>NC_041383.1:652131652-652172261 GCF_002162155.2 Triticum dicoccoides | reverse complement strand
GCCGGCCCATTTACGGTGGCATACGATGAAAAATAGCGAAAAACAATCACACAAGCTGGGAATCGAACCCATGGACACTTCAAACATTAAGTGTGTCCACAACCACTGCGACAACATCCCTTTCGTAGATGCTGTAAAGCTAGGAGCATTAAGTAAATGACGGGCTGGGAATTTTAAAAAGATTTTACGAACACTTTGTGAAACTGGTCATTTTTCCATAATTTCTTTTTATTTATTTATTTTCCTTTTCCTGTTACGTTTCTTCTTTCTTCTTCAAAAAATGGTCATGCTTCCAAAATGTTGCCCAAAATTTCAAAAGGTTCGTTATTTCCAAATTTTGTTCATTAATTATAAATTATTTGTATTTTTGAAAATTGTAAGGTAGTTTCAAAAAATGTTTGTGTCTTTAACTTTTTTCGGAATTTCAAAACGCGAATAATTTTTTTGAAAAGCACAAACAAAATTGTGAAAACATACATTTTCTGAGAGCACGGACAAAAAATTAAATTCCAAAACATTTTTCAGAAATGAGAATAAATATATGATATCAAAAAAGTGTTCTAAATTTGCCGGAACATTTTTTGGATTTGTGATTTATTTATTTTTTGAAATGAGAAACTTTTTAAATTCCGAACAAATTTCAATAGTCGCTTGACAGGAGCAATGCCATTGCTTAGTTGGGAAAGGCCTAAGATTTTCTTTTCTATTCTATTTTTCTATTTTTCTCTTTTTTCGTTAATTTATATTTTTCCTTTTAAAACTTTAATTTTTTTAAACCTGCACAAAAATTGAAATACCAAAGTAACAATTTTAAGTAACTATTTTGAATCATGATTTTAATTCTTTTTTCGTTTAATATTTATTAAATGCTTTTAAAAAACATTTGTTGTTTTCAATTCTATCAGTTTGTATTTATTAGTTATGTTGCAAACTTAAAATGACAGTTTTAAGTATCTATATAAGTTATGATTTTAAATACTCTACATTGAACATGTTGTTTTTTGGACATTCTTGAAATGACGCCAACATTTGCCAGCAGGTGGCATGCCGATGGTAGGCATCCATGCCTCCAATATTTTCCCATGGTCTTGTATGACCAATTCAAGGTGCCAATCCAAGTTGCATGGGTTTTCGACAAGTTTTGCATTTTCTAAAGTTTTCTCAGTCAAAAAAGGTCGATAAATGGCTAGACGTGTCGCAACTTGCATATGGTGTCGGAAGTAGTTCAAACCTTCCATAGATGCCTACCATGGGTATGTCCACCTAGTGGCAAAACGTTGTGGTAATTTCAAGGATGTCCAGGAAAATACCATGTTCAATGAAGGGTGTTCGGATTGGCCAGAAGGGTCTATCACAGAGCACATTATTTTTTGACATTTTGGAAATGATCGTAATTTTTTTTATGGCCTCGTATGACCAATTCAAGGCATCATGACAAGTAGTTTTGGTTTTCGACAAGTTTTGTATTTTTCTAGAGTTTTCTCAGTAAGAAAATGCAGAAAAAGGCTAGACGTGTCGCAAATTGCATATGATGTCAGAAATTGTTCAAACATGACATGGATGCCTATGAGGGGCATGCCCACCTGGTGGCAAAAGTTGGGATCATTTCAAGGATGTACAAAAATAGACCATGTTGAACGAAGTATGTTGTGGGGGTCAGGAGGCTCCGTCTGAGAGCATGTTATTTCTCGACATCCTTGAAATTATCCCAATTTTTAAGGGCCTCGTATGACCAATTCAAGGCATCATGAAAAGTTGTTTGGGTTTTCGACAAGTTGTGTATTTCCTCGAGTTTTCTCGGTGAAAAAATGACAATTAATGATAGAACATGTCACAACGTGCATACGGTGTCGGAAATCATTCAGACCAGGTATGGAGATGCCTAACATGGGCATGCCTACTTACTTGCAGAAGTTGGGGGTAGTCCTGATATTTCCAAAGAAATACCATGTTCAATGGAGAGTGTTCGAATAGGCCAGAAGGATCTGTTTGGGAGAAACTCATTTCTCGACACCCCATAAATGACCCCATTTTTTAATGGCCTTGTAAGACCAATTCAAGGCACCATGCCAAATTGTATGGGGTTTTACCAAGTTTTGCCTTTTTGGAGTTTTCTCGGTGAAAAGTCCTATTAATGGCAAAACGTGTCAAAACGTGCATACCGTGTCAGGAGTCATTCAAACCAGGCATGGCTGCCTAAAATGGGCATGCCGGCTTGCTTGCAAAAGTTGGGGCCTGTGCTGAGATCTCCGAAGAAATACCATGTTCAATGGAGAGTGTACGGATAGGCCAGAAGGGTATATTTGGGAGCACCTCATTTCTTGACATCCCTTAAATTGCCCCGTTTTTCATGACCTTGTATGACCAATTCAAGGCACCATGCTAAATTGTTTGGGGTTACGCCCAATTTTGCATTTTTTGAAGTTTTCTTGGTTAAGAAGGCCGATAACTGACCGGATGTGTCACTACTTGCATATGGTATCGAAAATCATCCAAACCGGGCATGTGCCTACCATGGGCATGCCTACCTTCTTGCAAAAGTGGGGTTCATTTTAAGGATGTCCGAAAATAGACTATGTTCAACGGAGGGTGTTCGGATAGGCCAGAAGGATCCGTTTGAAAGCTCGTTGTTTTTACACATCCGTCAAATAACCCCCAATATTTTCCACCAGCTTCTATCACCAATTAAAGGCACAATGCCAAGTTGTTTAGATTTTTGAGAAATTTTGCATTTTCTAGAGTTTTCTCCGTGAAAATAGGCCGATAAATGGTCAGACATGTCACAGCATGTAAACGATATCGAAAGTCATTCAAACCTGACATGGATGCCTCATATGTCCATGCCAGGCTCTTACAAGATGTTGGGATGATTTATCCATAGCCTAAAATATACCAGCTAGATGAGTGTATTTGTTATTCCAGTCATTATCACTCAACATAAACATTTTTATTTTTTCCTAACAATTTCCTGAAATTTGTCAACAGTTTTGAAATTCAAAGTGTGTATGAAAATTTTACTAACTTGAACACTTTTTCCAATTTGAAAAATTGTTTGTGTTTGTGTTTTTGTTTTCCAATAATGCTCGGCAATTTGAAAAAGTGTTTGCATTTTTTTAAATGTTCGGAAATTTTAAAATTGTCATGTTTTCAAGAAAATGTTGACAAATTATTATTATTTTTGAAAAAATGTCTACAGTTTCAGAAAAATGTTTACAATTCTGAAAAAAAATTCTCAAGATTTGAAAAATATTCAAAGTATTTTTCATAAAAAAGGTTCAGAAATTTGAAAAAAATCGCATTTGCAAAAGAAGTTCAAATTTTGAAAAACATTTCATATTTTTAAAAATATTCCAATAGATGAAAAAACACATTAACTTTTTTTAGCTATAAAAGATGCTTTCGCTAGAATGTCAGGCCCGGTTGTACAGTACCAATTTTGATCTGCTACAGTATTTCTAATAAGAAAAACTACAGTACGTCCATTCTAGGTGATAAATAATTGTGCTACATAATTATCACCAAATCTTGATGGTTCTAGTGGCTATTAGCAATTTCACAACCATGGAGGTCGTGTGTTTGATGCCAAATAGTAACACTATTTTTGGGATTTTCGATCCTTGCTACCCTATATAATCACTAATGGCCGCCCAAGGCGGACTCACAACAGGACAGATCTCCGCGACGCATTTTCTAGAAAGATCATTTTACCCTTTATTATAGTATAAGCGTGCACATGTAACACACGTAATTTTAGGAATTTCTTAGTGTTCCTTAATTGAATTGATTTTTCAATCACAATAGTTGTCACAATAACATGTCATGTTTTTATAACAATTGATCTAAACTGAAATTTTGGCAAACGCCCTTGTCGGTAGCTAGATGTGTCCACCTCAATATAAGCACATGCCAGAGAGGCAAGCTTCAATCGCTAGTCTGATCTGTGTAAGAAGGGCATTACTAAATCTGCCGTTGCAAGGTGTCAACATAGAATGTTTTTTCTTCAGTTTATTTGCCCGAAGAAAAATTACAACATCACAAACTGCAGGCTCATAGAGAAAGATCGGTTTGATATACTGAAGAGGCATTTAATATTAATGTGAAAATAAATGAGGTTACATCTGCTTTTAACATGTTATATAGATACAGTCCATGAAATACAAATATGACTATTAAACAAGACTTCAAATCATAGTCTGAAAATAAGGAGGCGCACTTAACTTTGGTGGCAAACAGAGCACATGGCAAATCTGACCTGAATAATCATATGCATGTGTGCAAATGCATGTACAAAATAATGCACAAAATTTTATTGCATGTATTAAATAGATGCGTTGCATATTCAATATTCAAGCTCGTAGTATGTACAAATAACCATGTCAAAAAACATTATAGGGCGATAAAATACTGGAAATCAACTACATATGTTCAGATTTTCACTGAAAAAATTGGGCAATGAAGCGGGAATACACCAACACTGGATGTCTCCAAGCACCTCAAAGCACAATCCTATCGGGCAATGACCTCACTATGTGTGTCACTGTTGTCGGTGGCGTCTTTGTCTTCCATGCATGACATAAGCAACTTATGGCGCATGAAGATAACAATAACTGTTGCACGGGCATGGCCCCAAGCTAAGCTAGGCTCGCTGAATTAGAATTTCGTAAAGAGTAT
Organism: Triticum dicoccoides; assembly: GCF_002162155.2. NCBI lineage: Eukaryota > Viridiplantae > Streptophyta > Magnoliopsida > Poales > Poaceae > Triticum > Triticum dicoccoides. The sequence continues at coordinate 652,167,590 of NC_041383.1, read as the reverse complement.
TGTTGTATCATCACTTATGTCTGAATTAGAATATATGATAACCATCCTGCAAACAGAATATTTGGTTTCTCTATTTCTATAAGAAAATAGAAAATCACAATCCATCAATGTATTATTCCATCTATCAACACAAGGCCATAAATTTTTGTTTTACTTTGAATCTAGATTGGCCTATTTATTAGCAAAAAAAAATCTATATCTCGAGTAAGAAATTTTGTATTCGAAAATGCATTTGGAGAACTTCACACGAGAAAAATGTAAAGCAGTGTAGTTAATAAACTGGAGAGCAATGGAAATAATAGTAAACTTGATCACGAAAAATTGATTAACACAGTGCTTGTAAGGTACCACCACATGCAAGGTAAATGCTTCCCTAATATAATACAAAATCCTAAATTAGCTGAGAGCAGGAGACAAACGTTTTAAGCTCAACTTAACTGGAAGAATCACTACGAATATTTCAATACAAAAATCTTAAGATTGTTATGCAAAAAATTGAGAGTACATTAGTACACGTGGAAAAGATCATCATACTAATTAGAAGAGCATACCCTGCTCATCCATGATCACCACGTCTAACCCTGTTCTCTCGGCGGGTGCCTCAGCCATGGCAGCTCGCAGCACCTGCCTATGTGTGTGTGTGTGTCAAAGATGGTTGGGACGATTTTCTAGTCCATGCTGCCAGTCCATGATGTAATGCATACACAAATTACTACACATATCTCATATGCTTGTCAAATTTCGATATGACCAATTCATAATCAAGTTGTCATACAACCTAACGATGCCATGGACCTAGGGTAGGGTCATCGGCCTGACCTAGACGCCCTACCCAAGGTCACTACCCAAGAATCAAGGACATTCAAAGCATAACAAAAAAAATCAACTGAAGTAACCGTGGAATGCAATCCACTCGACCAATTGTCTCACTCGGATACCCCAATTCCATTCAACCATACAAGAAACCACTCGGAGTGCAGAAGACCTAGAGTCACTCAGGATGGCAACGGTCAGGCATTCACTCCATAGTCTTAAAGATCATTAATAGCTCTTTATAGCTGGCGTTACCAGTAATGCCCTATCTTAATGTACATTGAACTCTGTAACGGGGGATGGTTGGGGTCCTGGCGCACTCTATATAAGCCACCCCCTCCTCTGACACAAGGGTTCGCACCCTCTGTAACACACACACCCATATTCCAGTCGACCGCCTCAGGGCACCGAGACGTAGGGCTTTTATCTCCTCCAAGAGGGGCCTGAACTCGTAAACTCGTGTGTACAACCTCACCGTAGCTAGGGCCTTGCCTCCTCATACATACCCCCTACTCTTACTGTTAGACTTAGTACCACGATAGTTGGCGCCCACCGTGGGGCAAAGCGTCTTGACAACTTCCGGTGAGGTTGCAATTTTTCCGATCTTCATCAACATGGTTTCCGGCGGTGGTTTGGCTGTGGGCCGCAAGATCCGTCTCGGCACTTTCGTCGCCGATGACTCCGCCTGGCTTCAAGAAGCCCCCCTCGATGTCGAGGCTCTTCCGATCAGTGGGGCAGCGCATTTCCGCGCGAGTGCATGTGGCGTCCTTCTGCGGCAGCCATCGACCCAGTATCGGTCGGTGAGGGAGTCCTCGATAAGGGGATATCCGGACAGCCGGACTATATGCTTTGGTCGGACTGTTGGACTATGAAGATACAAGATTGAAGACTTCGTCCCGTGTCCGGATGGGACTCTCCTTGGCGTGGAAGGCAAGCTTGGCGATTCGGATGTAGATCTCCTTCTCTGTAACCGACTCTGTGTAACCCTAGCCCCCTCCGGTGTCTATATAAACTGGAGGGTTTAGTCCATAGGACACAACAACAATCATGCCATAGGCTAGCTTCTAGGGTTTAGCCTCTCTGATCTCGTGGTAGATCAACTCTTGTAATACTCATATCATCAAGATCAATCAAGCAGGAAGTAGGGTATTACCTCCATCGAGAGGGCCCGAACCTGGGTAAACATCGTGTCCCCAGCCTCCTGTTACCATTAGCCTTAGACGCACAGTTCGGGACCCCCTACCCGAGATCCAACGGTTTTGACACCGACATTGGTGCTTTCATTGAGAATTCCTCTGTGTCGTCGTTGTAAGGCTCGATGGCTCCTCCAACCTTCAACAACGCCATCCTGGGTGAGACTTTCCTCCCCGGACAGATCTTCGTGTTCGGCGGCTTCGCACTGCGGGCCAACTCGCTTGGCCATATGGAGCAGATCGACAGCTACGCCCCTGGCCATCAGGTCAGGTTTGGAACCTAAACTACACTGCCGACATCTGCCGAGACTTGATCTTTGACGGATTCGGGCCCATGTCAGGAGTGCCGAACGATCACGGCGTGCACGACCTAGATCTGCCATCGGACAGTATTCGAAACATCGCACCTACTACGGGTCCGGACTTTGTTCCAGAGCAGGTCGTGCCTTCCGAGGACGGGTGGATGGACCCTGCCCCGGAGGCCTCATACTCATCGGCGTTGGAGCCGAACACAGACTCCGCTCCTAAGGAGATCCGTGTCTCCGGACCACCGGACTTGTCTCCGGCCGTGTGTTCCGGACCGCGCGCATCTGTGCCCATCAAATCTAATTGGGCTCCGGTTATGGAGTTCACCGCCGTGGATATCTTTCAGCACTCACCCTTCAGAGACGTGCTAGATTTATTAAGGTCTCTCTCTCTGTCAGGAGATTCCTGGCCGAACTATGTTCGGCTCGAGTGGGAAGCTGGCGATGAAGAAATTCGTTACCCACCCACCACCCACTTAATAGCCACGGTCGATGACTTGACCGACGTGCTTAACTTCAATTCCGAAGACATCAACGGTATAAACGACGATGCGGGAGAAGAACAGGAACCACCGCCCACAGGGCGCTGGACTGCCACCTCTTCATATGATATATATATGGTGGATACTCCCAAAGAAAACAATGGCGATGAGGCAACAGGAGATAACCCCTCAGGGAAGAAATCAAAGCATGGGCGTCACCAGCGCCGCTCCAAGCCCCGCCACAGCAACACTGACACTGGAGAAGAAAATCTAGATGGTGCCGAAGAGGAATATGATCCTGATCAACCCACCTTCGAGCAAGCCAAACAGGAACACGGGCAGGCCAGCCCAGACGAGCAGGCGACGGACGGATACATGGAGGACGATAACTATATGCCTCCCTCCGAAGACGAGGTGAGCCTCGGTGACGACGAATTTGGCGTACCAGAGGATCCCATAGAGCAGGAGCGCTTCAAGCACCGGCTTATAGCCACTGCAAGAAGCCTGAAAAAGAAGCAGCAGCAGCTCCAAACTGATCAAGATCTGCTCGCAGACAGATGGACCGAAGTCCTGGCGGCCGAGGAGTACGGACTCGAGCCCCCCATCAAGGGATACCCAAAGCACAAATCGCTAGAAGAAGAGGTCGAAGAGCCTGAACTTCCAGCACAAGATGAGGCTGACCGGCCACCCCGTGGCCGGGATAAAACAACATATCAGGACGGATACCAGCCTGCACCCCCACGCCGGTTCACTACGGCCCGGGGCAATATGCAAGACCTGCGAGACATATTGGAAAACAACGCAGGACAACCAAGATCGATCTACGGATCGCGGGGGCGCGCCACAGCTCATGACACTGATCGTTATGTCGGATACAATACTGATAAATCCGGCCGAGCCGAACACAACCGACCAGACCTAATCGGACTGCGCCGCGACATAGCCCGGCACAGAGGCGCCGCACACCCCCTCTGCTTCACTGGTGAAGTAATGGAACATGAATTCCCATAAGGGTTTAAACCCGTCAACATCAAGTCATACGATGGCACAACAGACCCCGCCGTGTGGGTCGAAGATTTTCTTCTCCACATTCACATGGCCCGCGATGATGACCTACACGCCATCAAGTATCTCCCACTCAAGCTTAAAGGGCCAGCCAGACATTGGTTGAATAGCCTGCCAGCAAACTCCATTGGCAGTTGGGAAAATCTTGAGGACACATTCCTCGATAACTTCCAGGGCACCTACGTGCGACCACCAGATGCTGATGACTTAAGTCACATTACCCAACAGCCCGGAGAGTCAGCCAGGAAATTCTGGACTCGGTTCCTAACTAAAAAGAACCAAATTGTTGACTGTCCGGACGCCGAGGCCCTGGCGGCCTTTAAGCATAATATCCGCGATGAGTGGCTTGCCCGACACCTCGGCCAAGAAAAATCGAAGTCCATGGCGGCCCTCACGACACTAATGACCCGCTTTTCCGCGGGTGAGGACAGCTGGCTGGCTCGCAGTAACACCGCGCCAGGAAACTCCGGCACTTCAGATATCCGCGACAGTAGCGGAAAGCCACGGCGCAATAGACATAAGCATCGGAACAATGGCGACAATGTCGAAGATACGGCAGTCAATGCCAGATTCAGCAACTCCAAATCCGGTTAGCGGAAGAAGCCGTTTAAAAGAAACAATCCGGGATCGTCCAGTCTAGACCGCATACTTGACCGCTCATGCCAGATTCATGGCACCCCCGATAAACCAGCCAATCACACTAACAGAGATTGCTGGGTGTTCAAACAGGCCGGCAAGATAAATGCCGAGAACAAGGACAAGGGGCTGCACAACGATGATGACAAGGAGCCCCGGCGTTCGAACACTGGGGGACAGAAGAAATTTCCTCCCAAGTGAAAACGGTGAACATGATCTATGCCACTCACATCCCCAAACGGGAGCGAAAGCGTGCACTTAGGGACGTCTATGCGATGGAGTCCGTCGCCCCAAAGTTCAACCCATGATCATCCTGCCCGATCACCTTTGATCGTAGGGACCATCCAACCAGCATCCGTCAGGCGGCTCAGCCGCATTGGTCCTTGACCCAATCATCGACGGATTCCACCTCACGCGAGTCCTCATGGACGGTGGCAGCAGCCTGAACCTACTCTATCAGGACACAATGCGCAAAATGGGCATCGATCCATCACGGATCAAACCCACCAAAACTACCTTCAAGGGTGTAATTCCAGGGGTAGAGGCCCGTTGTACGGGCTCAATAACACTGGAAGTGGTCTTCGGATCTCCGGATAACTTCCGAATCGAGGAGTTAATCTTCGATATCATGCACTACTGGGACGAACCGCGTTTGCTCGATTTAATGCGGTACCACACTATGCATACCTCAAGCTCAAAATGCCAGGACCTCGTGGGGTTATAACAGTCAATGGAAACACAGACCGCTCCCTCCGTACGGAAGAGCACACTGCAGCCCTCGCGGCAAAAGTACAAAGCAGCCTCCTTCGACAAACTGCCAATTCGGCAACGACAACCCCGAACACCGTCAAGCGAGTCCGGAGCACTCCGCAACAGGACCGTCAGGCTCGCCAGGAGCTCGATTAGCAATCCGTCCTCCACCCCAGCCCCATTCAAGCGGCGTTCGTGCCACGCGTACACAACTACGCACTCAAAATACCATGGGCATAGGTGGAGGCGAGACGACAATGCGGCCTGCAGTGCGGTTCAGCCGCCATGAGGCCCGCATACCATTTTTCATTCTTTCTTTCAGGACCTTACTTTCAGGCAGCCCCTTCAGAGAGATCGGATAACCAGACTCATTACAGGAGGGAACACCAAGGAGGCAAGAGGCTTTGCACACAAGGGAGTACCCAGGTGGTCTCTATTAGTGATTGTTATACCTGTTTTACATACCTGCATACAACCTGCCCTTGGATAGGCCATGTCAAATGGTCCTATTCATTTTCTCTTAATGCATTAATTGTAAACATACGCCTTGACGTATTATACAAATAACAATGGGAAACGGTATAACAGTGTCAGGTTTTTACTAATATCTTCATATTTTCCCTTGAATATTTATTTAATATTGCATACGTACACTTCGGTACGCTCAGTCTGCCAGGGGCTTCTTACCGAGCCCCATAATATGGCAAGAAAAGTCCGAACACTTTCGACAGTGCGGCACCCCGAACTTATAGCATTATATGCATCAGCTCCGAATCACGTCTTGGGTCAATAGTTGGGTTAGCCCGGCTCCCTTGTTTTGGTACCTTACGTTCCGTTATAACGGCTAAGGTAACGCAGGGAGAACTACTGCGATTGTGTCCCGGTTCTTCCGGATGAGCACCTCAGTAGAGAAAGCCGAAAACTGACCGTCATGATGCGGCGAGAGCTGGTCGCTGTTCGTGAGGTACTAAATCCTTAAAGATTTTTTCCGCTTAAGGCGAGGAATCGGCCTTGCCCGATTTAGGCGTGTATAGCGCCCAGTCTAGCCTTCCGAATACTAGGGGCTTCGCCAAAATTTAAAATTATAAACTTCTATGGCCAAGTGAGAGTTATAAAGCAGAATAGTCTGATTGCCTTGTTCGCTGCGCTAAACAGCTCCTTAAAGGACCAAGAAGTTGGATAAAGAGTGTTTGGGTTTCCACGAACACCCCAGTACTAGTTACAAGGGGGCAGAAGCCGACGACTGGCCTACTTTTAGATTTTGATAAACGGCCGCAGATAAGGTAATATTTTAAATCAAACAAAGTGTTATATAGCACAAACAAACCCGTTCTCATATTACAAGGACGACATGAGTAGATTCACTCAAAAATTATGTTCTTAGGACATTCATTTGCCACAAGCCGAGCGCCTTTCATAACGCCATCATATTATTTTTCGTGGTAGCGATGCTCCTTACCCTACGGGGGTCCATCCTTCACGAGCTTCTCAGCATCCAGTTTGGCCCAATGCATCTTCGCGCGGGCAAAGGCCCGTCGGGCACCCTCAATACAAATGAACTGCTTGATAACTTCTAGCCGTGGACAGGCATTCACCATCTGCTTTATCAGGCCAAAGTAGCTGCTGGGTAGGGGCTCGCCAGGCCACATCCGGACTATGAGGTCCTTCATGGCCCGTTCAGCCGCATTGTGGAGTCTGACTAGTTGCTTCAGTTGGTCACTTAGAGGCATCGGGTGTTCGGTTCCAATGTATTGGGACCAGAACAACTTCTCCGTTGAGCTCCCCTCTTTAGCACGATAGAACTCCGCGGCATCCGAAATGCTGCATGGCAGATCTGCGAAAGCCCCTGGAGAGCTCCGAATCCGTGTAAGTAACAGAAATGACTCCTCCACATGCTTGCTTTGCATAAAAAATGCCTTACCCTCCCCTTTCTTCAGGGCCACCACTTTGGTCGCGGTTCCTATCAAAAACCATGATGCTCTTTTGTTAGCATCATCACTTTTTTCTCCTCTATACGACACATGGACGGGGTTTCACTTACCTTTGTTCTCCCCGAGCTGCTTCTTCACGAGGCCGAGCTCTTCTTCAGCCTGCCCCAGTTCGCGCTTGAGTCTAGCAACCTCAGACGTGCGTGCAGCGGCGGTCAGCAGCAATGCATGTTTGTTCACATAGACAAGTACTATTAGCTTCCTGTGGTTTTTTAGTTGACCCTCCGTTTGGCTTTTTCTCCCGAACACCAACCAGAGTATCAGGGGCTACTGTCTATCGGGTGATATTTCCTCACACCTTTTCGTTACTTACCTCAAAGCCTGTTAGTAGGCTGGTGCAGGCTTCGGTCAATCCGCTCTTGGCGAACCGAACCTTTTCAATCACCGCACTCATAAGAGTACGGTGCTCATCATCGATGGAAGTGCCTCGAAGCACTTCCAACAAATTATTCGATGCCTCCGGCTGGGCGGAGGTCATCGGCGCGTCCGGCTCGCTCTCCTTCGCAAGGGGCTGCCTTCCGGAATCCAGAGCCTTTGGAGGCTCCGACGCAGTAACCGGCTGGGAGCCAGACTTGTTGTGGCTCCCATCAGCATAATCCATGGGGGTCTTACCCCCCCCCCCCATGCGCCCGGCGTCTGGGATCTCGCCTTGGGGCGTCTCCAGAGCCGTCGCCTCCTGCTCTGGTATCCTTCGGGACAACACCTCGGTGTCATCCGTAGGTCGTGGGGAGGTGGCCGTCGGGAGTGAATTCATCTCCGACTCGCCCAGAGACTCCTCCGAAGAGGACACCCCGAGATTGGACCCGGACGGACTACATATACGTGTTCTGCGTTATTGAAAGCCATAAGGTCAAAGCTGCATGAAAAAAAATATTACAGAATGCGGATACTTACGACCTCGCCCGGGGCTTGCCCCTGGGAAGCCACTCCTCATCGCTATAAGAAGTGGTTGAGGAGTGATCTGGAAGGGACGCCTTGCCCTTCTTCGGCGTCTCGGCCTCCCCCGATGGGGCGGCCTTCCTTTTATTCTCCTCCCCGGTACGGGGAGGGGGCATTTCTTCATGTTTCCCCCCGTCTTCGGGGGGGGGGGGGATCTTCCTCGTCATCTTCGGATGACGATTCTATCACGGCCTTGCATCGGAGACCTTTTCTGGTCTCAGCAGCCGCCTTCTTGGACCCTTCGGCCCCCTCAGTTGGGGCGGCCTTCCTCTTTCTCTCCTCCCCTTCGTGGGAGGAGTGTGCCTCGTCATCTTCTGGCGAGGCGTCTGGCGCGGCCTCGCGCCGGAGACCCTTCCGGGTCCCCGTGGCCTTCTTTTCGGCCTTTTTCTCCGGCACCTTGTAAGGTGCCGGAACCAGCATCTCCGCTAGGAGTGCGTCTACTGGGTCCTCAGACAACGGAGCTGGATAGTCAATCTGCTCTGCCTTCTCCACCCAATCCTGTTTGGTCAGCATGGTGACTTAAAAATCCTCCCATGAATGTACTAGGAAGGGAACATCTTGTGATAATCAGAGGACTTACCGGATTGGCAAGGCGCGTTGCGCTGAGCCCACGGTCCTCGAAAAGGGGAGGAGGAACTTTGCCGGTCTTGAACAGCACCTTCCAGATTTCTTTGTGCGTCGTGTCGAAGAGCTCCAGCAGCATCTGGTGTTCGGCCGGGTCCAACTCCCACATATCAAATGCCCGTCTTTGACACGGGAGAATTCGGCGAATGAGCATGACCTGGACCATGTTGATGAACTTGATCTTCTTGTCCCTCATACTTCTGATGCAGGTCTCGAGTCCGGTCAGCTCCGTGGGTTCGCCCCAGGCCAGGCCCTTCTTTTCCCAAGAAGTGAGCCGCATGGGGATTCCGGATCTGAATTTGGGGGCCGCCACCCAGTTGGTGTCGCGTGGCTTGGTGATGTAGAACCACCCTGATTGCCACCCTTTTATGGTCTCCACGAAGGAGCCGTCAAGCCATGTGACGTTGGGCATCTTGCCCACCATGGCGCCTCCGCACTCCGCCTGTTGGCCACTCACGATCTTCAGCTTAACGCAGAAGATTTTCAGCCACAAGCCTAAATGAGGCTTGATGCAGAGGAAGGCCTCGCACACGACGATGAACGCCGAGATGTTGAGGACGAAATTCGGGGCTAGGTCGTGAAAATCTAGCCCGTAGTAATACATGAGCCCGCGGACAAATGGGTGGAGTGGAAATCCTAGTCCGCAGATGAAAAGAGGGAGAAATACTACTCCCCCCCGAGACTTTGGGGTGGGAGTAATCTGTCCCTCTGCCGGAAGCCTGTGCGCGATGCTCTCGGCCAGGTATCCGGCCTCCTGAAGCTTGGTAATGTCCTCCTATGTTAAAGAGGAGGCCATCCACTTGCCTCCCGCTTCGGACATGCTGCGGTCCTACGGAGAAGGTGAGAGCTTGGGCGCTGGAGCTCGAGAAGTGCGAGAATGAATGAGCGAAGGAGGAAGAAGGCGTGGCTGAAAATGGGAGATCCTTGTCACTTTATAAAGGCGGTGCAGAATGTGCGCCTCCCACTTGCCTCTCGAAATCATTTATTTTCCAAGCGCCTCGATTGATGGAGCTGGTTGGGTTACCCATACCCGTATTGATGGAGATCCCGCGATAAGGGGACACGATCTCTGCTTTGACAAGATGTGCCAAAGAAACCGCCTCGCGATGTGTGCGGGAGCTGGATGTGAAAAGCGGTTCGAATAATGACCAGGCCACGGTGTGCTGTCACGCTACGAAGGACTGTCATCAGATTAGATTCGTGGATTATTGTTCTCTCTACGGCGGTATGTGAAGAGCCGGACACGGTCCTTGTGTTCGGAATTTATCTTGGAGTATTCGGAGATGGAACCCGCCTCGCAATGCCGAAGACAATCTACGCGCCGAACTAATCGTCATTGAAGCCTGGTTCAGGGGCTACTGAGGGAGTCCTGGATAAGGGGGTTTAGCCGGAGCTGTAAGCAGGAAGTAGCGTATTACCTCCATCGAGAGAGCCCGAACCTGGGTAAACATCGTGTCCCCAGCCTCCTGTTACCATTAACCTTAGACGCACAGTTCGGGGCCCCCTACCCGAGATCTGCCGGTTTTGACACTGACAGTCGGCTCCCTCGTCATCCATCCAGTCCGCTGGACGCTGCCACAAGAGAGCCGGTCGGTTGCGGCTTCAGCGGTAGGTGAAGCATGCGGTGGCCTGCTAGTCGGCCACCCCTCAAGTCGGGATGATCGAGCCCGACGAATTTCTCTATGGACTAGTCGACTGGCTCCGCAGACACTCTTTCCGAGCGCGGGAGCAGTGACCCCGCGACGGAAGTACTCATGGTCAACTCTCGTCGCAGCCCACCCGGGTTTCGTCGCAGCGGCGACCACGGCGATGGTGATGGCCTGTTGTATGATTATGATGAGTACGAGCCCCAACCTCTCAATTCGCAGCAGAGGGAAGAGTTGCACCGCCACAACATGGAGGCGCTCCAGACCCCTATCCCGGGGCAGACTTCCGAGGCTCAGGCCTTGGAAGCTGCACACCTAGCCACTTTGGCCGAGCACGCGCGTCTGGAGAACCTCCAGCATTCTCTCGACGAACACGCCCGTCGACTGATCCCCGAATCCAGTCAATGACAACGACAATTGTTTCCGCCTGAACCCCTGGTATACCCCACTCCAATCCAGAATCTTACAACTGTTGACGTACGGCAGAATCTATTCAGCCGTCTTGTTCAGAGGCTGGAAGGGCTTGATGCAGATCCAAGCACTGCTCCGGGCAGCAGGAGAGCAAAACTCAGCTATTTCTCAGTCCCGCAACAGAATCCATAGCAGGTCAGTGAGGGCAGACACAGTTCAGTCGGCGCATAGTCCTGGGTCACCTTTGCAATGTGAAGATCGTGATCACCGTCGAGATCGGCACCTGGGAGGAGCCCACGGAGATTTTGATCATGATTATGCCAGTGACAACTGTCGTCGAGTGCTTTCACCCCCTCCGAGGGGCGGGTCGTACACGCCCCGGTGGTATGACGACAGGCACCCGGATGGTAATGACCACAGAGTTAGTCGACCCAAGAGAGCTTGGGTTTGATGCAAGATCACTCCTCGTACAAGGTTTGGTCTACAGGAATAGAGCATATAGAGAAGGATTGGATAAAGATCGACCCAGTGGAAGCAGAGTGCATGTTTTCGGCCCCGAGTGTTTTGGAAGAGTCATTCGAGTTGCTGAGATCCCGCACAACTTCAGGTTGGCAACAGGTGTAAGTAAGTTCACCGAGGAGTCGAAGCCCGACACTTGCTTAAAGGATTACCGAGTGGCAGTGCACATTGGCGGTGGCAATGATGAGGTGACCATGAAACACCTCCCTTTGATGCTTGAGGGTTCTGACAGAGCTTGGTTGAATCAACTGGCCCCTGGGAGCATTTTCAGTTGGGAAGAGTTAGCCCGAGTGTTTACCAAAACATTCGAGGGCACCTACAAGCGACCTGCTGGATTGGTCGAATTGCAACATTGTGTTTAGAAGCAGAACGAGACTTTGAGAGACTATATATATAGATGGGCTACCCTTCATCACACAATGGAGAATGTTTCAAAGAATCAAGCAGTTTGTGCCTTTAAAGAAGGCGTCCACTACAGAGATCTCAACTTGAAGTTCGGTCGGACCGGGGACATGTCTCTGACTCGGATGGTGGAGATAGCCACTCGGTATGCTAACGGCAAAGAAGAAGACCGATTCCGGAGCGGTAAGAGCAAATCAGTCACCCAGGACACCAAAGGAGGAAACTCCAATCGGAAGCAGAAACGCAAAGCTGAACCCGCAGGTCCTGGTGAGGCAGCAGTTTTGAATCAAGGGAAGTTCAAGGGGAAGCCTAAAGGGCCTTGGACCCCCAAAAAAGTGAAAGATCAAGCGGGAAATGATGTGCTTGATTTACCGTGTCATATACACACCAAAAAAGATGAAGAGGGTAACTTGATTCTTCCCAAGTATACCACTCGACAATGCTGACTCCTGATACAGAGTTTCCATGAGAAGGGTCAGCCAGTGAGAAAGAAAAATAATCTGATAAGGAAGAAGACAAAGGGGAAGATGATGGTTACCCCAATGTCAATGCTACTTTAGTGATGTTTGCTGATGTCGAGAGCAAAAGTCGACTAAAAGTTATCAACAGAGAAGTAAACATGATTGCTCTTGCAACGACAACATATTTGAAGTGGTCAAAAAACCCCATTACATTTGACCAGTCCGACCACCCCGTGCACGTTGCTACCCCTAGGCGGCAAGGGTTGGTGGTCGACCCAGTCATTGGGGGCACTCGACTGACCAAGATTTTGTTGGATGATGGCAGTGGTTTGAATATCCTGTATGCCGAGGCCCTCAGAGGGATGGGCATTCCGATGTCCAAGCTCAGCGAGAGCAACATGCGATTCCACGGAGTCATCCCAGGAAAGAAATTTGATTCACTCGGTCAGACCACTCTTGATGTGGTTTTCGGTGATTCAAAGAATTATGGCAAGGAAAAGTTGATGTTTGAGGTGGTGGATTTTAACAGTGCCTACCATGCTATTCTGGGCAGGCCTGCATATGCTTGTTTCATGGCTCGACCGTGTTACGTGTACCTCAAGTTGAAGATGCCTGGCCTCGAAGGTGTGATCACAGTCACTGGAAATCAGCGGAGAGCAAAAGAATGCCTCCAGAAGGGCTCAAAGATGGCCGATGAACAGATGGCATCTGTAGAGATGGAAGAATACCAGAAGAATGCAGATCCGAGTGAGTTGTTGCGTGCCAAAAAACCTGCTTCAGAGTCTGCATTTCAGTCGTCCGGTGAAACAAAACCAGTTCATATTCACCCGACCGATCCCAATGCTGCTCCGACTCATATCTCAACAACACTCGACAGCAAATAGGAAGACGCTCTCATCCAGTTCCTCCGTGAGAACTGGGACATCTTCAAAACCATCAGACATGCCAGGTATACCCAGGGGACTGGCTGAGCACCGTTTGCGAGTCAACCGAAAGCAAAACCTGTTAAAGAGCATCTCCGTCGGTCCGCCACAGAGAAGAGGAAGGCAATTGGCAAAGAGGTGGCTCGACTTCTGGCAGCTGAGTTCATCCGCGAGATATACCACTCCGAGCGGCTCGCCAATGTTGTCATGGTCCCCAAGAAAGATAAGTCACTTCGAATGTGTATCAATTTCAAACAAATCAATCGGGCCTACCCGAAAGATCATTTCCTCTGCCCTGCATCGACTAGATAGTCGACTCGACTGTGGGGTGTGAGCGCTTGTCCTTTCTGGGTGCATATTCCGGGTACCATCCGATCCGATTGTATGGACCCGACGAAATAAAAATAGCTTTCATCACCCCATTCGGGTGTTATTGCTATGTTACAATGCCCTTTGGCCTCAAGAATGCTGGTGCCACGTTCATGCACATGATTCAAAAGTGCATGCTCACTCAAATCAGTCAGAATTTGGAAGCATACATGGACGACATCGTGGTTAAGTCACGCAAAGGTTTCGACCTACTGACTGGCCTCGCTGAAACCTTTGCCAACTTAAGCAGGTATGATATCAAGCTCAATCCATCAAAGTGCACATTCGGAGTTCCAGGAGGAAAGTTGCTCAGTTTCCTCATTTCCGAACAAGGATTCAATGCAAACCCAGAGAAGGTTGGCACAATCCTCCGAATGAAACGCCTTGTGCGTGTGCACGATGTTCAGAAGCTTACTGGTTGTTTGGCTGCATTGAGTCGATTCATCTCATGCCTCGGTTAAAAGGCATTACCTCTTTACCGACTGATGAAGAAGTCTGAAAAGTTCAATTGGAATCCTGAAGCCGAAGCAGCGTTTGAAGAGCTCAAAGCCCTGCTTTCCACCCAGCCGGTGCTTGCCGCTCCAATCAGCAAAGAGCCTTTACTACTTTACATCACAACCACTGGACAGGTTGTGAGCATAGTGCTCACGGTCGAGCGGGAAGAAGAAGGCAAAGCCTACAAAGTTCAGCACCCGGTGTATTATATTTCTGAAGTCTTGAATCTGTTCAAGCAGAGATATCCACATTATCAAAAGCTTGTTTATGGAATTTACTTGACCGCAAAGAAAGTTGCACACTACTTCTCAGACCACTCGGTTTCAGTTGTCAGCGACGCTCCATTATCAGAAATTCTGAACAATAGGGATGCAACTGGTCGAGTGGCAAAGTGGGCGATTGAACTCGTTCCTTTGGATATCAAGTTTGAGGCAAAGAAAGCCATCAAGTCCCAAGCAATAGCAGATTTCCTCGCTGAGTGGACTGAACAACAGCAACCGACTCAGATTCACTCGGAGCATCGGACTATGTTCTTTGATGGGTCCAAGATGTTGAATGGCTCCGATGAAAGAGTGGTTTTGGTATCCCCAAGAGGCGACAAGCTCAACTATGTCCTCCGGATTCACTTTGATTCTTCAAACAATGAAGATGAGTATGAGGCACTTTTGTATGGGTTACGTATGGCCATTTCACTCGGTGTCCGATGCTTGATGGTCTACGGTGACTCAGCCTTGGTGGTCAATCAAGTGATGACGGAATGGGATATCAGGAGTCAAGCAATGACCGATTATTGCAATGCAGTAAGAAAGCTAGAGAAGAAGTTTGAGGGGTTAGAGCTCCACCACATACCCCAAATCAAGAATCAAGCTACTGATGATCTGGCGAAGATAGGTTCCACTCGGAAGCCTGTCCCCAGTAATGTATTCTTGGAGCATCTCCACACCCCGTCAGTTCAAGAAGATCCCTTCACGGAAGAGCCCCCACAACCGATTAGTTCAACCAATCCGACTGAGATTGAAGTCCCAGCTGTAGTCGACCTGATCATGGAAGTTCTAGTGATCACCCCCGACTGGACGGTTCCATATATCACATACCTGCTCAGGCAGGAACTCCCAGAAGATGAATATGAGGCCCGCCAGATCGTCCGTCGATCCAAAGCTTTCACTATGATAAGTGGGCAGATTTACAGGGAAAGTGTCACAGGAGTGGCTCAACATTGCATCTCCCCAGAAGAAGGTCGAATGATCTTAAACGAGATCCACTCAGGGACCTGTGGTCACCATGCGTCCTCCCGGACCATCGTGGCCAAATATCGAGCGGGATTCTATTGTCCGCGTGCAAATGAGATGGCAAAAGATATAGTCGACAAGTGCGAAGGCTGCCAGTTCTACTCAAACATGTCTCACAAGCCTGCATCTGCCTTGAAGACTATTCCACTCGCCTGGCCGTTTGCAGTCTGGGGGTTGGACATGGTCGGACCTTTTAAGACCGGCAGAAGTGGTTTCACTCATTTGCTCATAGCAGTCGATAAATTCACCAAATGGATCGAAGCCAAGCCTATCAAGAACCTTGATTCAAGCACTGCCATCGGTTTCATCGGGGAGCTGATATTCAGATATGGAGTTGCTCACAACATTATCACAGATAACGGCTCAAATTTTGATTCTGATGAGTTCAGTGTGTTTTGTGCTTCCCAAGGCACTCGGGTCGATTACGCATCTGTTGCGCACCCGCAGTCAAATGGGCAAGCAGAAAGGGCAAATGGCTTGATCCTTCAAGGGTTGAAACCCCGACTGATGCGCGACCTCAAGCACGCTGCTGGAGCCTGGGTGACTGAATTGCCATCTGTCTTATGGGGACTAAGAACAACTCCCAACTGGTCGACTGAACGGACTCCTTTCTTCATGGTGTATGGTGCTGAAGTTGTGCTTCCGAGTGACTTGCTGCACAATGCCCCCTGAGTGGAACTCTTCTCAGAGGCTGAAGCAGAACAGGCACGCCAAGATGTAGTTGATCTCCTAGAGGAGGAACGTGAGATGGCTCTGATCCGGTCGACCATCTACCAACAAGACCTGCGTCAATTCCATGCCCGTAATGTCAGAGGTCGAGCATTCCAGGAAGGAGACCTTGTGCTCCGAGTGCATCAGAAACGACTTCACAAGCTTGCTCTGGCCTGGGAAGGTCCCTTCATCATCACAAAGGTACTCCACAACGGGGCGTATCACCTCTACAACGTAGCCAAGAAACAAGACGAGCCACACTCGTGGAATGCGGAGCTGCTTCGCTGTTTCTATACCTATAACACTCGGATCGACAAGTTGTAATAAGAATCCTTCAGTTTGCTTATCAAAGACAAGATTTTTGCAGTATCTTAATGATTGTTATCCCATAAACACATGTGTTCAAAATCCCCCAGTGGGTGGCTTAGCCGCGAACCCGATTCGCCTAAGTTTAAAAACAACTCCGAGTGGAGAGCAACCCTCTCACTCGGAGGCTTAGCTGCGATCTCGTACTCGCCTAAGTTAAAAAACCACTCCGAGTGGAGAGCAATCCTCCCACTCGGAGGCTTAGCTGCGACCCCGTACTCGCCTAAGTTAAAAAACCACTCCGAGTGGAGAGCAATCCTCCCACTCAGAGGCTTAGCTGTGACCCCGTACTCGCCTAAGTTAAAAAACCACTCCGAGTGGAGAGCAATCCTCCCACTCAAAGGCTTAGCTGCGACCCCGTACTCGCCTAAGTTAAAAACCAACTCCGAGTGGAGAGCAATCCTCCCACTCGGGGGCTGAGCTGTGACCCCATTCTCGACTAAGTGAAAAAACCACTCCGAGTGGAGAGCAATCCTCCCACTCGGGGGCTTAGCTGTGACCCCGTACTCGCCTAAGTTAAAAAACCACTCCGAGTGGAGAGCAATCCTCCCACTCGGGGGCTTAGCTGCGAACCCGTACTCGCCTAAGTTAAAAAACCACTGCGAGTGGAGAGAAATCCTCCCACTCGGGGGCTTAGCTGCGACCTCGTACTCGCCTAAGTTAAAGAACCACTCCGAGTGAAGAGCAACCCTCTCACTCAGAGACTTATCTGTGAATCTGATTCGCCTAAGTTACAAAGATCCTCGGAGCTGCGTCACAAGTACAACGTCTGCTCCATCCTAATCTGCAAGGACGACAAGGTGCACATCGTGTTCGACACCTAGTGCTTGTATCCGCGGCCCTCTCATTGGAGCTGCGTCACAAGTACAATGTCTATTCCGCGTGAGAAATCAAGTTCCACTCAGAGTTAAGATATCTGAAAGTAAGGAAAACAAAGCAACCATATTCAAGGAAAAGCCAAGTTCGGATAAATCCAACGAAGTTCAGAACCACGGACAGAAGTACTCAGGTGTCAGGCCTGAAAGAGTTTAACGGTTACAAAATCACTCGGTATTCCGAGGCGAATAAAAGTGAGGCTTTAAGTTTGTTCACTCGGCAGGGGTAGGGCTTGCTGGCTCGACGAAGCTGTCAAGGTCGATACAGTCTGCAATATGAGTGGCAGCGTCGATAAAGGTCTCCATGAAGGACTGGAAGTGGAGCTTCTTGGTGTTGGCGACCTTGACAGCCACCAGCTTCTCTTCTTTGACCTCCTAGCAATGAGCTCGGACCAGGGACAGAGCTACATCAGCGCCACAACGAGCAGACGACTTCTTCCACTCTTGCACTCAACCAGGGATTTCTTTGAGTCGAGTCATCTGTGACTCGAGATCATTCTATAACGTCACAGCTGGCCAGAGTTCTGTGTCAATCCTCGACACCGCCGCTTTCAGATGAGCAAGATAATCCATAACACTGGCAAGACGAGACTCCAACCGCAGCACGTTCATCGCAGTTTCATCCTTGATGGGGGAGTTTATGGGGTCCAGATCCGTCTCGATCCACCCAGTCTCTTCCAAGAAGTTTTGACAGAATTCTGCATACATGGAAAAATGGTGAGTAGGCAGTTATATGATGAGTTGACAATTGCAAATCAGTTGGACAAGGGAAAGTACCTTCAAGCATCAGGAACATCTTTTTGGTGAGTCCTCCCAGATAAGCCTCCAGTTCATCCGTCTTTCGAGTGAGATCTCCAACCTTGTCAGACAGGGCCTCCTTGTCCTTCTTCAGCTGCACGACTTCCTTGTTGGCTTCGTTAATGGCAGTCTTCAACTGGGCATTCTCCTCTTCCAACTTGCCGACTGAAGCCAGCTTCTTGTTGGCAAGATCAGTTTTCTCTCACGTCGTCCTCTGTGCTGCGGCAAGGCCGTGGTCCTTCTGCTCCAGAGTCTGCTTCATTTTGTCTAAAGAAATAACATTCTTCAGACGAGCTTGGAGTTAACGGTTTTCACTATGCACATCTGTTCGAGTGGAGTCACTCGGTTCAAAAGACTAAAAGGGAAAAAGTATAAGGTGGACAGTCGACGAATTATTACTCCCAGAGTAGTTGCTTCATCCTTGGCCTTCTGAAGATTCTTCTTGGCCAGCTCCAGATCGAGGGTGAGACTAATCTGCTTCTTCTCCAATTCAGCAAACTGGGCCCCGAGCTCACATGATTTCTGTAGTCAACAAATAAGACACGTCAGTTGACGGAAACAAAGGCCAATCGCAGCAATAACGCAGCAAAAAGTGTTCTAAGACTACTGCCGAATCAAACATTCAATAATAGTCTCGGGACTACACCCAGTGGGTGCACTTAGCATGCCCCCATTGGTCCGATTTCCCACTCGGCATGGTCTGCCCAACACGAGTCTAAAAAAATCACTCAGACCCCTGCCGACTGCCTGCAGTCGACCATGGTCTCGGGGACTACACCCAATGGGTGCACTCAGCGTGCCCCCACTGGTCTGGATCCCACTCGGCACGGTCTGTCCTGACCGAGTGAAAGAACTGTAAAGAGGCATTTGATAAATACCCCCACCGAATCAAACATTCGACGGCGGTCTCGGGGACTACACCTAGTGGGTGCACTCTGCGTGCCCCCACTGATTCAAAGATACGCTCGACACGACCTGGTTGGCTCGAGTGGAAGAACTATTCAGCAAAAGTTAAAGCACCCAGTGGGTGGATGGATATAAAGTGCAGACTCATGATAGATGCACATAAAAGGTTTCAAAACGCTCATCCACGGACATCTTACGGATAATAAAGCAGCAGTTTCCAAGTACCACATCCTAACAAAGCAAGATCAAGCTGAAAGATCAGTCAGAAATTAACTCACCTTGACATTAGTCCGAAGAGCAGAGCTGGCATTGTAGGCAGCCTGGCTAGCCTCGTGCACCACCTTCATTTGCTCCATCATAAAGCCTGCTTGGAGTATAGCTTCCTTAGCAGCGCCACCGGGTCCTCTGGGACATGATGGGCAACAAAGAGCAGAGTTGGTGGAACAGTCGAAGCAGTCAGAGGATCTGAGGCTTGGAGTTACACAGACGGAGCAAAGACTTGAGCGGTCGACGCCGAAGGACGATCAATCGACACAGGTTTGGCAAAAGAAATAGAAGCCCGAATTGGGTCTTCGGATTGCTGGATCACTGTTTCTGGCGCTGATGTCGACTAAGGTAACTTGCTGGCAAGAGCCCTCCTGCTCGAGGTCCTACTCTTTCTTCTCGTGGTCTTTTGGGGCACGTCTTCATTGTCGTATGGAAGATCAATGACGACTTGTGGTGCTGCACAAGACTCAACCACAAGAGTTCAGTCGACTGACAGTACAGACGGCAGAATGAGCGTAAGATTGTAGAATTATACCTGCTTTGGAAGTGGCCGCGTCTTTAGTTTCCTCATCATCTTGAGCCTTGTCAATGCCCATGGAGGTCCCAGAAGTTGCGGCACTAAAGGATTCAGAACCCACTCAGTCAAGCAAGAGAATGAGTCGACGATAGCATAGAGGTTCCTAAACAACGCAAAAACAAAACACTTATGCATAAGCGACGGGAACATCCATCTTGATCTTGGGCAAGGCCTTCCGAGGCTTTGAGGGGGCGACCTTGGGCTGCTTGGCGACCTTTTCAAATGGTTCTGGAGACGAAGTCTGATGCGTTTTTGCACTTGTGTGCTTGGAGGAGCTGCCTTGCTATGCCCACCTGCAGGATCATGAGATTGTTTGGTTTGGCGTTCGGTGTGAGGTGGTGAGTCGACTTCTTCACCATCTTCCAAGTCATCACTGTCCTCCTCATCATCGTCAGGGAATTGCCAATCGCCACTCTCATCTGCTCTCTCCATTCCCTCCTGGACTTGCTCCTCGTTCAGCATCGAATACATCTCAGTATAAATCTGCAAGGCAAGGAGTTAAACAAGCACCAATCAGATTGAAGGATAGTTTCAAATCAGAATGAAAAGACACTCGGTAGCAAAGGTCACACCTTGTCCGGCTCATTTTCGGCGTCGAACTGTACAACTCTTCTAGACCCCCTGGGGTTGTCTTTGTTTTCAGTGATGCCCTGCAGCCACTGTGCCACCGTCTCCTCGGCGACCTCCTCTGGGTGGACCCGAGAGGTGTCATTGGTGCCCGAGTACATCCACATTGGATGATCGCGAGCCTGGACAGGTTGGACGCGTCGACTGAGAAACACCTCCAACAATCCATGCCAGTCACACCTTCACGGACCGATTGAACTACCCGCTCGACTAGCATGGACACCTCTACTTTTTCTGCTAAAGTCACGATCAATGGAGAGGGTTAACGGACTCGATCCATGGTGAAGGGGGGAGACCGGTCGACTAACCAGTGGTCGGAACATCCTGGCAATAGAACCAGGTCGACTGCCACCCCCTAACCGACTCGGGAAGAGTCATAGGAGGAAAAGTGCTCCTACCCCTCATCTGGATCCCTAAACCCCCGCACATTTGGATCACGTGCGTCTTTTCGTCAGTCGGATTTGCCTTCTTCATAGTTTGGGAACGACAGGTGAAGATGTGTTTGAATAAACCCCAATGCGGTCGACAACCCAAGAAGTTTTTGCACAGAGAGACATACGCAGCGAGATATGTGATAGTGTTGGGAGAGAAGTGGTGAAGTTGGGCACCAAAAAAATTTAGAGAACCCCGGAAAAAGGATGCGGAGGCAGAGTGAAACCATGGTTGACATGAGTTGCGAGGAGGACGCACTCACCCGCCTGCGGCTGAGGCTCGGTCTCGTTCCCCGGCAACCTCCAAGACCCATCAGCAATCAAGCCCGCGCTGTCCAGATCCTCCAAATCTTCTCTCTGGATCGTGGACCGAATCCAATCCCCCTGGATCCAACCAGGCGGCAATCCAAACCTTGACAACGACCCCCGACTCGTCTTCTTGCCCTTTGTCGTCACCATCGCCTTCTTCGCACGCTCCAGAGCCACCGTCTTGTCCTTAACCATTGCGGCGGTCTATGCACAGGCGGGACAGCGGCGCCAAGGGCAGAGGATGACACGGTGGGGAAGCAGAGGAAGAAGAAGGGGAATGAGGTGCACGGTGTAAATGCATCAGCCTCGACGCCTTTTATGGGCCTGCTTCCGAGTGGCTGACTCATGGGCCCAGGTAGTCCTGTCAAATCCCGTAACAGTCGCACGCCGGATACGTGGCGAAAAAGGTGGCATGATAATCGAGGCGCCCTTGTCTATCCACCCTGTTTACTGCGGCGCGCTCCGTCCCGCGCGCTTCCCCAAATTTTCGAATCCCGTGAGATTCGGGAACCGCAGAGTAACCAATCACGCCGAAGATTTTGTACCATATCAACACTCGAAGATTGTCAGTATAGTTCACTCGACGACCTCTGGATCGATCTAGGTGACTAAAATAATGTTGAAGTTTCAGCATGATTCTCAGACTCAGGAAGAATGCCTGTGAAGCATAAAAGTCAGGTCGGGATCAACTTCAACTCTCTGTTCATTCAGATCTCAATCCATTCGGGGGGTAATGACGATGCCATGGACCTAGGGTAGGGTCATAGGCCTGACCTAGACGCCCTACCCAAGGTCACTACCCAAGAATCAAGGACATTCAAAGCATAACAAAAGATAGCGACTAAAGTAACCGTGGAGTGTGATACGTCTCCAACATATCTACTTTTCCGAACACTTTTGCCCTTGTTTTGGACTCTAACTTGCATGATTTGAATGAAACTAACCTGGACTGACGCTGTTTTCAGGAGAACTTCCATGGTGTTGTTTATTGTGCAGAAAATCGAAGTTCTCAGAATGACCTGAAAATCCACGGAGATAACTTTTGGAAAATATAAAAAATACTGGCAAAAGATGAAGGCCAGGGGGCCCACACCCTGTCCATGAGGGTGGGGGGGCGCCCCCTCCCCCTGGGTGCGCCCCCTGTCTCATGGGACCCCTGATGCTCCACCGACCTCAACTCCAACTCCATATATTCCGTTTCGTAGAGAAAAATATCAGAGAGGAAGTTTCATCGCGTTTTACGATACGGAGCCGCCACCAAGCCCTAAAACCTCTTGGGAGGGTTGATCTGGAGTCCGTTCGGGGCTCCGGAGAGGGGGATTCGTCGCCGTCGTCATCATCAACCATCCTCCATCACCAATTTCATGATGCTCACCGCCGTGCATGAGTAATTCCATTGTAGGCTTGCTAGACAGTGATGGGTTGGATGAGATTTACCATGTAATCAAGTTAGTTTTGTTAGGGTTTGATCCCTGGTATCCACTATGTTCTGAGATTGATGTTGCTATGACTTTGTTATGCTTAATGCTTGTCACTAGGGCCCGAGTGCCATGATTTCATATCTGAACCTATTATGTTTTCATGAATATATGTGAGTTCTTGATCCTATCTTGCAAGTCTATAGTCACCTATTCTGTGTTATGATCCGACAACCCCGAATATAATCGGGATACTTCTCGGTGATGACCATAGTTTGAGGAGTTCATGTATTCACTATGTGTTAATGCTTTGGTCTGGTACTTTATTAAAAGGAGGCCTTAATATCCCTTAGTTTCCATTAGGACCCTGCTGCCACGGGAGGGTAGAACAAAAGATGTCATGCAAGTTCTTTTCCATAAGCACGTATGACTATATTCAGAATACATGCCTACATTACATTGATGAACTGGAGCTAGTTCTATGTCACCCTATGTTATAACAATTACATGATGAATTGCATCCGACATAATTATCCATCACTGATCCATTGCCTACAAGCTTTTCACATATTGTGCTTCGCTTACTTACTTTTCTGTTGCTACTGTTACAACTATTACTACAAAACTGCTATCGTTACTTTTGCCACTGCTACCGTTACTTCCATACTACTTTGATACTAAATACCTTGCTGCAGATACTGAGTTATCCAGGTGTGGGTGAATTGACAACTCAACTGCTAATACTTAAGAATATTCTTTGGCTCCCTTTGTGTCGAATCAATAAATTTTGGTTGAATACTCTACCCTTGAAAGTTGTTGCGATCCCCTACACTTGTGGGTTATCAAGACTAATATCTGGCGCCGTTGCTGGGGAGCATAGCTCTATTCTTTGAGTCACTTGGGATTTATATCTGCTGATCACTATGAAGAACTTGAAAGACGCAAGAACTAAGATTTTTTCCCTCAACTACAAGGGGAGGTAAGGAACTGCCATCTAGCTCTGCACTAGATTCTCCTTCTGTTATGGGTAAGCTTGCGACACCTAAACCTGCTACTGCTAAGAATTCTGATATGTCGCATGTTATTGATGATGCCACTTCTGCAATGCATGATACTTACGATGAAACTACTTCTATGCTTGATACTACTGTGCCATTAGGTGAATATCTTGATGAACAACTTGCTAGGGTTAGAGAGAATGAAATAATTGAAAATGAAATCATTGATGAAAGCGATGATGAAGGTTGTCCCCCTAATTATGAATTGCATGTTGTTCCTGAGGGTTATGTTATGGATGAAGAAGCTGCTAGAGCTATTTTTGCTTGCAATGATAGATATGATCTTAAGAAGTTATTAGCCAAATGGAAGCAGCAATCCCTTAATACTAGAATGAAACCTGACCCAGCTTTTGCTACTTCACCTATCTGTGTTACTGATAAGGATTATGAATTCTCTGTTGATCCTGAGATAATTACTTTAGTTGAATCTAATCCTTTTTATGGCAATGAATCTGAAATTATTGTGGCATATCTTACCAAGTTGAATGATATAGCCACCCTGTTCACTAATGATGAGAAGTCTCGCTATTATTATATCCTTAAGATATTTCCATTCTCATTAAAGGGTGATGCTAAAACTTGGTTTAATTCTCTTGATCCTGTTTGTGTGCGTAGTCCCCAGGATATGATCTATTACTTCTGTGCTAAATATTTCCCTGCTCATAAGAAACAAGCTGCCTTGAGGGAAATATATAATTTTGTGCAAATCAAAGAAGAGAGTCTCCCACAAGCTTTGGGGAGGCTTCTCCGATACTTAATGCTTTGCCTGATCACCCTCTTAAGAAAAATGAAATACTTGATATATTTTATAATGGACTAACCAATGCTTCCAAGGACTACTTGGATAGTTGTGCTGGTTGTGTTTTCAGGGAAAGAACAGTCGACCAAGCTGAATTGTTATTGAACAATATGTTGACAAATGAAAATAATTCGACTCTTCCTGAGCCAATTCCTGAGGCAATTCCTTAACCAATTGAGCCAACTCCTGAGCCTATTCCTAAACCTACTCCGAAGAAGATAGGTGTTCTATTTCCCAGTCCTGAAGATATGCAAGAGGCAAAGAAATCAATAAAAGAAAAAGGTATTAAAGCTGAAGATGTTAAGAATTTACCTCCTATTGAAGAAATACATGGTCTTAATATACCTCCTATCAAAGAAACAATTGTCTTGATAACCCGACACAGGTAGTAAAGGTAAATTCTCTCTATAGATATGATAAAGTTGAAATCCCGTCTACTAAATTTGCTAGCCAGTGCTTAGATAAATTTGATGACTTTATGGATAAAAAAGCAAATTTCAATGATTATGTTAGTAGACAATTGAAAAATAATGCTTATATGATTAGACGCTTGAGTGATTATATGTCTAGAGTTAAGGGTGAACTTAAACTCACTAGTAAACATGTTTCTATGGTCACCACTCAAGCTGAACAAGTACTTAAGGCTCAGAATGAATTGCTAGATGAACTAAATAATAAACATGATTTTGCTGTTAGAGTGGCTACTAGAACTGGTAAAATGACTCAGGAACCTTTGTATCCTGAAGGCCGCCCTAAGAGAATTGAACAAGATTCTCAGAATAATAATCTAGATGCTCCTAGTTCTTCTAAGAAGAAGAAAAAGAAAAATGATAGGACTTTGCATGCTTCTAGTGAACCTAATGTAGAAACACCTGAGAATCCTAATGATACTTCTATCTCTGATGCTGAAACACAATCCGGAGATGAACATGAACCTAATGATAATGCTAATAATGATGTTCATGTAGATGCTCAACCTAGTAATAACAATGATATAGAAACTGAACCTGCTGTTGATCTTGATAACCCCACAATGAAGAAATCAATTATATGATAAGAGAGACTTTGTTGCTAGGAAGCATGGAAGGGAAAGAGAACCATGGGTTCAGAAACCCGTGCCTTTTTCTCCTAAACCATCCAAGAAAAAGGATGATGAGGACTTTGAGCGCTTTGCTGAAATGATTAGACCTATTTTCTTACGCATGTGCTTAACTGATATGCTTAAAACAAACCCTTATGCTAAATACATGAAAGATATCATTACAAATAAAAGGAAAATACCTAAAGCTGAAATCTCCACCATGCTTGCCAACTATACCTTTAAGGGTGGAATACCTAAGAAACTTGGTGATCCCAGAGTACCCACTATACCGTGCTCCATTAAAAGAAATTATATTAAAACTGCCTTATGTGATTTAGGAGCCGGTGTTAGTGTTATGCCTCTTTCCTTGTACCGTAGACTTGAATTAAGTAAGTTGACACCTACTGAGATATCTTTGCAAATGGCTGACAAATCAACTGTTATACCTGTCGGCATTTGTGAGGACGTGCCTGTTGTTGTTGCGAATGTAACTATCTTAATAGACTTTGTCATTCTTGATATTCCTAAGGACGATAGTATGTCGATTATCCTTAGTAGACCCTTTTTAAATACTGCAGGTGCTGTTATTGATTGCAACAAAGGCAATTCCACCTTTCATGTTAATGGAAATGAGCATATGGTACATTTTCCAAGGAAACAACCTCAAGTTCACAGCATAAATTCTATTGGTAAAATTCAATCAATAATTATTGGAGGTTTTGAATTTCCTCTTCCTACTGCAAAGAAAAAGTATGATATTCTTATTATTGGGAATGTTCATATTCCCATTGAGGTAACCTAGTGTCACTTCGAAATTTCTCCAGTTTTATGTGATTCGGAATGAGTTTGTTAACAAGACTTGATCAACCTTGTTAGTGGATTCCTTTTGATGATCATGAGATGGGTGAAACTAGAAGGCACAACCTTCTGTACTCTCTCTTTACTTTCTGTTACTTAGAATAAATAAAATAGAAATAGTATATTCTGTCTGTTTTCTGAATTATCCATGCAATAAAAAATATCCCGAAAATAAAAGTTCTCCAAATGCCATGCCAATTTAGTATGATTTTTTCCGGAATATTTGAGAATATTTGGCAGTGAGAACACTGCAGGGGGGCAAGCACCTGGCCACGAGGGTGGAGGGCGCGCCCCCTATCTCGTGGGCCCATGATTGACCCCCTCCACTTATTCCTGCACCCACACACTCCATCTTCTTCCCAAAAAAATCCCCATCCAGCTCAAGCACGAGTTCCAGCCTGTTTTGCTGCGATTTTCGATCTCCTTGCTCAAAGCTCCATTCACAAAACTGCATTAGCAGATTGTTGCTTGGTATGTGACTCCTCCAATGATCCAATTAGTTTTTGTTCTAGTGCTTTATTCATTGCAAATTCTTGCTGCCTTGGTGACCCTGTTCTTGAGCTTGCATGTTAAATTTATGAGGTCCCAAGTAATACTAATGCTTGATATAGGCTCTAGGCACTTGTATTAGTAGTTACTATCAATCTTGTTCAGTTTGATTTACTTTTATTTTGAAGTTACTAAAAATTTCAGAAATATTGCAGAAAAAGAAATATGTTCAGGAAAATGTACCAAGGTGGTTCTTCAAGGAAGAAAGGACCCTGGCTCGCGATACGTGAGCCCGACGACAAACCACCAAGGGAAGCTGATGTGTGGCCTTGTGAATGGCCGTCAGAGCCGTTTATGGTTCCAGCGGGTATCAAGGATGAATTTGATGCATATGTGCGTAATGCCGACCTTGAGGCGTTCATGCAAGATAAGTGCCCGCAATACCGATATTTGACTGATTCATTTGTTAGAAGGTTTAAATTTACATCTTCGTGCAATTCTCAAAGTGTCCTGTTTGATATTTATGATAAATCATATACCATGGACCTAGAAGATTTTACTACTGCTTGCAAACTCCCGTAGTGGGGAAGTGTTAATGAACCTGGTTAATCTGAATATAAAGATTTTCTTGCTAATATCACTGTGGGAGAATCTAGGGACATAACACAAGCTACCATAGGGAGCATTCATTTTCCTTCTATACATTATTTTGCTCTTTTCATTGGTAGATGTATTAATGGTAAAGATGAAGCATGTCACATGTGTGTCCCTGATCTTTGTGTTCTCAAGAGTGATGTATTAGGTGATAAACAATACAACTTGGAGGCAATTGTTGCACGTAGGTTGCATCATAATGGTTTAGCTGGAGACTTTTTCGGAGGAATTTATGCAACCCGTGTGGCTAATTATCTTGAGATACCTATACATGAAAATGATACGGAGTTGCTTCCCAGTTATTTAGATCATAATGCCATGCTTAGTCATCATTTTCTTAAGAGGAATGACCAATTCCTCCAATATCGACTAATCTTTGACAGACGTCATGCTGTCCATGTTACTCTCCCTGCTCCTACCCTTTTTGATTATCAGGCAAAACGAAGATATGTTGTCACCAGGGAGGAAGCAAATGAATACGAGAGGAGGGCGGAAGCAGCCTGCCGTCAGGCTGCAGCCGAGGAGGCAATGGCTGCTGCATCTCAGTATGACCCCAGCTACAATTACGGATATCAGCCAGGCTACCCATGGCCATAGACCAACTTAGGCCAAAAGCCTAATCTTGGGGGAGTACGTATTTCCCACCGACTTTACATTCATGTTCACACACTCATTCTAGTGTCGGTGCTCATACTCTTTCATTGTACTATCCATGCTAGTTTAAATTCTTTTTCTAGTTTTCTTCTTGTGTGTTAGATAAATTTTAAGAAAAAACCAAAAAAAATAGTTAGTTTAATTTCCATGCCTGTAGTAGTAACAATTAAATGAAAAACCCAAAAATATTTCTCGTTCTTCTTTTTGCTTGATGGGAGCTTTCCCGTGTAAATAGTTTTATTTCTTTTCTTTCCTCTGGGGGTCAAGAGTAGAAGACCATAATGAAAATATTTAGTGTCTCTCATATGCATGATTGTTGATTTAACCAAGAGACCATATTACTTTCTCTTCTCTCTTGAGTTGAATGCTTGCAGATTCCAGCTTAGTCCAATGCACGTGCACTCTTATTATTATACACACCGTTCGGTTGTGCAAGTGAAAGGCAATAATGACGATGTATGATGGACTGATTGAGATGAGAGAAGCTAGTATGAACTCAACCTCTCTTGTTTTTGTAAATATGATGAGTTCATCGTTCCTGATTCAGCCTATTATGAAGTAGACATATTTGCAATGACATTTAGAGATTATAGTTTCTTATGCCATGCTTAATTAGCTATGAGTTATAATGGTTTACCTTGCGTGCCAACATGCTATTAAAATGATTGTGATGTGGTATGATGAGATGGTATCCTCCTTTGAATAAATTAAGTGACTTGACTTGGCACATGTTCACGCATGTAGTTAAAACAAAATCAACATAGCCTTCATGATATTTATGTTCATGGTGGATTAGATCCTACTCATGCTTGCACTCGGTGTTGATTAATTTTAATGCATGTTCATGACTGTTGCCGCTCTCTCAGTTGGTCGCTTCCCAGTCTGTTGCTAGCCTTCACTTGTACTAAGCGGGTATACTGCTTGTGCATCCAAACTCCATAAACCCCAAAAGTTATTCCTTATGAGTCCATCATACCTTCCAATATGCAGTATCTACCTGCCGTTCCAAGTAAATTTGTATGTGCCAAACTCCAAACCTTCAAATAAAATTCTGTTTTGTATGCTCGAGTAGCTCATTTTCAACTAGGGTTGTCTGTATCTTCCATGCTAGATGGGTTATTCTCAAGAGGAGTGGACTCTGCTCCTCATTCACAAGAAAATGGCTGGTAACCGGGATGCCCAGTCCCATGATCAAAAAGATCAAAGCAAACCAAAATAATTAAGCAAAACTCCCCCGGCATTGTTGTTAGTTGGAGGCACTCGTTGTTTCGAGCAAGCAATGGATTGATGTTTGTTGGTGGTGGGGGAGTATAAACTTTACCATTCTATTTGGGAACCGCCTATAATGCATGTAGTATGGAAGATATCGCCATCTCATAGTTGTTATGTTGACAGTGAAAGTATACCGCTCAAAATGTTATTCATCTCTATTTCAAAATCGAGCTCTGGCACCTCTACAAATCTCTGCTTCCCTCTGCGAAGGGCCTATCTATTTACTTTTATGTTGAGTCATCACCTTCTTATTAAAAAGCACCCGTTGGAGAGCACACTGTCATTTGTATACATTACTGTTAGTTTATATTGGGTATGACTTGACTGGATCTCTTTTACCATGAATTACAATGTTTAGTCAGTCCTTGATCTTTAAAGGTGCTCTGCATTTATGTTTTGCAGTCTTGGAAAGGGCTAGCGAGATACCATCTTGTTATATCATATTATGATTGTTTTGAGAAAGTGTTGTCATCCGAGTTTTATTATTATTGCTCGCTAGTTGATTATGCCATTGATATGAGTAAACATGAGACCTGAGTGTTATTGTGAATATGGTTAGTTCATAATCTTTGCTGAAACCTTGAATGCTGGCTTTACATATTTACAACAACAAGAGCAAACAGAGTTTGTAAAAGTTTTTCTTTATCACTTTCAGTTTATCAACTGAATTGCTTGAGGACAAGCAAAGGTTTAAGCTTGGGGGAGTTGATACATCTCCAATGTATCTACTTTTCCGAACACTTTTGCCCTTTTTTTGGACTCTAACTTGCATGATTTGCATGAAACTAACCCGTACTGACGTTGTTTTCAGCAGAACTGCCATGGTGTTGTTTATTGTCCAGAAAACAGAAGTTCTCGGAATGACCTGAAAATCCACGAAGATAACTTTTGGAAAATATAAAAAATATTGGGAAAAGATGAAGGCCAGGGGGGCCACACCCAGTCCACGAGGGTGGGGAGCGCGCCCCCTCCCCTGGGCGCGCCCCCCTGTCTCGTGGGCCCCCTGATGCTCTACTGACCTCAACTCCAACTCCATATGTTCCGTTTCGCGGAGAAAAAAATCAAAGAGGAAGTTTCATCGCGTTTTACGATACGGAGCCGCCGCCAAGCCCTAAAACCTCTCGAGAGGGCTGATCTGGAGTCTGTTCGGGGCTCCGGAGAGGGGGATTCGTCGCCGTCATCATCATCAACCATCCTCCATCACCAATTTCATGATGCTCACTGTCGTGCGTGAGTAATTCTATCGTAGGCTTGCTGGACGGTGATGGGTTGGATGAGATTTACCATGTAATCAAGTTAGTTTTGGTAGGGTTTGATCCATAGTATCCACTATGTTCTGAGATTGATGTTGTTATGACTTTGCTATGCTTAATGCTTGTCACTAGGGCCCGAGTGCCATGATTTCAGACCTGAACCTATTATGTTTTCATGAATATATGTGAGTTCTTGATCCTATCTTGCAAGTCTATAGTCACCTACTATGTGTTATGATTCGACAACCCTGAAGTGAAAATAATCGGGATACTTCTCGGTGATGACCATAGTTTGAGGAGTTCATGTATTCACTATGTGTTAATGCTTTGGTCCGGTACTCTACTAAAAGGAGGCCTTAATATCCCTTAGTTTCCATTAGGACCCCGCTGCCACGGGAGGGTAGGACAAAAGATGTCATGCAAGTTCTTTTCCATAAGCACGTATGACTATATTCGGAATACATGCCTACATTACATTGATGAACTGGAGCTAGTTCTGTGTCACCCTATGTTATAACTATTACATGATGAATTGCATCCGACATAATTATCCATCACTGATCCATTTCCTACAAGCTTTTCACATATTGTGATTCACTTATTTACTTTTTTGTTGCTACTATTACAACTATTACTACAAAACTGCTATTGTTACTTTTGCCACTGTTATCGTTACTTTCATACTACTTTGCTACTAAATACCTTGCTGCAGATACTGAGTTATCCAGGTGTGGTTGAATTGACAACTCAACTGCTAATACATAAGAATATTCTTTGGCTCCCCTTGTGTCGAATCAATAAGTTTGGATTGAATACTCTACCCTCAAAAGCTGTTGCGATCGCCTACACTTGTGGGTTATCAGAGTGCAATCCACTCAACCAATTGTCTCACTCAGATACCCCAATTCCATTCGACCAAGATGAAGTCATTCGACCATACAAGAAACCACTCGGAGTGCAGAAGACCTAGAGTCACTCAGGATGGCAACGGTCAGGCGTTCACTCTGTAGTCTTAAAGATCATTAATAGCTCTTTATAGCTGGCGTTATCAGTTGTGTGAGGTCAAGAACTTCGATTGTATGAATTGGCTCACAACTTGTGTGAGCAATGTAATAATAAGAGTGAATTCCAATTTTTACCCTATTTGTGACACATATTAGCCCATTTAGTAGAACTTATATCAAAATATCATATTTTTGAGACTTTTAACACGGGTATACTCAGTTTTTCAATTTTCTTGTTTATGTTAGATAGGATCGGCATGTTGCGTCAATGATTCGTACAAAAATGTGTAAAGATCTTAGGGCATCATTGGCAATCATGTCCAGGCTTCTTTTGTCCATCTGTTCCATTCCTTGTTGTCGTCTAGATATGTTTTGACCCTGAGTGGCACCTCACACCTTGCCTAATGGACAGGAATCAGAAAACGAGGGTCCAAAGTTTCTGAAGTGGTATTCTAGAAGAATTTTCACTCGACAGAGTAATTGGTGTCACAAATGCATATTTAGGGGGTAAAATGTGGAATTCACTCTAATAATAATTATCACAAATTAACTGAAGCACATACCACTTTAGGATCAACTGAGAACTCCAGTTGTGTGACTTCTGATAATCCTTTGAAAAGCACAGACTCGCGACGTCTGTCATCAGCACCACATTCAAAAGAATGACAACCATAACAATGAAGATCATCGCAATCCCCAGTCATTCTTAGAACAAGATTCAACACAATCTGAACCAAGAATAACACTTGCCGAAACTAATAGTGGCATGTTTTTAGCCAGTATCGGAGCCCTACACATAACATTGATTAGCTCCAGGGAAACAAGGTTAGGCGTACGGATCCGGGTGCGAAAGGGGCCAGTCTGAAAATAACTGAGGTTGATGCTGAGATGTTGCAATAACGGAGAAGTGATGTTCCCCTCTATGTCATTGTCGTCAATCTTGAGATGAACTAGCGCTGGACAACCTGAGAAATCAAGTGTGATGTTGTATACATCCACCATTTGGTAAGGTGTTAAGGCTGGTAATCGTCCTCATACATGTAGATGCCATCGGTGGTGCGCAGCGCCAGCAGCGCTCTGGGTTCGCACATCACGGCGTGCTGGAACCACCGGTTCACGTGCTCCTCGTTGGCGGGCAGGAACTCCTTGAAATTGAAGTCGCGGTCGTCGAGGTCGTGGGGGAGGAGCACGTCGTGGACGAAGTTGACGAACCACTCCGGGTTGGTGCACCCCTTGACGCCGGTGATGTGCAGTGCAGTGCAGGCGCGGATCTCCAGAGGTGACGCCAGCGCCGCGGGAGCGCGCACGTCAGCACCACTTCGTGCGCCAGGAGGAAGGAGAGCACGTGGTAGAGGAGGTCGTCGGGGAGGGAGCTGTCGGCCTGCCCGTCGGTCGCCATGTTTGCCTTCTTGGTCTCGCACCGCTTGGGAGACATTATTAGGTCGAGCAGGCAGCCCTCAAAAAAATATTAGGTCGAGCAGGTCGTGTAAGCTCTCTCTTTTTTTTGAGGGAAGGTCGTGGAAGCTCTCAGAACAGATGAACGTGTGTGGGCCGTGGGGTTCGCCGCAAGAGCGCGCCTAGCTTTATGATCCGGCCCAGAGGACCGACACTGGTCGGCCCAGCGGAAGTAATACTCATGATCCGTAATTGCCACCGAGTGGCCGAGTTACTATTTGTCACGTAGGCCGGCAGGTAGCTTACAAACGCGTGCCCCCTCGTGCGCAAAACTGGGCCAACCCACTCGGATGTTTATTTCTAGAATGCCCCCTAAACCTTTTTTTTATTTCTCCTCAGTTTCCTTTTAAGTCTTCTTTTACCTGATTTCTCTGCTTTTTCATTATTTTTTGCTTTCCCAATGTGCGCCATATTTTATAAATTCAGAAATATTTTTTAAATCAAGAACATTCATCGAAACAATGAACTTTTCGAATTAACAAAAAATAATAATTTTCAAAGACCTTTTGAGTTCACAAACAGTTTTTGAATTCATGAAAACTCTTTGAATTTGTGAACATTTTTTAATCACAAATAAATCAAATATTTTTCAAAATTGCAAAGTTTTTTGCATTCATCGTATTTGTGAACATTTCTTGAATTTATAACATTTTCCAAATCATGAACATTTTATAAATGCAAACATATTTTCGATTCACTGACATCTTTTAAATTTGCAAACAATTATCGAATTCATGAACATTTTTTGAAATCATGAACCCTATTTCAAATTCTAAAATATTTTTCAAAATCATAAACATTTTTGAACTCGCAGTCATCTTTTGAGTGTGCCAACGTTTCCTGAAATTAATGACAATTTTTGAACTTGCGAACAAGAAATGGGTCGGGAGAACGCTGACAGGCGCGTTTGCTGCCCTCCCGATTAGGAGCTCCCCCAAAAGGGCAAGCCTATGTGTCGCCTGCTGCAACTCCAAGCATGTGTACAAAACATGTAAATGACAGATTAAAATGATTAATGTAAAAAGAATTGTGTAAATCTAAAAATGCATGTTACAATTAAAAGAATGTTTATGAGTTTAAAATATGGTTTAAACGTTTTCAACAAAAATTATATACAATGTAAAAAAATGTTAAGATAATGTAAAAGCATACTTTGGGACATTAAAAAAATGAATTGACAATTTTAACAAAAGTTCCTGTGATTCAAAAACTATTCATGACTTTTTATTAAACTATAGTACAATCTCAAAAAATGTCCCTGTGTATTAAATATGTTACTTTCATTAATAAAAATGTGTGAGACATTTTAAAGAAATAGTCATGTGTTTAAAAAAAGCCCCATGAAAGTTTTAAAAATGTTTAAACAATGTAAAAAACGTTCATCTAATTCTTAGAAAAATTATTTACATTATGAAAAGCTACAGTGTTTATTTGGAAAATGTTAATGTGCAATCAAAATAATGTTCAAAATGTTTTTAATGTACATCAGTTATTTGAAAATGTCTATCTTTTATCAAAAAAATATTTGAATTGTGCATCAAAAATGTATTTTGTATACTATGAAAAAGAAGACATGTGTTAGAAAATAGAAAACTAATAAAAACGACAAAGAAACAAAAACAAAAACAAAGAAGACCAAATAAATCAAAGACAGGCTATAAAGTAACAAAGAAAACCAAAGTAAATGAAGAAAGAGAGAACAATTGAAGAAAACAAAGTAAAAAAGCAAAGAAAACCAAAGTATATTGAAGAAAAAAGAAAAGCAAGGAACAACACGGGAAAAAAGAAAAAAAAAATAAAAGACAACAAAAAGGAAAAAAAAAGACCGGAGAGCGAACTAAATAATGCCACGAGCAACAGCGGTGCTAATGGGCCAGCCGATTCACTCGCCCGTAGCCCTTGCCTACGGTCTGCTCTCTGCAGATGTTCCTCATATCGGCCCCGGCGATGCAGACACCTGTTTACTTCGGCCCTCCCCCTGCACTAGCAGCTTGGGTTCCTTCCAATGTTGATCCGCCACTCGCTTTCCACTTTGAAATTTCAAGGCAAGGTGTTTCGTGAGTGCATGAGGAATACAAGGGGATATTGAGTCACAGACCACAAGTCCACAACCCCACAGCCCATATCTCAGTTTTCTTCTTCCATCCCGTTTTCTTCTCCAACGACAGTAGTGGAGATCAAGATTTTCCATTCAAACGACTATAAAACAAAAGAAGACATAGCCTGAAACTAAATATTGTTGTCTCTCCAGCAAAAATGTTTCCTCTCACAAATCTTTCTCCAGAACTTAGAAGTAAAGTGTTATTGCATTGCAATACATGAACCACATGTGAACTCTTGACATCGCATTCAGAATTTGGATATTGTGCAATAGACGTGTGAAAGTAAACAGAAGATGGTACGCAGGTCGAATAAACATTGGCACTATCCACTATATTTACCATTGAAATATCATATTTGATTCAAAAAAATTGTTACATCTGTCACCTGATCCTCTTTAGCCGCGGGGCAGGGGCAGGGGACGAGGGACGATGGACACGGGCGGTGGGGGTGTCCGGCAGAGGGCGGTACGACCAGACGGCGATCTCCGGCAAAGGGGCGACGTCGGTGGTCTTCGACAGCAGGGCGGGCGGCGGCGGCGGCCGGCGGGCGGGCAGGGACAGGGGCGGCGGCGGACGGGTGAGCGGGCGAGGGGGCGGTTGCGACCGGGCGGGGGTGATGCTCGCGCGGGTGTCGAGGAGCGGACGAGGCGTGCGGTGGTTCATG
>NC_041383.1:652123511-652131217 GCF_002162155.2 Triticum dicoccoides | reverse complement strand
AGAAGTGTTTGGTCAAATCAATCTAGTCTAAACTCATACACGGCCCTCACATCCACTACGCCAAGGCCCTTTGGGCTTCTCGGATTCCTCTCAAGATCTGTATCTTCATCTGGCAAGCTGCAAGGACCGGGTTCCCTCAATGATCAACCTCCTTAAATGCAATGGGGCAGGAGATGGGACGTGCGCTCTTGTGAGAACCTCGAAAAAGTTGATCAGATTCTTTTCCACCGTGCGCCTACTAAATTTCTTTGTAGCTCTGCAAGAGAATGCTTTGGCCCCACATAGGATCCCAGCTCTTTTCAGGACATTCTAACGCTCCCAGAGAATTTGAGGGGCCAACAATGTAGGCTTGCTTGGCGCACCTTCATGGCCATGGTGTAGAAATTTTTTATCCACTCCAACCTCATGTAAAAACTCGTACGTTTTTCTGTGCATGATAAGCCGACCATACAATTCTATAGTATTCAATATTACATGTCATTCTATTCCAATGTTTTTACTATTCTTTC
This sequence comes from Triticum dicoccoides, assembly GCF_002162155.2. Lineage (NCBI taxonomy): Eukaryota > Viridiplantae > Streptophyta > Magnoliopsida > Poales > Poaceae > Triticum > Triticum dicoccoides. The sequence continues at coordinate 652,130,708 of NC_041383.1, read as the reverse complement.
ATTGAGCAAACCTGTGAAATGTGAATCAAAGAAGCCACAAGGACTAGAAGTTCTATTAGTTCTCTGGTATTAATTTTCTCGAGCGAAATCTCATGGGTATTCAAGTCGGTGATTGTAAAACAAAATGCTTTTCTTTTTTGAGAGAAAAAATGTTCTCTAAAGGATTGAAGAAGTACTCTATTTCTATCTGACTTTCTGGTTAGCATTATAATATGCCAGATCTTGAAATAAGAAAGAAAATTAAGGCATATGAACATGTCAGTTTCCAGAACTGAATTGTTAACCACTTCTATGATATGTCATATTTGAGGACTTCACGACACTTAATAAATTGGCACGTTCAGCGAAGTCTGGGGACCAGCCTCAGAATAATGGTATTATACTCACACATTGGCAAAATGCAGAAACGGAGGAAGCACAAATGTCAGCAACTTAGCTCAAGCTCGATGGATTTTAACTTTCTCGAGCGGTATGCCATGGGTACTCAAGATATTTAAAAACTTGTGAGCCCTCTCATCAACTTCTTTACATTTGATCTCAACTATCTTCAAAAGGCTGCATTCAAGTGGTTGATCTGGTGGAGTTTAACGTCTTTGTGTTTCCACTGGAACTTTAGGTACCTGAAGCAAACAAATATTTACCTCAGTAATCAATCATTGATTCATGTGTGGTAAGTAACCACAATAACAAACTATTGTTCATGTGCAAAATATAATACCTCAGAAAGATGGAGAGTGAGCTTCTCCAGAATTGGGGAATGTTTAAGGAAGCAACTTAATATATTGAGGTCACTAGCAATCCCGGGACACCATTTACTGAGCAGCAAAGTCTTTAACTTGCTAAATATAGGGCTCAATTTGAAAAATCCATCTTGACAATAAACTGTGCAAAGGAACAAGATTATGTAACTAATTTGCTTAAATTTTCTAGTAAAAGATGCGAGTATGCCACGTAATGGATTGGGCAATAGAATTTGTCTCCCGAAGCCATACTAGAATAAACCTGCAAGAGGTTTAAAACACATAGATACTTCATAGATGTATGTTGCAATTAATCTGCTCACTTTTTTTTATTCAACCTTTTTTTAGCAAAACTGTTATTCCTAATTGTGTAGGTCAAGAACTTCAATAGTATGAATTGGATCACAACTTGTGTGAGCAACTAATAATAAGAGTGAATTCCAATTTTTACCCTATTTGTGACACATATTAGCCCATTTAGTAGAACTTATATCAAAATATCAGTTTTTTGAGACTTTTAACATGGGTATACCCAGTTTTTGAATTTGCTTGTTTATGCTAGATAGGATCGGCATGTTGCGTCAACGATTCGTATAAAAATGTGTAAAGATGTGAGGGCATCATTGGCAATCATGTCCACGCTTCTTTTGTCCATCTGTTCCATTCCTCGTCGTCGTATATGTTTTGACCCCGAGCGGCACCTCACACCTTGCCTAATGGACACGGATCAGAAAACGAGGGTCCAAAGTTTCTGAAGTGGTATTCTAGAAGAATTTTCACTCGATAGAGTAATTAGTGTCACAAATGCATATCTAGGGGGTAAAATGTGGAATTCACTCTAATAATAATTATCACAAATTAACTGAAGCACATACCACTTTAGGATCAACTGACTACTCCAGTTGTGTGACTTCTGATAATCCTTTGAAAAGCACAGACTTGCGACGTCTATCATCAACACCACGTTCAAAAGAATGACAACCATAACATTGAAGATCATCGCAATCCCCAATCATTCTTAGAACAAGAATCAACACAATCTAAACCAAGAATAACACTTGCCGAAACTAACAGTGGCATGTTTTTAGCGAGTATCGGAGCCCTACACATAACATTGATTAGCTCCAGGGAAACAAGGTTAGGCGTATGGATCCGGGTGTGAAAGGGGCCTATCTGAAAATAACTGCGGTTGATGCTGAGATGTTGCAATAACGGAGAAGTGATGTTCCCCTCTATGTCGCTGTCGTCAATCTTGAGATGAACCAGCGCCGGACAACCTGAGAAATTGAGTGTGCTGTTGTATACATCCACCATCTGGAGTTCCAATGTGGTAAGGTGTTAAGGCCGGTAATCGTCCTCGTACATGTAGATGCCATCAGTGGTGCGCAGCGCGAGCAGCGCCCTGGGTCCGCACATCACGGCGTGCTGGAACCACCGGTTCACGTGCTCCTCGTTGGCGGGCAGGAACTCCTTGAAATCGAAGTCGCAGTCATCGAGGTCGATCTTGAAGGAGTCTAGCTGGGCGCGGTGGTCGCGGAGGAGGAGCATGTTGTGGATGAAGTTGACGAACCACTCCGGGTTGGTGCACCCCTTGACGCTGGTGATGTGCAGTGCAGTGCAGGCGTGGATCTCCAGAGGTGAGGCCAGCGCCGCGCGAGCGCGCACGTCAGCACCACTTCGTGCGCCGGGAGGAAGGAGAGCACGTGGTAGAGGGGGTCGTCGGGGATGGAGCTCAGGCGGTCGGCCTGCCCGTCAGTCGCCATGTTCACCTTCTTGGTCTCGCGCCGCTCGGGAGACATTATTAGGTCGAGCACACAACCCTCAAAAAAATATTAGGTCGAGTAGGTCGTGTAAGCTCTTTTTTTAGGGAAGGTCGTGGAAGCTCTCGGAACAGACGAACGTGTGTGGGCTGTGGTGTTCGCCGCGAGAGCACGCCTGGCTTTATGATCCAGCTCAGAGGACCCACACTGGTCGGCCCAGCGGAAGTAATACTCATGATCCGTAATTGCCCCCGAGTGGCCCAGTTATTATTTGTCACGTAGGCCGGCAGATAGCTTACAAACACGTGCCCCCTCATGCGCAAAACTGGGCCAACCCACTCGATTGTTTATTTCTAGAACGCCCCCTAAACATTTTTTTTTATTTCTCCTGAGTTTCCTTTTAAGTCTTCTTTTACCGGATTTCTCTGCTTTTTCATTATTTTTTGCTTTCCCAATGTGCGCCATATTTCATAAATTCAGAAAAAAAAATTCAAGAACACTCATCGAAACCATGAACATTTTTGAAAACATGAACTTTTCGATTTAACAAAAAATAGTAATTTTCAAAGATCTTTTGAGTTCACAAACAGTTTTTGAATTCATGAAAACTCTTTGAATTTGTGAACATTTTTAATTACAAATAAATCAAATATTTTTAGAAATTGTAAAGTTTTTGCATTCATTGTATTTGTGAATATTTCTTGAATTTATAACTTTTTCCAAATCATGAACATTTTTTAAATGCAAACATATTTTCAATTCACTGACATCTTTTAGATTTGCAAACAATTATCGAATTCAGGAACATTTTTTGAAATCATGAACCTTTTTTCAAATTCTAAAATATTTTTGAAAATCGTAAACATTTTTGAACTCGCAGTCATCTTTTGAGTGTGCCAACATTTCCTGAAATTAATGACAATTTTTGAACTTGCGAACAAGAAATGGGTCGGGAGAGCGCTGACCGGCGCGTTTGCTGCCCTCCCGTTTAGGAGCTCCCCCCAAAGGGCAAGCCTATGTGTCGCCTGCTTTAACTCCAAGCATGTGTACAAAACATGTAAATGACAGATTAAAATGTTTAATGTAAAAAGAATTGTGTAAATCAAAAAATGTACGTTACATTTAAAAGAATATTTATGAGTTTAAAAATATGGTCTTAACGTTTTCAACCAAAATTATATACAATGTAAAAAAATGTTAACATAGTTACATAATGTAAAAGCATACTTTGTGACATTAAAAAAATAATTGACATTTTTAACAAAAGTTCCTGTGATTCAAAAACTATTCATGAATTTTATTAAAATATATTACAATTTAAAAAATGTCCCTGTGTGTTAAATATGTTAAAAAAGCCCCATGAAAGTTTTAAAAATATTTATACAATGTAAAAAGCGTTCGTCTAATTCTAAAAAATTTATTTACATTATGAAAATCTACAGTGTTTATTTGGAAAATGTTAATGTGCAATCAAAATAGTGTTCAAAATGTTTTTTAATGTACATCAGGTATTTGAAAATGTCTATCTTTTATCAAAAAAATATTTGAATTGTGCATCAAAAATGTATTTTGTATACTATGAAAAAAAAGACATGTGTTAGAAAATAGAAAACTAATAAAAACGACAAAGAAATAGAAACGAAAACAAAGACGATCGAATAAAACAAAGACAGGCTATAAAGTAACAAAGAAAACCAAAGTAAATGAAGAAAGAGAGAACAATTGAAGAAAACAAAGTAAAAAAGCAAAGAAAACCAGAGTAGATTGAAGAAAAAAGAAAAGCAAGGAAAAACAGGGAAAAAAGAAAAACAAAACTAAAGACAACAAAAAGGAAAAAAAAGACTGGAGAGCTAACTAAATAATGACATGAGCAACATCGCTACTAATGGGCCAGCCGATTCACTCGCCCGTAGCCCTTGCCTACGGTCTGCTCTCTGCACATGTTCCTCATATCGGCCCCGGCGATGCAGTCACTTGTTTACTTCGGGATAGTCAGCAACTTACCTGAAGCTCGATGGATTTTAACTTTCTCGAGGTATGCCATGGGTACTCAAGATATTTAAAACCTTGTGAGCCCTCTCATCAACTTCGTCACATTTGATCTCAACTATCTTTAGAAGGCTGCATTCAAGTGGTTGATCTGGTGGAGTGTAAATTCTTTGTGTTTCCACTGGAACTTTAGGTACCTGAAGCAAACAAATGTTTACCTCGGTAATCAATCATTGATTCATGTGTGGTAAGTAACCGCAGTAACAAACTCTTGTTCATGTGCAAAATATAATACCTCCGAAAGATGGAGAGTGAGCTTCTCCAGAATTGGTCAATGTTTAAGGAAGCAACTTAATATATTGAGGTCACTAGCAATGTCGGGACACCATTTACTGAGCATCAAAGTCTTTAACTTGCTAAATATAGGGCTCAATTTGAAATCCCTGTTGACAATAAACTGTGCAAAGGAACAAGATTGTATAACTAATTTACTTAAATTTTTCTAGTAGAAGATGCGAGTATGCCACGTAATGGATTGGGTAATAGAATTTGTCTCCCAAAGCCATACTAGAATAAACCTGCAAGAGGTTTAAAACACATAGATACTTCATAGATGTATGTTACAATTAAACTGCTCACTGTTTATTATTCAACCTTTTTTTTTCAAAACTGTTATTCATAATTGTGTGAGGTCAAGAACTTCGATAGTAGGAATTGGATCACAACTTGTGTGAGCAACGTAATAATAAGAGTGAATTCCAATTTTTACCCTATTTGTGACACATATTAGCCCATTTAGTAGAACTTATATCAAAATGTCAGATTTTTTAGACTTTTAACATGGGTATACCCAGTTTTTCAATTTGCTTGTTTATGTTAGATAGGATCGGCATGTTCCGTCAACGATTCTTACAAAAATGTGTAAAGATCTGAGGGCATCATTGGCAATCATATCCAGGCTTCTTTTGTCCATCTGTTCCATTCCTCGTCGTCGTCTAGATATGTTTTGACCCTGAGCGGCACCTCACACCTTGCCTAATGGACACGGATTAGAAAACGAGGGTCCAAAGTTTCTGAAGTGGTATTCTAGAAGAATTTTCACTCGACAGAGTAATTAGTGTCACAAAAGCATATCTAGGGGGTAAAATATGGAATTCACTCTAATAATAATTATCACAAATTAACTGAAGCACATACCACTTTAGGATCAACTGACAACTCCAGTTGTGTGACTTTTGATAATCCTTTGAAAAGCACAGACTCGCGACGTTTGTCATCAGCACCACGTTCAAAAGAATGACAACCATAACACTGAAGATCATCGCAATCCCTAGTCATTCTTAGAACAAGAATCAACAAAATCTGAACCAAGAATAACACTTGCCGAAACTAACAGTGGCATGTTTTCAGCCAGTACCGGAGCCCTACACATAACATTGATTAGCTCCGGGGAAACAAGGTTAGGCGTACGGATCTGAGTGCGAAAGGGGCATGCTTGAAAATAATTGAGGTTGATGCTGAGATGTTGCAATAACGGAGAAGTGATGTTCCCCTCTATGTCACTATCGTCAATCTTGAGACGAACTAGCGCCGGACAACCAGAGAAATTGAGTGTGCTGTTGTATACATCCACCATCTGGAGTTCCAATCTGGTAAGGTGTTAAGGCTGGTAATCGTCTGTGTACATGTAGATGCCATCGGTGGTGCGCAGCGCCAACAGCGCCCTGGGTACGCACATCATGGAGTGCTGGAACCACCGGTTCACGTGCTCCTCGTTGGCGGACAGGAACTCCTTGAAATTGAAGTCGCGGTCATCGAGGTCAATCTCGAAGGAGTCTAGTTGGGTGCGGTGGTCGTGGAGGAGGAGCACGTTGTGGATGAAGTTGACGAACCACTACGGGTTGGTGCACCCCTTGACGCCGGTGATGTGCAGTGCAGTGCACGCACGGATCTCCAGAGGTGGCGCCAGCGCCGCGCGAGCGCGCACGTCAGCACCACTTCGTGCGCCGGTGTCACATCCCTAGCTTTACCCTGGCCTTGGACTAGCTTGGTTGCTGCATCATGTTTAAATTCAAATGAAATTTGAATTGAGGAATTTTTAAAAGCCTCAGGAAACCTCTAAAAATAACCAACAATTAAATCTTCTCAAATGTGTCCAAGAAAATGTTCCTGTTATTCCATAAAAATATTGGTAAGAGGTAAAATTTAAACCAATATTTTTGGAGTCACAAAGATAATTATTTTGGCCATTTGAATTAATCCAATAACTACTTGCTTTGGATTTATATTTAATATATATTAAATATGACTCCAATAATTCTGGAAGTTTGTGAGTGGCTTTGTATATATTTTAGCAAGCCACATAAAAATCTACAGAATTTATTTAAATGATTTAGTTGTTAAACTAAATCAAAACAAACAGAACAAAAATAGAAAACAGTAAATAAAAGCAGAGAGAGAGTTTTACCTCAGCTTACCTCGCAGCCCACCTGGCCCAACTCCAGTGGCTCAGCCGGCCCAGCCCACCTCCTCCCCCTTGTCCTCTTCCTCCTCTGCCAGGAGGACGAACAGAGGCGAGGCGTGGCGCGCGCCGACGCTGCCTCGGCCACCTCCTGCTTCCCCTGGCCACCTCCTGCTTCCTCTCGTCGCCCTGGACCCCGTCCGCGACGCCACGCACCCCCCCAGGCCTCTCACTCTCCCCGAGCTCC
>NC_041383.1:652095105-652123366 GCF_002162155.2 Triticum dicoccoides | reverse complement strand
AGCTCCTCTCCTCCTCTGGCTCTCTCGCGCGCAGCCACCGAACACACCCGCCGCCGCCGACGAGCTTCCCCGTGGCCACCGGCCACCCCTAGCCTCGCCGATGCGCCCAGGAGCTCCCCCTCGACCCCTCCTTCCTCCCCACCGACCCACGGCCCTACGGACGCGCCACAACGCCGCCGGCATCGCCGTTTCCATCGCCGGCCGCCGAGGATCTTCACCGTCAATTCGCCACCATCGTCGCTTCCCCGAGCTCGCTGACCCTCCCTGCACGATCCCCGTGAGTCCCTGCTTCGTTTCCCCCTAACCCCAAGCCCGATTTCGAGCTCTAGCCGCCCCCTCTACCGGAGCCGAGACGCTCCGCCGCACGGACTCGTCGCCGGCGAAGCCCCGGTGACCAAATGGCCCCGCGCGTGCGTCCGTTGCACTCGCAACGACCCGTGAAGCAACGCTAGCGTGGCAGCTAGCTTGTTTGCAAGCCGCAGCGCTAACCCCGCACCCACCCGAGCTCCGGCCGCCGCCGCGAGCTCCACTTCGGCGAGCTCCGGCCACCCCGCGCCTCCCGCATGCCTCCTTTGGATGCGCGCAAGCAAGGGCAACCCTCTGGTGCCCTTGGCTTGGCCCAAAACCGCTCGCAGCGCCACTCCGGCGAGCTCCCGCCGCAGTTTTGGTCGTCGCCGGCCGAACTCCGGCGACTGCCGACGTGGCACGCCTAATTAGCACTAATGACCCTGTTAAACTAACCCCGTGACACTGACAGTGGGCCCCGTAGCGGGTCAAAGCCCGGGTCAACGCGGGATTAGCCCCTGAGTCACTGACGTGTGGACCCCACACGTTAGGTTTGACCCTGACCGACCCCTGTTGACTTGCTGACGTCACGGTGACGCACTGCTGACGCAGTAAATGTTTCTGGAATTTAGATAATTCTTAAATGATTTATTAATTCCAGAAAATAGCTAAAACTTCAATAAATCATAGAAAATTAACCGTAAATCCAAATTGAATAAATTATATATGAAAAATTATCAGAAAAATTCAAGGAATCCATCTGTACCATTTTCATGCATGTTAGAACAACTTATAGCTGCTGTTTAGCACAAATCAATTAAATGGCATTTGAATAATCACATATGGAGTTTGAATTTGAATCTTGTATTCAAACCAACTTCATTTAATCTGGTTTTAGGTGCATTAGCCCAAAACACATTCATATTGCCATGTCATAGCATGCATCATATTGTGCATTGCATTGATCGTGTTCTTTCTGTATTTGCCGGTATCTGTCCCCTCTCGATAGACGTGATACCGATGATGTGATCGTTGACACTGATGAAGACTCAATGTTATCTTCAGAAGTGCCAGGCAAGCAAAACCCCCTTGTTCATTCCGATACAATCCCACTCTCTCGCTCCTGCTCTCTTTTACTGCACTAGGACAACAACGATTCATCTGTTACTTGCTGCGGTAGCTGAACCCCTTTATCCTTTGCATGACCTGTCATTGCCACAGTAAATAGATGAAACCCACTAGCATGAGTAGGAGTTGTTTGAGCCCTGATGTGCCTACTCATTCATGCTTGTTTGTCATGCCTGCTACTGCTTAGAGTTGAGTCAGGTCTGATTCATCGGGGATGAATCAGAGGCGTGTGAACATGTCCTACTGTGTGTGAGCTAAGTGTGTGAACACGATTTGGTAAAGGTAGCGGTGAGAGGCCATGTAGGAGTACATGGTGGGTTGTCTCATTGCAGCCGTCCTCAGGAACTGAGTTCTGTGTTTGTGATCCATGATTCAGCTACTACCATACATTGGGCCCTGAAATATGACCCCGCTCGACTTCTTATTCACCCTTGTCCTCTGTCCAGGAGTTGCAAGTAGTTTCTGGTGTTTGTAGTATGCTGGAGGCTGTGGACAGCGCTGACCGTAGGGGTGGGCTGTGATGCGGTAGGCACGTGGCCGGGTATACCGGGCGCCCGTTTGGTGTCACGGAACCCTGTTCACATCGTTTGGGGCTGTGAGCGAAACTCCGGCCGGATCTCCTCATGGATGGAACCCGAATAGGCGATAAACCTGGACTAGAGACTTAGGTGTTTAGGTAGGTCGTGGTCTACACCCACGTCGGCTTTCGCTTGAAGTCTGCCGAGCACATGTCGTGTGCAGACGCTAAGTGGTGGAAACATGTATGAAGAAGTACACCCCTGCAGGGTTAACATCATCTATTCGAATAGCCGTGTCCGCGGTAAAGGACTTCTGGGTTGCTTATATCAGTTCATAGACAAGTGAAAGTGGATACTTTAAAATGCGCAAGATAAGCGTGAGTGCTATGGATGGCGTTCTCGTAGGGAGACGGGAGCGGATCCATAGTGGTGTATTGATATGGTGAATATGTGGACTCGTGTGCGCCACCTCAAGAGAGTCGCTTGCAGTCGTAGTTTAGGATAGCCACCGAGTCAAAGCTGGCTTGCTGCAGTTAAACCCCACCATCCCCTTTGTTGATAATGATGCATATGTAGTTAGTTCTGATGTAAGTCTTGCTGGGTACATTTGTACTCACGTTTGCCTATTTTATGTTTTTGCAGAGAGACTTCGGTCTCACTAGTAGTTCCACGTGGACTTCGACGTTTAGCTTGATACCTCAGCTACGATTTTGTGCCCTCGGCAGGATCTGATCGATAGTCAGGCTTCTCAGCCTTTTTCATTTATAGATGTCTGTACTCAGACATGATAGCTTCCGCTTGTGCTTTGACTTGTATGCTCTGATTGTTGGGTCATGAGACCCATGTTTGTAATGTCTCGCTCCTCGGAGCCTATTGGATAAATTACTTGAGTCGTAGAGTCATGTTGTGATGCCATGTTGTATCTGCACATATCGAGCATATTGTGTGTATGCTATTGAAATGCTTGGTATGTGTGGGATCTGACCATCTAGTTGTTCATCTTTAGTAGCCTCTCTTACCGGGAAATGTCTCCTAGTGTTTCCACCGAGCCATGGTAGCTTGCTACTGCTCCGGAACACTTAGGCTGGCCGGCATGTGTCCTTCTTCGTTCATGTGTCTGTCCCTTCGGGGAAATGTCACGCGATGAATACCGGAGTCCTGTTAGCCCGCTACAGCCCGGCTCACCGGAGTCCTGCTAGCCCAGTGCTACAGCCTGGATTCACTCACTGATGACCGACACGTTCGATGCTGGGTCATGGATGCCTGTCCCTGTAAGTTTGTGCCACTTTGGGTTTACGACTAGCCATGTCAGCCCGGGCTCCTTATCATATGGATGCTAGCGACACTGTCATATACGTGTGCCAAAAGGCGCAAACGGTCCCGGGTAAAGGTAAGGCGACACCCGTGGGAATACCGTGCGTGAGGCCGCAAAGTGATATGAAGTGTTACATGCTAGATCTATGTGGCATTGAGTCGGGGTCCTGACAGCGTTGGTATCAGAGCTTGACTGCCTGTAGGATTACCAAGCCAAACTGGTCGAAGTTGAGTCTAGAAAATTCTTTAGTTATATAAGGGAATTGATTGTGGGATGGAACGTAAGGCTCTTTTTACTCCTTATACATCATGCCCTTCTGATCTGAGTTATCTTATCTTTCCTGCGGGGATTAAGAACTAGGCTATCTCTTCTTTCTATTAGGATCACGTGTTACTAATCAGTAGACTTATAAGATTGTTGGATTTAAGTCTCAGTTCAGTTCCTACTACTTCCGTATGTTAATTGTTGATCTCGGAACCTTGATATTGTGCTTCTGAGTGGTTATGCCACCATTTTTGTGATTGTCTCAAATCTTTTTGAGCAATTATAGCCGTTATGCTGTCCGAGTCATCTCAGGTCTCTAAACAGTCTGATGCACTTGCAAATTCCTTCCTCCCGTTTCAATGTTCCTTTGGGCCAGATTAACCACACTAATTAGTGAGTTGAGGTACTCCGTTACCTTGACATATATGTTGGAGATATTATTATGACCCTAGGTGTCTTAGGGGATCATCTAGTAATTTAGCCATGATTTGTGTTTCCAGTGTGATGATTCTGGCTTTTATTCTCGAAAGCATCCTGTGATGCTACTTAGTAATAGGTATTCTGCTCCTGGGTTCTTGAACCCGAGATTCACTCTACTTACTTCATGTTGATAGGGTTTGCTAGTTCCTTTAGGATATTAGTAACCTTTGCGATAGTCCTCGAGGTTCGTGGTACATCCTTCTTCCAAATACCATGAACTACTTATGGCAGAAGTTCCTCGTTGAACTGAACGATCACAACCAGAGTGCTCTTGATGAGTTCTCCATTATATGCTATGGCTCTGCCAGTTCTACTTTTCTGCATGGGTTATCCGGAAGAAATGTTGATCTCGCTCGACATACAAATCTATGCATCCACAACTTAGAAAATTATATGTTCCTTTGAGTTGTTCTCTTTAGTTGCATTCTGACCCTCTTCTATCAATTGATAGTCAAGAGTATGCGTGCGTTCGTTTATCGATGCCTATTACTCTTGTGGTCCGTCAAGCCATTCTATCGCAGAATGACTAGGAGAAACAAACTCCAGTACCTCTTCCATATCTAGGATTGGGTCAAAGCAATTGTGCTCAGCAGATCAAAATGCCAGCCCAGCTTTTGGTTCTGTTCTACCTTGGAGTATTACCCCCTTTATGTCAGAATTGTCATGAGAACTGCACCAACTCTCATGAATTTTGACGTAGTGATACTTCTCACCATCATTACTCATTCCTCGGTTCCGTGTGGTTATAACCGGAATGTCGACAAGTGAATCGTGATGTGTGAAATCAATACGCCTAGCAACCTCGTTGCTGGGTAGTTAAAGGACAATAATTTCATTCTTAGCGTGTTGGTTTTGAATCATCATTCTAAGGTTGATCATGCTACCTAGTCCATTCTCCTGGTTCACTCCTCGATCGATGAGTTAGGATTATTTCAAATCCTTGCTCTATTGATCATATCGTCTTGCCCTGAAAAGCAAGATTGTTCTCGAGCTTAGTAACATACCCGTGGTTCGTGATTTTCTGAATATCTTCTCAGAAGTATTACCAGGTTGTCACCTGACCGCTATGTTGAGTTCGTGATCAAGTTGGTTTATTCCTGTAAACCACCCCTTCTCCAAGAATTCGTGTTGGATACCCTGAGCTAGTTGGATAAGCTAAACAACAACTTGGAGAGTTGGAAGATAAAAGCTTGTCCGACTTAGTTCATGTTAAGGGATATCTTTTTGTGTGTGTGTGTGTGTTGAAGAAAGATGATATCTTCATCAATTGGTCCTTGTGAACAATTGTTGGATCTATTATCTTACCCAAACCTTTGATTGAGTATGGGCTATCATCCAATCAGACCAGAACCAACGATATTCGTAATGTTGTCTTACTCGTGGTTGATCCCTCGAGCATACACCATTATATCTTTTGGGTCTGACTAATGCTATCACTTGTTCACTTAACTATGGAATTCCTTTTAAAAGGAAACCCAGATGAATTGTTGTTGTGCCCATCGACAACATCCTTGTCTTCTTCATAATTTTGCTGAACATTAAGCTAGTGTTGGAAACTTTTGAAAGCATTTGTTCATGCTAGCTCATGAAGCATATGTTCGGATGTAAGAAGTGACTTCCTCTAGTTCATGTGCATTTGATGCAAGTTGTCGCCGTGGACTCGAGAAAGTCAATGTTGCTTCCTCTGGAATCATCGCAAGTCAGTCATGCACACGTGCGAAGTATTCTGTGGTCTGGAGACTTGCAACCTTCATTCCATATGTGTATCCTAGCACACCAAGCCACTGACTGATTTGTTCAAGGAGAAGGAGTATCTTCATAAGAGCTAATCCGGACTTATGAAAGAACTTCGATATCCTCGCTGATGGTTCCCAACCAGAACTCGGTAGTGTTTTATTGTAAGACTACCATGTGGGCATGCTTGTCTGGGACAACGTGTTCACATGTTTGTAGCAGAACCAGCTCATGTTTTGGAGCTTGCTATCGTAGTTCATCTTCCGAGAATCCCGCAACGTCATCTCGTCGATTTGTGTTGCAAACTTTCATTTTTCTTCCTAGACTCGATGGGTCTGGAATATTCTGACACCAACCAGATCTGAATCTCAGGCAGATATGATGGTTGGAACATTTCCCCAAGAACTATAATATTGGTTCCTCGATAACTGGTAAAGTGGATGTCGTGGCCAGCACCACCCAGCCGAAAGACCTATTATTGTAGTATCTTGATTGAAGAAGTTTGCCACCTCCCCATAAGGACTTCATAGGATTTACCTCCGTAACTGTTCCTTATGGATTCTATTGCTCCCGAAGTCCGACCTTTTACTTGATGTTCTAGTTATCAAACCATATCTATGAATGGGATACACTAGCACATCAAGGAGAACATTAGAAGCGGAGTGCTAAATGTCTCTCGGTCGATCATCCAGATTTTGTTTCCTTGGCCTCGCTAAGGTGAAATCTGAGAAAGTGTTATCTTTCTTTGCATCTGCATCCTCCATCACCGTTCATCATGGTAGTAAGTTGTGTTACCGGACCCTTGACACGGATGTTGGTAAAACCTTGACGAATGTGGAAATGCTCAAGTTCTTGAGAGCACGCACAAGTGCTACGTGTTATCATCGGCACTAACTGGGATTCCTCTCAGTTTCCTCGGCAATGCTATGACCTCTTCAGACAGTGAAATCACTCTCTGTTGTTGGGTTCTTCCCCAGTTACCAGAATCATTCCCAGCATTTGCATTTTGTTCCTAGCTTGCACCGCCAATGTGCCATTCTACCATGGGTCTCTTCCATTTCCGGTGGTAAGCAAATTCATCCATTACGTTGTCTTCAACAAGGTAATCCACATCATCCAAGTCTGAGTATGCCATTCTACCGACCCCCTCCAAATGATCGCTTGTGATTGCCTTAGGCTGGTATAAAGAGTTTCAATGATCTTTGAATCAAAGGTAATTCTTTTTGCCACTTAAGGGGATATATCTACGAGTCACCATCCCTAAGATGCCTCGTTGTGGTATCATGGCAACTCAACTCCTCGCTACGTTGACAATTGATTACCACCTTCTTAAGCGTGAAATTGTTGTCCACCTAGTGAACCTTCGTCATCCGTTTCTTTCCACCCCTCTTGATGTGTATCTCGTGTCTCAACCGAGAGATGGTCCTATGTCTCATTCCGTGAGTTGTTCGACCTTCGAGAAGATCGACCCTTCTAGAGTCTCCTTCTTCCCTCCATGTCATGTTGACAGGATTTTTCAAGGCAAGACTTCAAGACAATGATGGTGAATGAATCAACGTTCAATTGAAGTGCACCCTGGATCGTGAAGATTATACTAGTTGCGTTTTCCTTCACCTTACCCTACGCTTGAATCTCGAGACGAGATTCTTGTTTAGTGGGGGTGAGTTGTCACATCCCTAGCTTTACCCTGGCCTTGGACTAGCTTGGTTGCTGCATCATGTTTAAATTCAAATGAAATTTGAATTGAGGAATTTTCAAAAGCCTCAGGAAACCTCTAAAAATAACCAACAATTAAATCTTCTCAAATGTGTCCAAGAAAATGTTCCTGTTATTCCATAAAAATATTGGTAAGAGGTAAAATTTAAACTAATATTTTTGGAGTCACAAAGATAATTATTTTGGCCATTTGAATTAATCCAATAACTACTTGCTTTGGATTTATATTTAATATATATTAAATATGACTCCAATAATTCTGGAAGTTTGTGAGTGGCTTTGTATATATTTTAGCAAGCCACATAAAAATCTACAGAATTTATTTAAATGATTTAGTTGTTAAACTAAATCAAAACAAACAGAACAAAAATAGAAAACAGTAAATAAAAGCAGAGAGAGAGTTTTACCTCAGCTTACCTCGCAGCCCACCTGGCCCAACTCCAGTGGCTCAGCCGGCCCAGCCCACCTCCTCCCCCTTGTCCTCTTCCTCCTCTGCCAGGAGGACGAACAGAGGCGAGGCGTGGCGCGCGCCGACGCTGCCTCGGCCACCTCCTGCTTCCCCTGGCCACCTCCTGCTTCCTCTCGTCGCCCTGGACCCCGTCCGCGACGCCACGCACCCCCCCAGGCCTCTCACTCTCCCCGAGCTCCACTCCTCCTCTGGCTCTCTCGCGCGCAGCCACCGAACACACCCGCCGCCGCCGCCGAGCTTCCCCGTGGCCATCGGCCACCCCTAGCCTCGCCGATGCGCCCAGGAGCTCCCCCTCGACCCCTCCTTCCTCCCCACCGACCCACGGCCCTACGGACGCGCCACAACGCCGCCGGCATCGCCGTTTCCATCGCCGGCCGCCGAGGATCTTCACCGTCAATTCGCCACCATCGTCGCTTCCCCGAGCTCGCTGACCCTCCCTGCATGATCCCCGTGAGTCCCTGCTTCGTTTCCCCCTAACCCCAAGCCCGATTTCGAGCTCTAGCCGCCCCCTCTACCGGAGCCGAGACGCTCCGCCGCACGGACTCGTCGCCGGCGAAGCCCCGGTGACCAAATGGCCCCGCGCGTGCGTCCGTTGCACTCGCAACGACCCGTGAAGCAACGCTAGCGTGGCAGCTAGCTTGTTTGCAAGCCGCAGCGCTAACCCCGCACCCACCCGAGCTCCGGCCGCCGCCGCGAGCTCCACTCCGGCGAGCTCCGGCCACCCCGCGCCTCCCGCATGCCTCCTTTGGATGCGCGCAAGCAAGGGCAACCCTCTGGTGCCCTTGGCTTGGCCCAAAACCGCTCGCAGCGCCACTCCAGCGAGCTCCCGCCGCAGTTTTGGTCGTCGCCGGCCAAACTCCGGCGACTGCCGACGTGGCACGCCTAATTAGCACTAATGACCCTGTTAAACTAACCCCGTGACACTGACAGTGGGCCCCGTAGCGGGTCAAAGCCCGGGTCAACGCGGGATTAGCCCCTGAGTCACTGACGTGTGGACCCCACACGTTAGGTTTGACCCTGACCGACCCCTGTTGACTTGCTGACGTCACGGTGACGCACTGCTGACGCAGTAAATGTTTCTGGAATTTAGATAATTCTTAAATGATTTATTAATTCCAGAAAATAGCTAAAACTTCAATAAATCATAGAAAATTAACCGTAACTCCAAATTGAATAAATTATATATGAAAAATTATCAGAAAAATTCAAGGAATCCATCTGTACCATTTTCATGCATGTTAGAACAACTTATAGCTGCTGTTTAGCACAAATCAATTAAATGGCATTTGAATAATCACATATGGAGTTTGAATTTGAATCTTGTATTCAAACCAACTTCATTTAATCTGGTTTTAGGTGCATTAGCCCAAAACACATTCATATTGCCATGTCATAGCATGCATCATATTGTGCATTGCATTGATCGTGTTCTTTCTGTATTTGCCGGTATCTGTCCCCTCTCGATAGACGTGATACCGATGATGTGATCGTTGACACTGATGAAGACTCAATGTTATCTTCAGAAGTGCCAGGCAAGCAAAACCCCCTTGTTCATTCCGATACAATCCCACTCTCTCGCTCCTGCTCTCTTTTACTGCACTAGGACAACAACGATTCATCTGTTACTTGCTGCGGTAGCTGAACCCCTTTATCCTTTGCATGACCTGTCATTGCCACAGTAAATAGATGAAACCCACTAGCATGAGTAGGAGTTGTTTGAGCCCTGATGTGCCTACTCATTCATGCTTGTTTGTCATGCCTGCTACTGCTTAGAGTTGAGTCAGGTCTGATTCATCGGGGATGAATCAGAGGCGTGTGAACATGTCCTACTGTGTGTGAGCTAAGTGTGTGAACACGATTTGGTAAAGGTAGCGGTGAGAGGCCATGTAGGAGTACATGGTGGGTTGTCTCATTGCAGCCGTCCTCAGGAACTGAGTTCTGTGTTTGTGATCCATGATTCAGCTACTACCATACATTGGGCCCTGAAATATGACCCCGCTCGACTTCTTATTCACCCTTGTCCTCTGTCCAGGAGTTGCAAGTAGTTTCTGGTGTTTGTAGTATGCTGGAGGCTGTGGACAGCGCTGACCGTAGGGGTGGGCTGTGATGCGGTAGGCACGTGGCCGGGTATACCGGGCGCCCGTTTGGTGTCACGGAACCCTGTTCACATCGTTTGGGGCTGTGAGCGAAACTCCGGCCGGATCTCCTCATGGATGGAACCCGAATAGGCGATAAACCTGGACTAGAGACTTAGGTGTTTAGGTAGGTCGTGGTCTACACCCACGTCGGCTTTCGCTTGAAGTCTGCCGAGCACATGTCGTGTGCAGACGCTAAGTGGTGGAAACATGTATGAAGAAGTACACCCCTGCAGGGTTAACATCATCTATTCGAATAGCCGTGTCCGCGGTAAAGGACTTCTGGGTTGCTTATATCAGTTCATAGACAAGTGAAAGTGGATACTTTAAAATGCGCAAGATAAGCGTGAGTGCTATGGATGGCGTTCTCGTAGGGAGACGGGAGCGGATCCATAGTGGTGTATTGATATGGTGAATATGTGGACTCGTGTGCGCCACCTCAAGAGAGTCGCTTGCAGTCGTAGTTTAGGATAGCCACCGAGTCAAAGCTGGCTTGCTGCAGTTAAACCCCACCATCCCCTTTGTTGATAATGATGCATATGTAGTTAGTTCTGATGTAAGTCTTGCTGGGTACATTTGTACTCACGTTTGCCTATTTTATGTTTTTGCAGAGAGACTTCGGTCTCACTAGTAGTTCCACGTGGACTTCGACGTTTAGCTTGATACCTCAGCTACGATCTTGTGCCCTCGGCAGGATATGATCGATAGTCAGGCTTCTCAGCCTTTTTCATTTATAGATGTCTGTACTCAGACATGATAGCTTCCGCTTGTGCTTTGACTTGTATGCTCTGATTGTTGGGTCATGAGACCCATGTTTGTAATGTCTCGCTCCTCGGAGCCTATTGAATAAATTACTTGAGTCGTAGAGTCATGTTGTGATGCCATGTTGTATCTGCACATATCGAGCATATTGTGTGTATGCTATTGAAATGCTTGGTATGTGTGGGATCTGACCATCTAGTTGTTTATCTTTAGTAGCCTCTCTTACCGGGAAATGTCTCCTAGTGTTTCCACCGAGCCATGGTAGCTTGCTACTGCTCCGGAACACTTAGGCTGGCCGGCATGTGTCCTTCTTCGTTCCTGTGTCTGTCCCTTCGGGGAAATGTCACGCGATGAATACCGGAGTCCTGTTAGCCCGCTACAGCCCGGCTCACCGGAGTCCTGCTAGCCCAGTGCTACAGCCTGGATTCACTCGCTGATGACCGACACGTTCGATGCTGGGTCATGGATGCATGTCCCTGTAAGTTTGTGCCACTTTGGGTTTACGACTAGCCATGTCAGCCCGGGCTCCTTATCATATGGATGCTAGCGACACTGTCATATACGTGTGCCAAAAGGCGCAAACGGTCCCGGGTAAAGGTAAGGCGACACCCGTGGGAATACCGTGCGTGAGGCCGCAAAGTGATATGAAGTGTTACATGCTAGATCAATGTGGCATTGAGTCGGGGTCCTGACAGCCGGGAGGAAGGAGAGCACGTGGTAGAGGGGGTCGTCGGGGAGGGAGCTCAGGCGGTCGGCCTGCCCGTCAGTCGCCATGTTCACCTTCTTGGTCTCGCGCCGCTTGGGAGACATTATTAGGTCGAGCACACAACCCTAAAAAAAATATTAGGTCGAGCAGGTCGTGTAAGCTCTTTTTTCAGGGAAGGTCGTGGAAGCTCTCGGAATAGACGAACGTGTGTGGGTTGTGGTGTTCGCCGCGAGAGCACGCCTGGCTTTATGATCCAGCCCAGAGGACCCACACTGGTCGGCCCAGCGGAAGTAATACTCATGATCCGTAATTGTCACCGAGTGGCCCAGTTATTATTTGTCACGTAGGCCGGCAGATAGCTTACAAATGCGTACCCCCTCATGCGCAAAACTGGGCCAACCCACCCGGCTGTTTATTTCTAGAACGCCCTCTAAACCTTTTTTTATTTCTCTTGAGTTTCCTTTTTAAGTCTTCTTTTACCTGATTTCTCTGCTTTTTCATTATTTTTTGCTTTTCCAATGTGCGCCATATTTTATAAATTCAGAAATATTTTTAATTCAAGAACATTCATCGAAACCATGAACATTTTTGAAAACATGAACTTTTCGAATTAACAAAACATAATAATTTTCAAAGACATTTTGAGTTCACAAATAGTTTTGGAATTCATGAAAACTCTTTGAATTTGTGAACATTTTTTAATCACAAATAAATCAAATATTTTTCGAAATCGCAAAGTTTTTTGCATTCATCGTATTTGTGAACATTTCTTCAATTTATAACATTTTCCAAATCATGAACATTTTTTTAAATGCAAACATATTTTCAATTCACTGACATCTTTTAGATTTGCAAACAATTATCGAATTCATGAACATTTTTTGAAATCATGATCCTTTTTTCAAATTCTAAAATAGTTTTCAAAATCATAAACATTTTTGAACTCGCAGTCATCTTTTGAGTGTGCCAACATTTCCTGAAATTAATGACAATTTTTTAACTTGCGAACAAGAAATGGGTCGGGAGAGCACTGACCGGCACGTTTGCTGCCCTCCCGATTAGGAGCTCCCCCCAAAGGGCAGAGAGCTCCTATTGGGCGCCTTCTGCGCCGCGCAAGGGATCTGGCGCCTACAGCAGCCGCTCGATGGGCCGGCCCACGATCGCCCAAGGCCCTAGCGCTTCCACACGGAGAGGCCAACCACTAGACCAGCCAACTGCTTATGAATAATAACAGCGCGAAGTTTTTAAAGAATAGAAACGCAGACACGAAATTTCTTGCACATTACATTGTAGCTTTATATTTTCTAAATATTTGAAAACATGTCACATATTATAGATGAAGTTCATGAGCATGCAAAAAAAGTTCACCAAATTGAAAAAGTTCAGGTATTAAAAAAAGTTCACCAATTCAAAAGAAGTTCATCAATTTTCAAAATAGTTCATCGAGTTTGAAAAAGTTCATTGAATTTGGAAAAGTTCATTTATTTTGAAAAAAGTTCATCTATTTTGAAAAAAGTTTATTGATTTTCAAAAAAAAGTTCATAGATTTTGAAAAAAAATCATTGAATTTGAAAAAAAGTTCATTGTTTTCTGAAATTCATGAACTCTTTTCAAATCGAGGAACTTTTTTCAGTTTTTTATTGAAAAAAAGTTCATCGAATTTGAAAAAAGTTCACAAATTTCAAAAAGAAATTCTTCGGATTTGAAAATAGTTCATGGGATTCGAGAAAAAGTTCATCACATATGAAAAAAGTTCATCATAATTGGAAAAAGTTCATCGAATGTGAGAAAAGTTCATCGAATTTGAGAAAAGTTCATCATAATTATAAAAAGTTCATCGAATCTGAAAAAAGGTTCATCGATTTTGAAAAAATTTCATCGATTTTGAAAAAGGTTCGGCGGACTTGAAAAAAAGTTCACTGATTTGAAAAAAGTTCACTGATTTGAAAATAGTTCATCAGAAAAATGAAACAAAAAGTTAATGGATTGAAAAAACTACACAAATATTTGAAGAAAGTTCATCTAATTTCAAAATAAGTTCGTTGATTTGACGAAAAAGTTCATGTATGTGCCAGATAATTTATTATCTCAGAAGAAAAATAGAAAACAAAAAGCAAAAGGCAAAATGAAATAAAATGAAAAAAACAAGAAGAAACGGAACAGAAAGAACAAGGGAGAGAAAAGGTTCTAGTTAACCACATCGGAGTGATTGGCGGGGTGGTTGCAATAGTATGTATTAAAGAGGGAGGTTGCTCGTTCGAATCTCCGCGAGCGAAATACACATTAACGGGCGCCTGCAGCGCCAAATAGGATATGCCCAAAGGGCAAGCCTATATTTTTAAACTCATAAACATTCTTTTAAATGTAACATACATTTTTTGATTTACACAATTCTTTTTAGAGTAAACATTTTAATATGTCATTTACATGTTTTGTACACATGCTTGGAGTTGCAGCTGGCGAATTGGCGTGTCAAAAACACAGAAGAAGAAACTACTATATGTAACATACATTTTTTGATTTACACAATTCTTTTTAGAGTAAACATTTTAATATGTCATTTACATGTTTTGTACACATGCTTGGAGTTGCAGCTGGCGAATTGGCGTGTCAAAAACACAGAAGAAGAAACTACTATATGGGCCGGCCCAGCGGGGGGCGCTGCAGGTGCCCTTTTGCAAAATACACATTAACGGGCGCCTGCAGCGCCAAATAGGATATGCCCAAAGGGCAAGCCTATGTGTCGCCAGCAGCAACTCCAAGCATATGTACAAAACATGTAAATGACTTATTAAAATGTTTACTCTAAAAAGAATTGTGTAAATCAAAAAATGTATGTTACATTTAAAAGAATGTTTATGAGTATAAAAATATGGTTTTAACGTTTTCAACAAAAATTATATACAATGTAAAAAAATGTTAACATAATGTAAAAGCATACTTTGTGACATTAAAAAATGAATTGACATTTTTAACAAAAGTTCCTGTGATTCAAAAACTATTCATGACGTTTTATTAAAATATAGCACAATCTCAAAAAATGTCCCTGTCTGTTAAATATGCTACTTTCATTAATAAAAAAATGTGCGAGACATTTTAAAGAAATAGTCATGTGTTTAAAAAAAGCCCCATGAAAGTTCTAAAGATGTTTATACAATGTAAAAAACGTTCGTCTAATTCTTAAAAAAATATTTACATTATGAAAATTTACAGTGTTTATTTGAAAAATGTTAATGTGCAATCAAAATAGTGTTCAAAATGTTTTTAATGTACATCAGGTATTTGAAAATGTCTATCTTTTATCAAAAAAATATTTGAATTGTGCATCAAAATTGTATTTTGTATACTATGAAAAAGAAGACATGTGTTAGAAAATAGAAAACTAATAAAAACGACAAAGAAACAAAAACAAAAACAAATAAGACCAAATAAAACAAAGACGGGCTATAAAGTAACAAAGAAAACCAAAGTAAATGAAGAAAGAGAGAACAATTGAAGAAAACAAAGTAAAAGAGCAAAGAAAACCAAAGTAGATTGAAGAAAAAAGAAAAGCAAGGAATAACAGGGAAAAAAGACAACAACAAAAAAACTAAAAACAACAAAAAGGAAAAACAAAAGACCGGAGGGGGAACTAAATAATGGATTTTCCTATTTGACGCATTTTGCGTCAAGTTGTTGGGGCGCCGCACATGCATCGACCGTGACGGGCCGGCCCAGTTAAAAGCGCCACATGCTTTACAACGATCCCGGTTTTAGGAACGTTCTGGAAGGTTCCAGTCGGTTTTTCCGGTTTTGGGAACCCGCAAAAAAAAAGGTTCCTGAACCGGATTTTTATTTTATTTTTCTGTTTCTTTCTTCTTTTCCTTTTTTTCTTTTTCCCTGTTTCAATTTTCTGTTTTTTTATTTTTTTCCTTTTTCAGTTTTCCGGTTATTTCACTGTCAGAAAATGTTTCCACTGTCAAAATTAGTTCACAATTTGTTAAAATGTTCATGTTTTAGAACTTGGTTTGTACATTAAAAAAAAGTTCTCACCTTCAAGATTTTGTTCACAAATTTAAAAAATGTTCATGTTGCCGTTTTTTTTTAAATGTTCCCACTTTCAATTTTTGTTCACGAGGAAACAGGAACATATTTCGTAAATTCAAAAAATGTTCGAAATTATAAAAATGTTCCAGTTTTCCAAATTTGTTGACAAATTCAGAAAAATGTCTGTGCTTTGGAAAATTATCATATCTTCGAAAAGTGTTGTCATTTTCAATTTTTGTTCCTGATTTTCAGAAAATGTTTGCATCTTTTCTGAAATTCTTCACAATTTCAAAAAATGTTCCCACTTTCAAATTTTGTTCACAAGGAAACACGAACATATTTCGTAAATTCAAAAAATGTTCAGAATTATAAAAATGTTCCAGTTTTCCAAATTTGTTCACAAATTCAGAAAAATGTTCGTGCTTTGAAAAAGTATCATATCTTCAAAAAGTGTTGACATTTTCAATTTTTGTTCCTGATTTTCAGAAAATGTTTGCATCTTTTCTGAAATTCTTCATAATTTCAAAAAATGTTCCCACTTTCAAATTTTGTTCACAAGGAAACACGAACATATTTCGTAAATTCAAAAAAAAATCAGAATTATAAAAATGTTCCAGTTTTCCAAATTTGTTCACAAATTCAGAAAAATGTTCGTGCTTTGAAAAAGTATCATATCTTCAAAAGGTGTTGCCATTTTCAATTTTTGTTCCTGATTTTCAGAAAGTGTTTGCATCTTTTCTAAAATTCTTCATAATTTCAAAAAATGTTCTCACTTTCAAATTGTGTTCACTAGGAGACACGAACATATTTCGTAAATTGAAAAAAAGTTTGGAATTATAAAAATGTTCCTGTTTTCCAAATTTGTTCATAAATTCAGAAAAATGTTCGTGCTTCCGAAAAGTATCATACTTCAAAAAAGTGTTGTCAAATTCACAATTGTTAAAAATGTTTGTGTTTCAAAATATATTTACCTTTTTCAAAAAAGAAATCAAGTTCAAACTTTCATATAGGACAAGCTCCCATTGAGACATAGACACTCAGGAGCTATAGTTAGCAAGCTACCTTGTTCACCTACACTTTAGTTTTTGGGAAATTTTCATGAGAAATAAAATTGACAAGTCAAATTTGAAGATTATTTTTTGTGAATGTTCAGTTTTTGCCACTATCGTTGGTTTCTTTAACCATTGCGCTGCAAAAGTAGCACAGGAGGTACCTTGGCGCAGCGGAACAGCTACTCCAGCTGATCATGTAGACAGGGGTTCGAATCCTCAGCTCGCATATTTCTTTTAGCATTTTTTACCTCGCCAACGGAAAATGGGCCGGCCCAGGCGAAACCTACCTATGCGAAGCGACGACTCTTTGCCGCAATAAGCGGCGAGTAGGAGCTCCCCTAAATAATGACACGAGCAACATCGGTGCTAATGGGCCAGCTGATTCACTCGCCCGTAGCCCTTGCCTACGGTATGCTCTCTGCACATGTTCCTCATATCGGCCCTAGCGATGCAGTCACTAGTTTACTTCGGGCCTCCCCCTGCACACCGGTACGCTAGCAGTTTGGGTTCCTTCCAATGTTGATCCGCCACTTGCTTTCCACTTTGAAATTTCAGGGCAAGGTGTTTCGTGAGTGCATGAGTGATATAAGGGGATATTGAGTCAGAGACCACAAGTCCACAACCCCGCAGCCAATATCTCAGTTTTCTTCTTCCATCCCGTTTTCTTCTACAACGACAGTAGTGGAGATCAAGATTTCCCGTTCAAACGACTATAAAACAAAAGAAGACATACCCTGAAACTAAATATTGTTGTCTCTCCAGCAAAAATGTTTCCTCTCACAAATCTTTCTCCATAACTTAGAAGTAAAGTGTTATTGCATTGCAATATATGAACCACATGTGAACTCTTGACATCACATTCATAATTTGGATATTGTGCAATAGACGTGTGAAAGTAAACAGAAGATGGTACGTAGGTCGAATAAACATTGGCACTATCCACTATATTTACCATTGAAATATCATATTTGATTCAAACAAATTGTTACATCTATCACCTAATCCTCTTCAGTCGCGGGGCAGGGGCAGGGGACGGGGGACGATGGCCGCGGGTAGTGGGGGTGTCCGGCAGAGGGCGGTACGACCGGGCGGTGATCTCCGGAAGCGGAGCGAGGTCGGCGGTCTCCGAAGGCGGGGCAGGCGGCGGTGGCGGGTCGGCAGGTAGGCGGGGACAGGGGCAGCGGCGGACGGGCGAGCGAGCGAGGGAACGGTTGCGACCGGGCGGGGGCGGCGCTCGCGCGGTGTTGGGGAGCGGACGAGGCGTGCGGTGGTTCACGATGAAGATGGCGGCACTACTGCTCGGGCACTGGGGAGAAGGGCCGGTGCTGCTGCTCGGGCGCTGGGGAGAAGGGCCGGCTGTGGCGAAGCGGGGGGACGTGTGGGTGGCGGAGGCATTTTAGCGAGGGGGTTAGCGTGGGGGTGGGGATTTCGTTAACGAAATCGAACGGAGTTTTAGGCCGTTAGATCTCAGATTAGACGGCTAATACGATGAGTTGGATCTGCCCTCTCGCTCTTTTATAGTGGTAGTAGATAGATGAATGGGTATGGACAGATCTCGTCCGTTGATGTGTTAGGGGGGTTGTACCGAAGAAGAAGTGTTTGGTCAAATCAATCTATTCTAAACTCATACACGGCCCTCACATCCACTACGACAAGGCCCTTTGGGCTTCTCGGATTCCTCTCAAGATTTGTATCTTCATCTGGCAAGCTGCAAGGACCGGGTTCCCTCAATGATCAACCTCCTTAAACGCAACGGGGCAGGAGATGGGACGTGCGCTCTTGTGAGAACCCCGAAAAAGTTGATCACATTCTTTTCCATTATGCGCCTACTAAATGTCTTTAGAGCTCTGCAAGAGAATGCTTTGGCCCCACATAGGATCTCGGCTCTTTTCATGAAATTCTAACGCTCCTAGAGAATTTGAGGGGCCAACAATGTAGGCTTGCTTGGGGCACCTTCATGGCCATGGCGTAGAAATTTTTTATCCACTACAACCTCATGTAAAAACTCATATGTTTTTCTGTGCATGATAAGCCGACCATACAATTCTGTAGTATTCAATATTACATGTCATTGTATTCCAATGTTTTTACTATTATTTCATTGAGCAATCCTGTGAAATGTGAATCAAAGAAGCCACAAGGACCAGAAGTTCTATTAGTTCTCTGGTATTAATTTTGTCGAGCGAAATCTCATGGGTATTCAAGTCGGTGATTGTAAAACAAAATGATTTTCCTTTTTTAGAGAAAAAAATGTTCTCTGATGGATTGAAGAAGTACTCTACTTCTATCTGACTTTCTGATTAGCATTATAATATGCCAGATCTTGAAATAAGAAAGATAACTAAGGCATATGAACATGTCAGTTTCCAGAACTGAATTGTTAACCACTTCTACGATATGTCATATTTGAGGACTTCACAACACTTAATAAATTGGCACGTTCAGCGAAGTCCAGGGACCAGCCTCAGAATAGTGGTATTATACTCACACATTGGCAAAATGTAGAAACGGAGGAAGCACAAATGTCGGCAACTTAGCTCAAGCTCAATGGATTTTAACTTTCTCGAACGATATGCCATGGGTACTCAAGATATTTAAAACCTTGTGAGCCCTCTCATCAACTTCGTCACATTTGATGTCAACTATCTTTAGAAGGCTGCATTCAAGTGGTTGATTTGGTGGAGTGTAACTTCTTTGTGTTTCCGCTGGAACTTTAGGTACCTGAAGCAAACAAATATTTACCTTAGTAATCAATCATTGATTCATGTGTGGTAAGTAACCGCAATAACAAACTATTGTTCATGTGGAAAATATATTACCTCAGAAAGATGGAGAGTGAGCTTCTCCAGAATTGGTGAATTTTTAAGGAAGCAACTTAATATATTGAGGTCACTAGCAATGCCGGGACACCATTTACTGAGCAGCAAAGTCTTTAACTTGCTAAATATAGGGCTCAATTTAAAATCCCTGTTGACAATAAACTGTGCAAAGGAACAAGATTGTATAACTAATTTACTTAAATTTTCTAGTAGAAGATGCGAGTATGCCACGTAATGGATTGGGTAATAGAATTTGTTTCCCGAAGCCATACTAGAATAAACCTGCAAGAGGTTTAAAACACATAGATACTTCATAGATGTATGTAACAATTAAACTGCTCACTGTTTATTATTCAACCTTTTTTTAGCAAAACTGCTATTCATAATTGTGTGAGGTCAAGAACTTCGATAGTATGAATTGGATCACAACTTGTGTGAGCAACGTAATAATAAGAGTGAATTCCAGTTTTTACCTTATTTGTGACACATATTAGCCCATTTAGTAGAACTTATATCAAAATATCAGATTTTTGAGACTTTTAACACGGGTATACCCAATTTTCAATTTGCTTTTTTTTGTTAGATATGATCGGCATGTTGCGTCAACGATTCGTATAAAAATGTGTAAAGATCTGAGGGCATCATTGGCAATCATGTTCAGGTTTCTTTTGTCCATTTGTTCTATTCCTCGTCGTCGTCTAGATATGTTTGAACTCCGAGCCGCACCTCACACCCTGCCTAATGAACATGGATCAGAAAACGAGGGTCCAAAGTTTCTGAAGTGGTATTCTAGAAGAATTTTCACTCGAAATAGTAATTAGTGTCACAAATGCATATCTAGGGGTAAAATATGGAATTTGCTCTAATAATAATTATGACAAATTAACTGAAGCACATACCACTTTAGGATCAACTAACAACGCCAGCTGTGTGACTTCTGATAATCCTTTGAAAAGCACAGACTCACGACGTCTGTCATCAGCACCACGTTCAAAAGAATGACAACCATAACACTGAAGATCATCGCAATCCCCAGTCATTCTTAGAACAAGAATCAACACAATCTGAACCAAGAATAGCACTTGTCGAAACTAACAATGGCATGTTTTCAGCCAGTACCGGAGCACTACGCATAGCATTGATTAGCTCGAGGGAAACAAGGTGAGGCGTACGTATCCGGGTGCGAAAGGGGCATGTCTGAAAATAACTGAGGTTGATGCTGAGATGTTGCAATAACGGAGAAGAGATGTTCCCCTCTATGTCATTGTCGTCAATCTTGAGATGAACCAGCGCGGGACAACCTGAGAAATCGAGTGTGTTGTTGTATACATCCACCATCTGGAGTTCCAATCTGGTAAGGTGTTAAGGCTGGTAATCGTCCTCGTACATGTAGATGCCATCGGTGGTGCGCAGCGCGAGCAGCACCCTGGGTTCGCACATCACGACGTGCTGGAACCACCGGTTCACGTGCTCCTCATTTGCGGGCAGGAACCCCTTCAAATCAAAGTCGCGGTCGATCTCGAAGGAGTCTAGCTGGGTGCGGTGGTCGCGGAGGAGGAGCACGTTGTGGACGAAGTTGACGAACCACTCCGGGTTGGTGCACCCCTTGACGCCGGTGATGTGCAGTGCACGCTCGGATCTCCAAAGGTGGCGCCAGCGCCGCACGAGCGCGCACGTCAGCACCACTTCGTGCGCCGAGAGGAAGGAGAGCGCGTGGTAGAGGAGGTCGTTGGGGAGGGAGCTCAGGCGGTCGGCCTTCCCGTCGGTCGCCATGTTTGCCTTCTTGGTCTCGTGCCGCTCGGGAGACATTATTAGGTCGAGCAGGCAACCCTCAAAAAAAGTATTAGGTCGAGCAGGTCGTATAAGCTCTCTTTTTTTAGGGAAGGTCGTGGAAGCTCTCGGAACAGACGAACGTGCATGGGTTGTGGGGTTCGCTGCGAGAGCGCGCCTGGCTTTATGATCGGCCCAGAGGACCCACACTGGTCGGCCCAGCGGAAGTAATACTCATGATCCGTAATTGCCACCGAGTGGCCCAGTTATTGTTTGTCACGTAGGCCGGCAGATAGCTTACAAACGCGTGCCCCCTCATGCGCAAAACTGGGCCAACCCACTTGGCTGTTTATTTCTAGAACGCCCCCTAAACCTTTTTTTTATTTCTCCCGAGTTTCCTTTTAAGTCTTCTTTTATCTGATTTCTCTGCTTTTTCATTATTTTTTGCCTTCCCAATGTGCGCCATATTTCATAAATTCAAAAATATTTTTCAATTCAAGAACATTCAAGCCATGAACATTTTTGCAAACATGAACTTTTTGAATTAACAAAAAATAATAATTTTGAAAGACCTTTTGAGTTCACAAACAGTTTTTGAATTCATGAAAACTCTTTGAATTTGTGAACATTTTTTAATCACAAATAAATCAAATATTTTTCGAAATCGCAAAGTTTTTTGCATTCATGGTATTTGTGAACATTTCTTGAATTTATAACATTTTCCAAGTTAGGAACATTTTTTTAAATGCAAACATATTTTCAATTCACTGACATCTTTTAGATTTGCAAACAATTATCGAATTCATGAACATTTTTTAAAATCATGAACCTTCTTCAAATTCTAAAATATTTTTCAAACTCATAAACATTTTTGAACTCGCAGTCATCTTTTGAGTGTGCCAACATTTCCTGAAAGTAATGACAATTTTTGAACTTGCAAACAAGAAATGGGTCGGGAGAGCGCTGACCGGCGCGTTTGCTGCCCTCCCGATTAGGAGCTCCCCCCAAAGGGCAAGCCTATGTGTCGCCTGCTGCAACTCCAAGCATGTGTGCAAAACATTTAAATGACAGATTCAAATGTTTAATGTAAAAAGAATTGTGTAAATCAAAAAATGTACGTTACATTTAAAAGAATGTTTATGATCTTAAAAATATGGTTTTAACGTTTTCAACAAAAAATATATACAATGTAATTTTTTTTAAAATAATGTAAAAGCATACTTTGTGACATTATAAAAAAATGAATTGACATTTTTAACAAAAGTTCATGTGATTAAAAAACTATTCATGACATTTTATTAAAATATAGTACAATCTCAAAAAATGTCCCTATGTGTTAAATATGTTACTTTCATTAATAAAAATGTTTGAGACATTTTAAAGAAATTGTCATGTGTTTACAAAAAGCACCATGAAAGTTTTAAAAATGTTTATACAATGTAAAAACTTTCATCTAATTCTTAAAAAAATTATTTACATTATGAAAATCTACAGTATTTATTTGGGAAATGTTAATGTGCAATCAAAATAGTGTTCAAAATGTTTTTTAATGTACATCAGGTATTTGAAAATTTCTATCTTTTATCAAAAAAATATTTGAATTGTGCATCAAAAATGTATTTTGTATACTATGAAAAAAACATGTGTTAGAAAATAGAAAACGACAAAGAAACAGAAACAAAAACAAAGAAGACCAAATAAAACAAAGAGATGCTATAAAGTAACAAAGAAAACCAAAGTAAATGAAGAAAGAGAGAACAACCGAAGAAAACAATGTAAAAAAGCAAAGAAAACCAAAGTAGATTGAAGAAAAAAGAAAAGCAAGGAATAACAGGGGAAAAAAGAAAAAAAACTAAAGACAACAAAAAGGAAAAACAAAAGATAGGAGAGGGAACTAAATAATGACAAGAGCAACAGCGGTGCTAATGGGCCAGCCGATTCACTCGCCCGTAGCCCTTGCCTACGGTCTACTCTGTGCAGATGTTCCTCATATCGGCCCCGACGATGCATTCACCTGTTTACTTCGGCCTGCCCCTGCACACCGCTACGCTAGGAGCTTGGGTTCCTTCCAATGTTGATCCGCCGCTCGCTTTCCACTTTGAAATTTTAGGGCAAGGTGTTTCATGAGTGCATGAGGAATACAAGGGGATATTGAGTCAGAGACCACAAGTCCACAACCCCACAGCCCTTATCTCAGTTTTCTTCTCCAACGACAGTAGTGGAGATCAAGATTTCCTGTTCAAACTACTATAAAACAAAAGATGACATAGCCTGAAACTAAATATTGTTGTCTCTCCAGCAAAAATGTTTCCTCTCACAAATCTTTCTCCAGAACTTAGAAGTAAAGTGTTATTGCATTGCAATATATGAACCACATGTGAATTCTTGACATCGCATACAGAATTTGGATACTGTGCAATAGACGTGTGAAAGTAAACAGAAGATGGTACGCACGTCGAATAAACACTGGCACTATCCACTATATTTACCATTGAAATATCATATTTGATTCAAACAAATTGTTACATCTGTCACCTGATCCTCTTCAGCCGTGGGGCAGGGGCAGGGGACGGGGGACGATGGCCGCGGGCGGTGGGGGTGTCCGGCAGAGGGCGGTATGACTGGGCGGCGATCTCCGGCAGCGTAGCGAGGTCGGCGGTCTTCGACAGTGGGCTGGGCGGGGACAGGGGCGGCGGCAGACGGGCGAGCGGGCGAGGGAGCGGTTGCGACCGGGCAGGGGCGGCGCTCGCGCAGGTGTCGGGGAGCGGACGGGGCGTGCAGTGGTTCATGATGGAGATGGCGGCGCTGCTGCTCGGGCGCTGGGGAGAAGGGGCGGCGCTGCTACTCGGGCGCTGGGGAGAAGGGGCGGTTCTGGCGAAGCGGGGGGCGTGCGGGTGGCAAGAGCGTGTTAGCGAGGGGGTTAGCGTGGGGGTGGGGATTTCGTTAACAAAATCGTTAACATAGTTTTAGGCCGTTAGATCTCAGATTAGACGGCTAATACGATGAGTTGGATCTGCCCTCTCGCTCTTTTATAGTGGTGGTAGATAGATGAAGGGGTATGGACAGATCTCGTCCGTTGATGTGTTAGGGGGCGTTGTAATGAAGAAGAAGTGTTTGGTCAAATCAATCTATTCTAAACTCAAACACGGCCCTCTCATCCACTATGCCAATGCCCTTTGGGCTTCTCGGATTCCCCTCAAGATCTGTATCTTCATCTGGCAAGCTGCAAGGACCGGGTTCCCTCAATGATCAACCTCCTTACACGCAACGGGGCAGGAGATGGGACTTGCGCTCTAGTGAGAACCCAGGAAAAGTTGATCACATTCTTTTCCATTGTGCGCCTACTAAATTTCTTTGGAGCTCTGCAAGAGAATGCTTTAGACCCACATAGGATCCCGACTCTTTTCAGGACATTCTAACGCTCCTAGAGAATTTGAGGGGCCAACAATGTAGGCTTGCTAGGCGCACCTTCATGGCCATGGCGTAGAAAATTTTTATCCACTCCAACCTCATGTAAAAACTCGTACGTTTTTTCTGTGCATGATAAACCGACCATACAATTCTGTAGTATTCAATATTACATGTCATTCTATTCCAATGTTTTTACTATTCTTTCATTGAGCAATCCTGTGAAATGTGAATCAAAGAAGCCACAAGGACCAGAAGTTCTATTAGTTCTTTGGTATTAATTTTCTCGAGCGAAATCTCATGGGTATTCAAGTCGGTGATTGTAAAACAAAATGCTTTTTCCTTTTTTAGAGAAAAAAATGTTCTCTAAAGGATTGAAGAAGTACTCTACTTCTATCTGACTTTCTGGTTAGCATTATAATATGCCAGATCTTGAAATAAGAAAGATAATTAAGGCATATGATGATATGAACATGTCAGTTTCCAGAACGGAATTGTTAACCACTTATATGATATGTCATATTTAAGGACTTCACAACACTTAATAAATTGGCACGTTCAGCGAAGTCTGGGGACCAGCCTCAGAATAATGGTATTATACTAACACATTGGCAAAATGTAGAAACAGAGGAAGCACAAATGTCAGCAACTTAGCTCAAACTCGATGGATTTTAACTTTCTCGAGCGGTATGCCATGGGTACTCAAGATATTTAAAACCTTGTGAGCCCTCTCATCAACTTCTCACATTTGATCTCAACTATCTTCAAAAGGCTGGATTCAAGTGATTGATCTTGTGGAGTGTAACTTCTTTGTGTTTCCACTGGAACTTTAGGTACCTGAAGCAAACAAATATTTACCTCAGTAATCAATCATCGATTCATGTGTGGTAAGTAACCGCAATAACAAACTATTGTTCATGTGCAAAATATAATACCTCGGAAAGATGGAGAGTGAGCTTCTCCAGAATTGGTGAATGTTTAAGGAAGCAACTTAATATATTGAGGTCACTAGCAATCCCGGGACACCATTTACTGAGCAGCAAAGTCTTTTACTTGCTAAATATAGGGCTCAATTTGAAATCCCTGTTGACAATAAACTGTGCAAAGAAACAAGATTGTATAACTAATTTGCTTAAATTTCTAGTAAAATATGCGAGTATGCCACGTAATGGATAGGGGAATAGAATTTGTCTCGCGAAGCCATACTAGAATAAACCCGCAAGAGGTTTAAAACACATAGATACTTCATAGATGTATGTTACAATTAAACTGCTCACTGTTTATTATTCAACCTTTTTTTAGCAAAACTGTTATTCATAACTGTGTGAGGTCAAGAACTTCGATAGTATGAATTGGATCACAACTTGTGTGAGCAACGTAATAATAAGAGTGAATTTCAGTTTTTACCGTATTTGTGACACATATTAGCCCATTTAGTAGAACTTATATCAAAATATCAGATTTTTGAGACTTTTAACACGGTATACCCAGTTTTTCAATTTGCTTGTTTATGTTAGATAGGATCGGCATGTTGCGTCAACGATTCGAGGGCATCATTGGCAATCATATCCATGCTTCTTTTGTCCATCTGTTCCATTCCTCGTCGTCGTCTAGATATGTTTTGACCCCGTGCCGCACCTCACACCTTGCCTAATTTACAAGGATTAGAAAACGAGGGTCCAAAGTTTCTGAAGTGGTATTTTAGAAGAATTTTCACTCGACAGAGTAATTAATGTCACAAATGCATATCAAGGGGGTAAAATGTGGAATTCACTCTAATAATAATTATCACAAATTAACTGAAGCACATACCACTTTAGGATCAACTGACAACTCCAACTGTGTGACTTTTGATAATCCTTTGAAAAGCACAGACTCGCGACGTCTGTCATCAGCACCACGTTCAAAAGAATGACAACCATAACACTGAAGATCGTCGCAATCCCTAGTCATTTTCAGAACAAGAATCAACACAATCTGAACCAAGAATAACACTTGCCGAAACTAACAGTGGCATGTTTTCATCCAGTACCGGAGCCCTACGCATAACATTTATTAGCTCCAGGGAAACAAGGTTAGGCGTACGGATCCGTGTGCAAAAGGGGCCTGTCTGAAAATAACTAAGGTTGATGCTGAGATGTTGCAATAACGGAGAAGTGATGTTCCCCTCTATGTCGCTGTCGTCAATCTTGAGATGAACCAGCGCCAGACAACCTGAGAAATCGAGTGTGCTGTTGTATACATCCACCATCTGGAGTTCCAATCTGGTAAGGTGTTAAGGCTGGTAATCATCCTCGTACATGTAGATGCCATCGGTGGTGCGCAGCGCCAGCAGCGCCCTAGGTCCGCACATCACGGCGTGCTGGAACCACCGGTTCATGTGCTCCTCGTTGGCGGGCAGGAACTCCTTGAAATCGAAGTCGCGGTCGTCGAGGTCGATCTCGAAGGAGTCTAGCTGGGTGCGGTGGTCGCGGAGGAGGGGCATGTTGTGGACGAAGTTGACGAACCACTCCGGGTTGGTGCACCCATTGACGCCGGTGATGTGCAGTGCAGTGCAGGCGTGGATCTCCAGAGGTGGCGCCAGTGCTGCATGAGCGCGCACGTTAGCACCACTTCGTGCGCTGGGAGGAAGGAGGGCGCGTGGTAGAGGAGGTCGTCGGGGAGGGAGCTCAGGCGGTTGGCCTGCCCGTCGATCGCCATGTTCGCCTTCTTGGTCTCGCGTCGCTCGGGAGACATTATTAGTTCGAGCAGGCAGCCCTCAAAAAATATATTAGGTCGAGCAGGTCGTGTAAGCTCTCTGTTTTTTTTGTTTTTGAGGGAAAGTCATGGAAGTTCTCGGAACAGACGAACATGCGTGGGCTGTGGGGTTCGGCGCGAGAGCGCACCTGGCTTTTTGATCCGGCCTAGAGGACCCACACAGGTCGGCCCAAGCGGAAGTAATACTCATGATCCATAATTGCCACCGAGTGGCCGAGTTATTATTTGTCACGTAGGCCGGCAGATAGCTTAGAAACGCGTGCCCCCTCATGCGCAAAACTGGGCCAACCCACTCGGCTGTTTATTTCTAGAACACCCCCTAAACCTTTTTTTATTTCTCCTGAGTTTCCTTTTAAGTCTTCTTTTACCTGATTTCTCTGCTTTTTCATTATTTTTTGCTTTCCCAATGTGCACCATATTTTATAAATTCAGAAATATTTTTTAATTCAAGAACATTCATTGAAACCATGAACATTTTTGGAAACATGAACTTTTCGAATTAACAAAAAATAATAATTTTGAAAGACCTTTTGAGTACATAAACAGTTTTTGAAATCATGAAAACTCTTTGAATTTGCGAACATTTTTTAATCACAAATAAATCAAATATTTTTTGAAATCGCAAAGTTTTTTGCATTCATTGTATTTGTGAACATTTCTTGAATTTATAACATTTTCCAAATTACGAACATTTTTTTAAATGCAAACATATGTTCGATTCTCTGACATCTTTTAGATTTGCAAACAATTATCGAATTCATGAACATTTTTTGAAATCATGAACCTTTTATCAAATTCTAAAATATTTTTCAAACTCATAAACATTTTTGAACTCACAGTCATCTTTTGAGTGTGCCAACATTTCCTAAAATTAATGACAATTTTTGAACTTGCGAACAAGAAATGGGTCGGGCGCG
>NC_041383.1:652093113-652094864 GCF_002162155.2 Triticum dicoccoides | reverse complement strand
AGCTCCCCCCAAAGGGCAAGCCTATGTGTCGCCTGCTGCAACTCCAAGCATGTGTACAAAACTTGTAAATGACAGATTAAAATGTTTAATGTAAAAAGAATTGAGTAAATCAAAAAATGTACGTTACATTCAAAAGAATGTTTATGAGTTTAAAAATATGGTTTTAATGTTTTCGACAAAAAATATATACAATGTAAAAAAATGTTAACATAATGTAAAAGCATACTTCGTGACATTAAAAAAATGAATTGACATTTTTAACAAAAGTTCCTGTGATTCAAAAACTATTCATGACATTTTATTAAAATATAGTACAATCTCAAAAAATGTCCCTCTGTGTTAAATATGTTACTTTCATTAATAAAAAATGTGTGAGACATTTTAAAGAAATAGTCATGTGTTTAAAAAAAGCCCCATGAAAGTTTTAAAAATGTTTATACAATGTATCTAATTATTAAAAAATTTATTTACATTATGAAAATCTACAGTATTTATTTGGAAAATGTTAATGTGCAATCAAAATAGTGTTCAAAATGTTTTTTTAATGTACATCAGGTATTTGAAAATGTCTATCATTTATCAAAAAATATTTGAATTGTGCATCAAAAAAGTATTTTGTATACTATGAAAAGAAGACATGTGTTAGAAAATAGAAAACTAATAAAAATGACAAAGAAACCGAAACAAAAACAAAGAAGACCAAATAAAACAAAGACAGTCTATAAAGTAACAAAGAAAACCAAAGTAAATGAAGAAAGAGAGAACAATTGAAGAAAACAAAGTAAAAAAGCAAAGAAAACCAAAGTAGATTGAAGAAAAAAGAAAAGCAAGGAATAACAGGGAAAAAAAGAAAACAAAAAAAACTAAAGACAACAAAAAGGAAAAACAAAGACCGGAAAGTGAACTAAATAATGACACGAGCAACATCGGTGCTAATGGGCTAGCCGATTCACTCGCCCGTAGCCCTTGCCTACGGTCTGCTCTCTGCAGATGTTCCTCATATCGGCCCCGGCGATGCAGTCAACTGTTTACTTCGGGCCTCCCCTTGCACACCGCTACGCTAGCAGCTTGGGTTCCTTCTAATGTTGATCCACCACTCGCTTTCCACTTTGAAATTTCAGGGCAAGGTGTTTCGTGAGTGCATGAGGAATACAAGGGGATATTGAGTCACAGACACAAGTCCACAACCCCACATCTCATATCTCAGTTTCTTCTTCCATCCCATTTTCTTCTCCAACGACAGTAGTGGAGATCCAGATCTCCTGTTCAAATGACTATAAAACAAAAGAAGACATAGCCTAAAACTAAATATTGTTGTCTCTCCAGCAAAAATGTTTCCTCTCACAATCTTTCTCCAGAACTTAGAAGTAAAGTGTTATTGCATTGCAATATATGAACTACATGTGAACTCTTGACATCGCATTCAGAATTTGGATATTGTGCAATAGACGTGTGAAAGTAAAGAGAAGATGGTACGCAGGTCGAATAAACATTGGCACTATCCACTATATTTACCATTGAAATATCATATTTGATTCAAACAAATTGTTACATCTGTCACCCGATCCTCTTCAGTCGCGGGGCAGGGGTAGGGGATGGGGGACGATGGCCGCGGGCAGTGGGGGTGTCCGGCAGAGGACGGTACGACCAGTCGGCGATCTTTGGCAGCGGGGCGAGGTCGACAGTCTCCGACAGCGGGGCGGGCGGCGGTGGCGGCCGGCGGGCGGGCGGGGACAGGGGCGGCGGCGGAC
>NC_041383.1:652081322-652092522 GCF_002162155.2 Triticum dicoccoides | reverse complement strand
AGCGTGGGGGTGGGGATTTCGTTAACAAAATTATTAACGGAGTTTTAGGCTGTTATATCTTAGATTAGACGGCTAATACGATGAGTTGGATCTGCCCTCTCACTCTTTTATAGTGGTACTAGATAGATGAAGGCGTATGGACAGATCTCGTCCGTTGGTGTGTTAGGGGGGGTTGTACCGAAGAAGGAGTGTTTGGTCAAATCAATCTATTCTAAACTCATACACGGCCCTCACATCCACTACGCCAAGGCCCTTTGGGCTTCTCGGATTCCTCTCAAGATCTGTATCTTCATCTGGCAAGCTGCAAGGACCTGGTTCCCTCTATGATCAACCTCCTTAAACGCAACAGGGTAGGAGATGGGACGTGCGCTCTTGTGAGAACCCGGAAAAAGTTGATCACATTCTTTTCCATTATGCGCCTACTAAATTTCTTTGAAGCTCTGCTACCTCTTGAGCATGCGTTGATTTTTCCCTTGAAGAGGAAAGGGTGATGCAGCAAAGTAGCTTAAGTATTTTTCTCTCAGTTTTGAGAACCAAGGTATCAATCCAGTAGGAGACTACACTCCAAGTCCCTCGTACCTACACAAACAAACAAGAACCTCGCAACCAACGCGATAAAGGGGTTGTTGATCCCTTCACGGCCACTTGCGAAAATGAGATCTGATAGAGATAATAAGATAAGATAAATATTTTTGGTATTTTTATGATGTAGATTGAAAAGTAAAGATTGCAAAATAAAGTAGATCGAAAACTTAGATGATGGAAAATAGACCCGGGGGCCATAGGTTTCACTAGTGGCTTCTCTCAAGATAGCATAAGTATTACCGTGGGTGAACAAATTACTGTCGAGCAATTGATAGAAAAGTGCATAGTTATGAGAATATCTAGGCATGATCATGTATATATGCATCACGTCCAAGATTAGTAGACCGACTCCTGCCTGCATCTACTACTATTACTCCACACATCGACCGCTATCCAGCATGCATCTAGAGTATTAAGTTCATAAGAACAGAGTAACGCATTAGGCAAGATGACATGATGTAGAAGGATAAACTCAAGCAATATGATATAAACCCCATCTTTTTATCCTCGATGGCAACAATACAATACGTGCCTGGCTGCCCCTACTGTCACTGGGAAAGGACACCGCAAGATTGAACCCAAAGCTAAGCACTTATCCCATTGCAAGAAAGATCAATCTAGTAGGCCAAACCAAACTGATAATTCGAAGAGACTTGCGAAGATAACCAATCATACATAAAAGAATTCAGAGGAGATTCAAATATTTCTCATAGATAAACTTGATCATAAACCCACAATTCATTGGATCTCGACAAACACACCGCAAAAAGAGTTACATCGAATAGATCTCCAAGAAGATCTAGGAGAACATTGTATTGAGAATCAAAGAGAGAGAAGAAGCCACTAGCTAATAACTATGGACCCGAAGGTCTGTGGTAAACTACTCACAACTCATCGGAGAGGCTATGGTGTTGATGTAGAAGCCTCCGTGATCGATTCTCCCTCCGGCGGAGCGCCGGAAAAGGCTCCAAGATGGTATCTCACGGGTACAGAAGGTTGCAGCGGTGGAAATAGTTTTTCGTGGTGCTCCTGCATGTTTTTGGGGTACATAGATATATATATATATATATGCGAAGGAAGTTGGTCAGGGGAGCCACGAGGGGCCCATGAGGCAGGGGGTGTGCCCCCCCTAGGGCGCGCCTTGCACCCTCGTGGCCGCCTCGGATGCTTCTGGACGTCTACTCCAAGTCTCATGGATTGCATTTGTTCCAAAAAGATCGCTCCCGAAGGTTTCATTCCATTTGCACTCCGTTTGATATTCATTTTCTGCGAAACACTGAAACAGGCAAAAAACAACAATTTGGGTTGGGCCTCCAGTTAATAGGTTAGTTCGAAAAATGATATAAAAGTGTTTAGTAAAGCCCATAAACATCCAAAATAGGTAATATAATAGCATGGAACAATAAAAAATTATAGATACGTTGGAAATGTATCAAGCATCCCCAAGCTTAATTCCTACTCGTCCTCGAGTAGGTAAATGATAAAAACAGAATTTTGGATGTGGAATGCTACCTAGCATATTTCATCATGTAGTTTTCTTTATTGTGGAATGATTGTTCAGATCCAAATGATTCAAGATAAAATTTTAATATTGGCATAATAATAATACTTCAAGCATACTAACGATGTAATTATGTCTTATCAAAATAACATAGCCAAAGAAAGCTTATCCCTACAAAATCATATGGTTAGGCTATGCTTCATTTTCGTAACACAAAATACTCCCCTTATGCATAACCCCGATGACAAGCCGAGCAATTGGTTCATACTTTTTAACGCGCTTCAGCCTTTTAAACTCTTACGCAATACATGAGTGCAAGCCATGGATATAGCACTATGGGTGGAATAGAATATAATGATAGGGGTTATGAGAGAAGACAAAAAAGGGAGAAAGTCTCACATCGATGAGGCTAATCAACGGGCTATGGAGGTGCCCATTAATTGATGTCAATGCAAGGGGTAGGGATTGCCATGCAACAGATGCACTAGAGCTATAAATAGATGAAAGCTCAACAAAAGAAACTAAGTGGGTGTGCATCCAACTTGCTTGCTCACGAAGACCTGGAGAATTTTGAGGAAGCCCATCATTTGAATATACAAGCCAAGTTCTATAATGAAAATTTCCCACTAGTATATGAAAGTGACAACATAGGAGATTCTCTATCATGAAGATCATGGTGCTACTTTGAAGCACAAGTGTGGTAAAAAGATAGTAACATTGTCCCTTCTCTCTTTTTCTCTCATTTTTTTAAATTTTGGTGGGCTTATTTGGCCTCTTTTTTTCTTTGGGCTTCTTTGACCTCTTTTATTTTTCATAAAGTCCGGAGTCTCATCCCGACTTGTGGGGGAATCATAGTCTCCATTATCCTTTCCTCACTTGGGACAATGCTCTAATAATGAAGATCATCACACTTTTATTTATTTACAACTAAATAATTACAACTCAATTCTTAGAACAAAATATGACTCCATGTGAATGCCTCCGGCGGTGTACCGGGATATGCGATGAATCAACAGTGACATGTATGAAAGAATTATAAAGGTGGCCTTGTCACAAATACGATGTCAACTACATGATCATGCAAAAAGCAATATGACAATGATGGAGCGTGTCATAATAAACGAAACGGTGGAAAGTTGCATGGCAATATATCTCAGAATGGCTATGGAAATGCCATAATAGGTAGGTATGGTGGCTGTTTTGAGGAAGATATAAGGAGGTTTATGTGTGATAGAGCATATCATATCACGGGGTTTGAATGCACCGGCGAAGTTTTCTCCAACACTCAAGGTGAGAAAGGGCAATGCACGATACGTAGAGGCTAGCAATGATGCAGAAATGTAAGAGTGCGTATAATCCATGGACTCACATTAGTCATAAAGAACTCATATACTTATTGCAAAATTTTATTAGCCCTCAAAGCAAAGTACTACTATGCATGCTCCTAGAGGGATAGATTGGTAGGAAAAGACCATCACTCGTCCCCGACCGTCACTCATAAGGAAAGAACTCAAAGAGCACCCCCATGCTACAAATTTGTTACATAACTTTACCATACGTGCATGCTACAGGACTTGCCAACTTTATGTAAGTGCATCTAGTGCCCCTTAGTGATTTTGGTGTATTGAAGACTTATAGGTTAAGGGACTGATGTGTTTGTGAGTGTACACAGGTCTATAAGTCTATGAGGATTTTGATATTTACAGAGAAAGTCGACCCCTAAAAATGAAGTTCTTCGACTGAAGACTTTGGATTTCTGAAGACTTTCTGAAGACTTTCTGAAGACTTTGAAAGTGAAGAAATTGGTGTGACCTTGAAGACTTAGCAATCATTCGAGGAACATGAAGCGTGAAGACTTTTGTTTTCATAGTTTCATTTTCTCTTTATTGAGTCATATTAAACACCGTACTATTAAAGGGGGTCGAGGAAATACTAAGGAAAATTTTCCATGTGATGCTCAACTCAAAATCCTACACCTACCAATCCCTTCGAGTGAAGCCATTGGAAATCTCATATAGATCAGTCAATTTCTTCAGTAGCAGAGACGGAGTTCTTCTGGTTGCTGAGGAATTTGTTCTGACTGAGGAGTTAGGAATTCACCAGTGCGGATTGCCTACACAGTGAGGAACATGATAGCCATGAGTAATTTGAGAGTCAAAATTCCGACCGTTGCTGTGCTACGCGCCAGCTGTCCCAAAATATCTACCCACCTAACGGTCATATCATTGAATGGCATTTATGTCTTATCATGTCGGGCTGCTCCCTGGGCTATAAATAGCCGCCCCCTACAACCACTAGTTGGTTGGCTGCTCCGAGAGAAACTGACACTTGTCATTTGAGAGCATCCCATCCTCCGAGGACTTTGAGCGAAAATCATCAAGTGAGGAAAACCCAAACCCAAACACCTTCAAACCCAAAGTGATTGAGCATCACTGAAGAGATTGATCTTGCGTGGATCCGACGCTTGTTTCCTTTGAAGACTATGCTTCTTCCAGACGGTTAGGCGTCAAGGTCTAGAGCATCCAAGAGGAATCGTGGATCACCGAGTGACCGAGTTTGTGAAGGTTCGGAAGTCACCTGAAGACTTACCACGAGTTATTGGGCGAGGTCTGTGTGACTTTAGCTCAAGGAGAATACGGTGAGGACTGTGTGTCCGGGACTATGTGTCCTTTGGTTTAAATACCTAGCCGCTCCAACCAGATGTACAACTGAGACATCAGTTGGAACTGGTCTACCAAATCATTGTCTTCACCAAGCTTACTGGTTCTATTTCCTCAACTATTTCGTTTCCTCATTTCACTTGTTGTGTACTTGTTCATATCTGTTTGAAGACTTTGACTGAAGACTTTCTCAATTTCCTCAGTTCAATTTCTTCAGTCTGTCCGTCTTCATCCTGTGTTATCCTATGCTTACGCTTTTTGTACTCTATGCTTGTCTTCATTTCATCATGATGACTATGCTTGTGTTTTGTTATGTTTACTTCTGAGTACTTATTCCGCTGCAAGTAGTTCTTCGCTAAGGAATTTCGTCACCAGCAAATTCCTTAGTGAAGAATTCATAAAAATCACCTATTCACCCCCCTCTAGTTGATATAACTCACTTTCAATTGGTATCAGAGCAAGGTACTCCCTTGTTCTGTGTGATTTTGGTTTAACCACCTAGAGTTTTATTTATGTCGACCGTAGGTATGATCAAGGTCTCTACTGGGTGTCCTACCTTCGATGGGACGGACTACCCCTATTGGAAGAATAAGATGCGAATGCATCTTGAGGCAATTGATAACGATCTCTGGTATGTTGTGGAAAATGGTGTTCCCTTAGTCACACCTTCTCTGAACGCTACTGATTTGAAGAGATTCAAGC
The DNA here is from genome assembly GCF_002162155.2 of Triticum dicoccoides. NCBI lineage: Eukaryota > Viridiplantae > Streptophyta > Magnoliopsida > Poales > Poaceae > Triticum > Triticum dicoccoides. The sequence continues at coordinate 652,087,074 of NC_041383.1, read as the reverse complement.
AACTCGATTCTCAAGCGAAGAACATCATATGTGGCCATCTGAGCAAAGGACAATATGGAAGGGTGAGTGCTTTGGAAACTGCTAAGCTTATCTGGGATAGGCTGTCCAAAGTAAATGAAGGAGTCTCAACGCAACGTGACTCTCGTGTTGACGTTCTTCGCAATCTCTTCAACCGCTTCAAAAGACTCGACAATGAAAATGTTCAACAAACCTTCGATCGCCTCACTGACATCTCAAATGAGCTTCAAGCACTTGGTGCCACTAACATCACCGATCATGAGGTGGTGAAGAAATTGCTGAGATCGCTTGATTCTTCATTTGATACTCTGGCACTGATGATTCAAGAGCGTGCTGATTACATGTCACTTGATACCGCTGATATCCTCGAGAGACTAAACACTCATGAGTTCCAGCTTGCTGAGAAGAGAGATCTCTATGGTTCGAGCTATGGAAAACCACGTGCTCTGAAAGCCAAGGCAATCTCTGAGTCTAAAGATGAAGACTCTGGCAGCAGCCTTGGCGATCCGGATGAACTGAGCCAGGAACTAGCACTGCTTGTGAAGAAATTTCAGAAGTTCTCAAGACGTGGTCACTTTGGTAAATCCTCAAGGAGTAATGATTCCTCATCCAGTGACTACAAGAATAGGCTATGACACAAATGCAAGAAGCCTGGTCACTACATTCAAGATTTTCCTCAGTGGGATAAGGAATTAAAGAAGAAGAAGTACAAGGATTACAACTCTGATGATGCCAAGAAGAAGAAGAAATCTTCAAAGTCTTCATCATCAAAATCCTCAAAATCTTCATCTCACAAGAAGAGCAGCTCCAAGAAGGCTAGGGCATTCATTGGCAAGGAAATGGACTCTGAGGCTGAATCTGAAGAACATGAGGAAGAGGAGGCATCCGAGGAGTCTGAGTCTGGTGTGGCAAGCCTAGATCTTGCTACTGCATACGTCAGCAAGTCTCTTCAACTCTGAAGAAAATGGTATCCCCAACAAGGCTGATGAAGGCAATGATGACTACTCTCCCACCTATTGCTTCATGGCAAAGGGTGCCAAGGTAACTAAGTACCCCTCCTCTGAATCTAGTGAGGATGAATCTGATGAAAACCTCAAGCCTAGCTACTCTAAACTTGCTAAGATTACTGTGAAACAACAAAACACTATTGAAAAGGTTCAAAACATGCTAGACAAGAGTGATGATATGTTGGGTGAAGAAATGGATCGCTCTCAAACCTTGACTGAAAATCTTCAGAGACTTCAGCCTAAGTTTGACAACCTTCAAGGTCATCATAACACTCTCTTGTCTGATCACGAGAAGCTTTCTTATGAATTTCTTCAAAGAAAGCAAGATCTTGAGAAGCTAAGAGTGAGTTATGAAGATCTTCAGAAGGAGTGCGATTCATTGCTTGCTCAACAAATCCGCGCTACTCAGGAAGAATTTGTTCCTCCATGTTTGAAGTGCATTGAACGTGAAACTGCTAATTCTTCACCTGAATGTTCAAATGCTTCTAATGCTAAAAATTCTTCATTTGTCTCTGCTATCACTAATTCCTCATCTGAGGACATTGCTAGTATCACTAATGATGCAGGGCTGAAGGAATTATACATGACAGGCATGTACAAAAGCCTCAAAGGGCATCAGATTCTTTGTGATGTGCTTAAAAAGCAGATCCTCATCAGGAACCCTAGGAAAGAGGGTATTGCCTTTGAGAGGAAACTCAATGCTGATGGAACATATTGGACGCCTGAGCAGTACCCCAAAACCTCATGGGTTGCTCCAAAGGGACCTCCAGTTGATCCATCCAATTTATCTGGCTTTACATGTGAATCTCCTCATTCTTCTGATGAGTCATTTGACTCCAACTATAAATTGTTCAAAAATCAGAATGGTAAAGTATTTGCTAGATATGTTGGCACTAACTGCAGGAACAGTTCTCCTATGAAGAAAATCTGGGTTCCCAAAAGGTGCCTTGAAAGTCTTCAGGTGAATGTCCTCATGACACCACCTGTGAAGAATAGGAACCCCAGATCAAATTCTTCATATGGACCGAATTCTTCATATGGATCCAAGTCCTCAAACGGACAAAATTCCTCACGTGGATCAAATTCCTCAAAAGGATCAAAGTCCTCATATGATCATCATCGTGCTAACCCCTCTGTTTCGCAGGGAAGAGCTAAGGGCTATGAATATGAGCATTATTATTCTAACCATTATGTTCATAAGTCCTTGAAGAATTTCTCTGCTTATTCATTTGGTTATCCTAACTCCTCTTATGTGAAACAAAATGGACTGGCTTCTATGCCACCTTTCTCATATGGAGCTCACAGAATCTATTGATGGATGCTCCCTTATCACCATCGCATCTGAAGCATATCATCTTTGCTGACAAAGGAAAAAGTCAGGTATTGGGTCTAGGTAAGGTTGCGATCTCAAAGGATCGACACATGGACAAAGTCATGCCTGTCGAGTCCTTAGGATACAATCTCATGTCTGTCTTGATGCTTTGTGATCTCGATATGGTTGTTGTCTTTGGCAAATATCGTTGTGTTGTGATCATGGAAGCTGACAATTCCAAAGTCTTCGAAGGCTTTAGGAGAGGAGACTTGTACATTGTTGATTTCTCTACAGGACCACAAACGGCCGTATGCCTACTTGCAAAAGCTTCAGAAGGCTGGCTATGGCATCGACGACTTGGTCATGCTTGCATGAGGAATCTGCACACGCTTGTGAAGAAGAAGCATGTCATTGGCATTGAGGATGTCAAATTCCTCAAGGATCATTTGTGCGGACCTGTGAAGCTGGAAAGATGACCAAGGCCAAACATCCAGCAAAGACTATCATGACTACCACTCGACCATTTGAATTGCTTCACATGGATCTCTTTGGTCCTAATCATTATTCTGCAATTTTAAATGATGCATCTCAATATGGCTTTGTTATTGTTGATGATTATTCTCGTTACACATGGGTGCACATTGTCACTTACAAACATGAGGTGCAGGAAGTCTTCAAACGATTTTCCTCGAGGGCTTCAACCAACTTTGGTTTGAAGATCAAGCACATCAAAAGTGACGTGGGACTGAGTTCAAGAATTCCGATCTTGATGGCTATCTTGATGAACTTGGTATTACTCATGAGTTATCTGCTCCTTATACTCCTCAGCAGAATGGCATCGTGGAGCGCAAGAACAGAACTCTTGCTGAGATGGCTCGCACTATGCTTGATGAATACAAGACGCCTCGTCGTTTCTGGATTGATGCAATTGATACTGCGTGCCACGTCGTGAACAGAGTATATATTCACCAATTCTTCAAGAAGACTGCTTATGAACTCCTCACTAACAAAAAGCCCAATGTGAGTTATTTCAAAGTCTTCGGTGCTAAATGTTGGATTAGAGATCCTCATCACAGTTCTAATTTTCACCGAAAGCACATGAGGGTTTTATGCTTGGTTACGGAAAGGACTCGCACACCTATAGAGTCTTCAAGATTGTTCTTCACAAAGTTGTTGAAACTGTAGATGTGCGGTTCGATGAAACTAATGGCTCGCAAAGAGAGCACCTACCTTCTGTGATAGATGAACCAACACTTGAGGAATCTATCAAGTTCAAGGCTACTGAGGATATCATTCCTACCGAAGAATCTGCTGAAGAATTCATTCTAGAATGTGAAGAACATTGAGTTGGAGCACCTGAAGAAAATGCTGCTGAGGAACATGGTCCTGAAGAAAATGCGGATCAAATTCCTCGACAACAACCTGCTCATCCTCGCATTGCAAATGAAGTGCACATTGAGAGAATCACCGATGACATTGAAGCACCAGGTCCTCTCACACGCTCAAAAGCTTCACATTTGTCTAACTTTTGTGGGCACTTTGCTTTTGTCTCTATCACAGAGCCCACTAAGGTAGATGAAGCATTTCTGGAGCCTGAGTGGATTCAAGCTATGCAAGAAGAATTACATCAGTTCGAGCTCAACAACATCTGGGAACTGGTCAATCGTCCAGATCCTCGCAAGCACAACATCATTGGCACAAAGTGGATCTACCACAACAAGCAAGATGAAAATGGCCTTGTGGTGAGGAATAAGGCACGGCTTGTAGCTCAAGGCTACACACAGGTTGAAGGAATCGATTTCGATGAAACTTTTGCACCTGTTGCTAGACTTGAGGCTATTCGCATATTACTTGCTTATGCTAACCATCATAATATCACTTTATATCAAATGGATGTGAAAAGTGCATTCCTCAATGGTAAGCTTGAGGAAGAAGTATATGTTGCTCAACCCCCAGGTTTTGAAGATCTGAAACATCCTGACAAAGTCTTCAGACTCAATAAGGCCCTGTATGGCCTCAAGCAGGCCCCTCGGGCGTGGTATGATACTCTGAAGGAATTCCTCATGAAGAAAGGCTTCAAACCAGGTTCACTCGACCCAACTCTTTTCACTAAGTCGTATGATGATGAATTGTTTGTGTGCCAAATATATGTTGATGATATTATCTTTGGCTGTACTGACCAACATTATAGTGATGAATTTGCCTATATGATGAGTGAAGAATATCAAATGTCTATGATGGGAGAATTGAAATTCTTTTTAGGTATTCAAATTCGTCAACAGCGCAATGGCATATTCATATCTCAGGAGAAATACCTCAAAGATGTATTGAGGAAATTCGGCATGCAACATTGCAAAGGGGTCAAAATTCGAATGCCCACAAGTGGCCATCTATGCACTGATGAAAATGGTATCAACTTCGGTCAGAAGGTATACCGCTCCATGATTGGCTCTTTATTGTACCTATGTGCATCTAGGCCAGATATTATGCTTAGTGTTTGCATGTGTGCCCGATTTCAAGCTACACCGAAGGAATCACACCATAAGGCTGTGAAGCATATTCTTCGATATCTAGCTCACACACCAACACTTGGATTATGGTACCCCAAGGGCTCGGCTTTTGATCTCATTGGATATTCAGACTCTGACTATGCTGGTGATCGTGTGGACCGCTAGTCAACATCTGGCACATGCCATTTCCTCGGACGATCTTTGGTCTGTTGGTCCTCGAAGAAACAGAGCTGCGTATCACTATCTACAACCAAAGCTGAGTACATTGCTGCTGGTTCTTGCTGTGCTCAATTGCTGTGGATGAAGCAAACTCTCAAGGACTACGGCATCAACATGAAGAATGTGCCTCTCTACTGTGACAATGAGAGTGCAATCAAGATCGCTCACAACCCAGTTCAGCACCCGAAGACAAAGCACATCCAGATTCGTCATCATTTTCTTCGTGATCACGTGTGGAAGGGCGACATCTCTATTGAGCATGTACGGACTGAAGAACAGCTAGCCGATATCTTCACTAAGCCCTTGGATGAGAAGAGATTAGCAAGTTGAGGTGTGAGCTAAATATCCTAGAATCTTCGAATGTTTTTTGAAAAGGACACTCATCCTAACACTTATGCAAAATTGATGACTTTGATGCGCAACACACAAAGTAACGTTTTTCTTCAATCAATGAAGACTAACCCTCTAAGTGTGAAGAAATTAACGAAGAAATTGATTCTCAGAGCCCTACGACAAATTGTACGCGGTGTCTGAAATCAGCTTTCTTATACGGGGGGTCACGCCCCCACCAAAAGTTGAAAATCTTCAATTTGAGTTTTTCCTCAGTTTTTGAAATTCCTTAGTTTTTTCTAAATTCTTCAACTTTGCATTGACTTCACTCTTTCTGTCGTTTTTCTTCATTGGAT
>NC_041383.1:652069509-652081120 GCF_002162155.2 Triticum dicoccoides | reverse complement strand
CAGACACACATATATACATATATATGAGTTTATGTCCTCTACAACATTTACTTATTGCTATTTCTTCAAGTTGATTTTCTCTGCTAAGTGAATGTGATCGGACCCTTCCCCCTCTATGCTAAACTCAACCCAATATATTCACAAATTCTTCATGTGCGTTCTATTTGAAACTCGTTCAAAATCTTCACTATGTCCTTGTCAGCTGAAGAATTTGCGAACTGAACTTTTAACTCATCTTATATAAATTTTCGGCTTTGACGCAATCTGTTCCGCATCCCATGATAATACTTATCTATTCACCCACGATCATCACACGATCGCCACCTCTCAGTACGTGGGTGACACATGTCAAGCGAATGAGAAGGGTCAGGGGCACATTTGTCTGATTTCCTCGGGCGTACAATTTTTCACTCCGACTATAAATACCCCCTCCCCTTCCTCACTTTACTTTTACTCCGCTCGTTCTCACTCCCGCCCGAGCTTCTCAAACCCTAGCGCCGTCGCTACTTCATCGTCACCGGTGAGGAAGAGCTTCACTGCCTCGACCTCGTCACCGCGTACTCGCGCCGGCTGCGGATTTCTTCACTCGTTCGCCACCGTAGCTGTTTTCCTCTGCCGAGTTAGGGCGTGGAAGATCCGAACTAACGAACTTCACATCTACACTTCCCAGTTCATCGTGTTCTTCATCTAGGGTAATTAAAAGTTACTTTTACTGCCCTCTTTGATTCAAATGTTTTCTTAAAAATCTTCAAAGGTGTTTATTCTTCAAATCTTCACACACTGAACACCTCACATGTCATCTGCTCTTGATTCATTTCTCTAAGCAATAATTTTTCTTCAAGATTCCTCAATTGTGTGGATCTTCGGTCTATACAACTCTGGAACCTAAGACAAAGAACGCTTAGTGAAATTCTTCAAGACTCATCTGGTCAAATTCCTCAAACTTATTCTTTTTGGAAAACCTTCTGAGAACACATATGACCTCTCCAAATTCCTCGCAACTATACTCTGTTCACAGGTACTCATGTCTGCTGCTGAATCACTAGGTTCTCATCAAGTTAACTCATTTGCAGCGTTCCTCGAAGAAAAGTTGCATACATCTTCAGAAAATTCCATTGTTCATATTCCTCAGCTGAAGAAAATGGCTGATGGCAAGAAGCCACAGAAGGGTGGAAAGAGGCCTGAGGTCAATACTGCTTTCGAGATCCCTGATGACATTTACAAGGATTATTGCACTCCTGATGAGGCCAAATTTGGCAAAGAGGACAAAAATCAGCGCAAGATGCGCATACAAAGGACAGAGAGGAGATGGGCACGGGAATGGAGGGAGTACAGATATGTTACTCCCAAGTATATGAAGAAATTCTCTCTCAACCCTCAATGCCCAAGATCTCCGTTGGGTCCTAGCCAATTGGCAGATCCCACCAGCCTCAAGCGCGGTGAGGATTATCCTGATGAATGGGCAAAGCGCCAGGCCAAACTGGCCAAACAGGCAAAAGAAGTAGTGAGGAAATTTAATGAAGACTCTGCTGCTGCTGCCACTGCTGCTGAGGCCTCTGCAAGCAAGCCAAAGAAGGGCATGCCTAAGAAGCCTGCTTACAAGCCAAGTGCTTCACCTGCAATGCCCTCACGGCCAGATTCTTCAAAGCCCTCACAGCCAGCTCCTCAAACTGCTCCCCCCCTTACACGTCTTTAGCTCCTCCGACACAGTCTTCAGCTGCTCCAACTAAATCCTCGGCACCTGTGCACCTTGTCACGTGTCAAAGGACTACATGCATCTCAATTGCCTCAAGAGCATCTGCAAGTTCCTCAGCTACACCAAATTCTTCAACTACCCCCTCTCTGCTGAAGAAAAAGGCCACTGCTAGACGAGGCCCTCAACCAAGTCCTCACAAGAAGTAGGTCGCCTTTCAAGTGCCATCTGATGATGATGAGGCTGATGATGAAGAACTCGCCAAAATCATCAGAGACAGGCAGGTCAAGGACTCTAGAGCCAAAGGCTGCAATGTGCCAATGTTACTGGATCCAAAGTTGATCCTAGACTTCATTGATCTATGGCACAAGGACCCAAACACGCCTTTGCCGGAGATGAACCTCACTCCTGGTCAAATTCATGTCTTGACTGCTTTCATTTAAGAAGCAGCGCTACCTAAAGGACAACGTCCTTAATCTTTCGCCTGAGCAGCTTATTGCACTACAAACTGAAATCAAGAAGCTCAATGAAGAATTTGAAGCCTACAAGGCTGACTGGAAGGGCACCAAGGTCTGATTCGTCAACCTGACAAAGACATTCACTTCAAGTGGTGCTACTCCTGTGCACATTGAAGTCACTCCTGCTGAAGCATCTGTTCAACCTACTAAAGAACATGCCAGCACCGCTGATGACAATCAGGATGCTGATGAAAATGAAAGTACCAAGGCTGATGACTGTATTCCAGCCGCTGATGAAATTGCCAGGGCATCCACTAGTGGTGCGCCTGAAGAAAATGAAGAAGTCAGGGCAACTGCATCAGTTGTGCCTGAAGAAAATGAACCAACTCCCTCTGCTCCTCCTGCACCAACACCAGCAACTCCAATCCTTCCATCTGCATCAGATGTGAAGAAGATCAATGAGCTTCATCAAATTCTTCAACTCCGAAGAAAATGAAGCCTTTGACAAGTTCATTTAACAACCGAATTGATGCCATTCCTGTCTCATCCATGCCATAAAAGGACCTTGTTCCTTTTGATGAAGAGTATGTGATTCCAAGTGAATGAAATGAAGACATTCCTTCTGTTGCTTCGTTCGTGCAGATGGATGAAGAAATTGAAGTGGATGCAATCCCTTCAACACCAGTTATCTCATCGCCTATGCCTCAGTTTACTGTTGAAGAGGCTGGCATTGAAGAAATGGCAGATGAAGATGGGGACATTGGCTGTACCACTCCAGTGATGAATGATGACTTTTGGGAAAGTCAGCACCCCAACTCTCCACTGTTCACTCCACTTCAACAAATTCCTCAGTCCCCTGTTGCTACTAAAGTACAAATGGGATCTGAAGAACCTCATGCAACCCCATCTGTCCATGAACAAATTCCAGCCACTAGTGCTGATGAAAATGTAAATGAAGAATTGATGACCCAGGCTGCAACTGAAGAAGAGCCTGAAATTCCTCAGCGCGTGGAACCTGAGATTGCGATTCCTGAGGTGGTGATGCAATTGATCGATACTCCTCACCCCAAGCCAAAGGATCCCTTCTCAAAGAAGCAAAAAATCAAGGTTGATGATTTCTTCGGCGAGCATGTTTTCTTCACCAAATTTAACCCATATGACTCTGCTCGTCTTTGAAGGAAGCGCTTCTGGACTACCAGCTAGGCCAACTTCTATTCTTCACTGCTTTTCAACAAAGATAAAGTCTTCAACCACGCGCATATTCCTCACGTGGATATGGAATCAATGCCTTGCTTCTCTCCACTCCTCAGAGTAATTCACGATGCAGGTCTGCTCAATTTTTGCACTGACATTGTTGATTGGAATGAAGAGCTTATTCTTCAGTTCTATGCAATGCTGCACATCACAAGTGATGCTGCTGATATCAACACTTGGGTTGGACTAGATGACCGAGAATACTCACTATAAGTCACCGGCCTTTGAATTACTTCATGCCCTGCCAATCAGTCCTCCACCTGAAGGTGCTCATTGTCTGTACCAAGAACCTGAACTCACTGCTCATTACATGGAAGTGCTAATGACGCCTTTGAAGCCCGGTCAAGCCCCAAGGACCGAATTCCTCGTGAAGGACTTACAGTATGTGCCAAGAACAGTCTATCGCATTCTGATGAAGACTTTGAGTCCTATCAAAGGCCACGACTCATCTAATGAGGACATTGTTGGCATCATGAAGAATCTGCTATTCAACATCATGCATGGCATTCCTGTCAATTATCATGATTTCTTCATGAGGACTCTGGCAAATGTTGCACAGTCTCCGTTTGAGCTGAAGGCTTATGCTCCTTGGATTATGAGATTCATCAGAACAAGGTCTTCACTCAACTACAAGGCTGATACACTCAACCATGGCAGCTACTTGCCCCCTATTGAAGTCCTCTAGCGAACATTTTCCTCAGCTGATGAAAAGGGCAAGCCCACTGCTATTATTGATGAAGGCATTCATCCATTGGATGGTCAGTTTCGCAAAGCTGCATCTTACTCCACCAATGATGACTCTACCACTCATGATTCTGCTGCCAATGCACCCAAGTCAAATCCTCAAGCCACTGCTCCTCATGTGATGACTGACCGTGAACTGCTTCTTAGTCTTCACCAGAAGGTGGATCGAAACCACAAATGGGTTAAGCGTCAGTTTGTTCTTTCTTCAGAACATGACTTCTACACACAATGCAGTGAAGAAAAACCATTTCTACCTCCATGAAGTCTTCGATCGCACCTGGGCTATGTTGTCACATCTATATGGTGAAGATGATCTGAAGCAAATGGGCTTCAAGGACGATTTTGACTGGTCTGCTCCTCCTCCGAAGAAATACAAGAGGGTCAAAGTTCCTCCCTTGGTAGCCAGTTCATATTCTTCATCGCGCGACACGGACGAGTATGAAGACTTGGACGACACTATGGCAGTCCCTACAATGACACACGACCCCAACAATGCTGGCGCTCCTCCATCTTCATGATATTCTTCAGGGGTGTTAGTCCTCATTTTCAACCCTTTTGGTCATTCGATGACAAAGGGGGAGAAATTTGAGTTAGTCTTCAAGCGGGCCTATCTTATATGTGCATTTTTTTTGCTAAGTTACAACTCTCGTTCTTCTGATGACTTTGCTGGATTGAGTTGTAATCTTAAACTCTATGGTGGTCTGATACTTTTGCTGAGTTCTTTTGCATGCTTATTCCTCATTAATGTCATTACACGCATGCTGAATTACATCAGTCACCATATTTCATCATGCATTTCAAATTCTTCATAATATATGTCAAATGCGTGTATGAATTACAAGATATAGCGGGAGATCTCCATGATTTTACTCTTCAAGTGTGCATCGCTTCAAAAGCAAAATTCCTCACTATGCACATCTTCAGGGGGAGTTCTTCTATATCTTGCAATAAAATTCCTCAATATCAGTATTTTTTACACTTCATATGTTTATCCCCGTTGAAAACTTAACCTATATTGTCATCAATCACCAAAAAGGGGGAGATTGTAAGTGCATCTAGTGCCCCTTAGTGATTTTGGTGTATTGAAGACTTATAGGTTAAGGGACTGATGTGTTTGTGAGTGTACATATGTCTATAAGTCTATGAGGAGTTTGATATTTACAGAGAAAGTCGACCCCTAAAAATGAAGTTCTTCGACTGAAGACTTTGGATTTCTGAAGACTTTATGAAGACTTTGAAAGTGAAGAAATTGGTGTGACCTTGAAGACTTAGCAATCATTCGAGGAACATGAAGCGTGAAGACTTTTGTTTTCGTAGTTTCATTTTCTCTTTCTTGAGTCATAGGAAACACCGTACTGTTAAAGGGGGTCGAGGAAATACTAAGGAAAAATTTCCATGTGATGCTCAACTCAAAATCCTACACCTACCAATCCCTTCGAGTGAAGCCATTGGAAATCTCGTACAGATCAGTCAATTTCTTCAGTAACAGAGACGAAGTTCTTCTGGTTGCTGAGGAATTTGTTCTGACTGAGGAGTTAGGAATTCGCGAGTGCGGATTGCCTACATAGTGAGGAACATGATAGACGTGAGGAATTTGAGAGTCAAAATTCCGACCATTGCTGTGCTACGCGCCAGCTGTCCCAAAATATCTACCCACCTAACGGTCATATCATTGAAGGGCATTTATGTCTACTCCCTAGGATATAAATAGCCGCCCCCTACAATGATTAGTTGGTTGGCTGCTCCGAGAGAAACTGACACCTGTCATTTGAGAGCATCCCATCCTCCGAGGACTTTGAGCAAAAATCATCAAGTGAGGAAAACCCAAACCCAAACACCTTCAAACCCAAAGTGATTGAGCATCACTGAAGAGATTGATCCTGCGTGGATCCGACGCTTGTTTCCTTTGAAGACTGTGCTTCTTCCAGACGGTTAGGCATCAAGGTCTAGAGCATCCAAGAGGAATTGTGGATCGCCAAGTGACCGAGTTTGTGAAGGTTCGGAAGTCACCTAAAGACTTACCACGAGTGATTGGGCGAGGTCTGTGTGACTTTAGCTCAAGGAGAATACGGTGAGGACTGTGTGTCCGGGACTGTGTGTCCTTTGGGTTAAATACCTAGCCGCTCCAACCAGATGTACAACTGAGACAGCAGTTGGAACTGGTCTACCAAATCATTGTATTCACCAAGCTTACTGGTTCTATTTCCTCAAATCTTTTATTTCCTCATTTCACTTGTTGTGTACTTTTTCATATCTGTTTGAAGACTTTGACTGAATAATTTCTCAATTTCCTCAGTTCAATTTCTTCAGTCTGTCCGTCTTCATCCTGTGTTATCCTGTGTTTACGCTTTCTGTACTCTGTGCTTGTCTTCATTTCATCATGATGACTATGCTTGTGTTCTGTTATGTTTACTTCTGAGTACTTATTCCACTGCAAGTAGTTCTTCGCTAAGGAATTTTCTCACCAGCAAATTCCTCAGTGAAGAATTCATAAAAATCGCCTATTCACCCCCCTCTAGTCGATATAACGCACTTTCACTTTAACACAAGTATTTCTCAATTTCACAATTACCCAACTAACATGATTCTAATATTACCACCTTTATGCCTCAAAACAACTATCAAGTATCAAATTATCATAGTGTTCAATGCACTCTATATGATAGTTTTTATTATACCCAACTTGGATGCCCATCATATTAGGACTAATTTCATAACCAAAGCAAATACCATGCTGTTCTGAAAGACTCTCAAAATGATATAAGTGAAGCATGATAGATCAATAATTTCTACAAAATAAAACCACCACCGTGCTCTAAAAACATATAAGTGAAGTACTAGAGCAAAATTTTCTTGCTCAAAAGATATAAGTGAAGCACATAGAGTATTCTAATAAATTCCGAATCATGTGTGTATCTCTCAAAAGGTGTGTACAGCAAGAATGATTGTGGTAGACTAAAAAGCAAAGACTCATATCATACAAGATGCTCCAAGCAAAACACATATCATGTGGTGAATAAAAAGATAGCCCCAAGTAAAGTTACCGATAGATGAAGACGAAAGAGGGGATGCCTTCCGGGGCATCCCCAAGCTTAGGCTTTTGGTTGTCCTTGAATTTATCTTGTGGTACCATGGGCATCCCCAAGCTTAATCTCTCGCCACTCCTTATTCCATAATCCATCAAATCTTTACCCAAAACTTGAAAACTTCACAACACAAAAGTCAACAGAAAATCTCATAAGCTCCATTAGTGTAAGAAAGAAAAACCACTACTTAAGGTACTGTAATGAACTCACTCTTTCTTTATATTGGTGTTAAACCTACTGTATTCCAACTTCTCTATGATTCATACCCCCCGATACTAGCCATAGATTCATCAAAATAAGCAAACAACACACGAAAAACAGAATCAGTCAAAAACAGAACAATCTGTAGAAATTTGTAACTTTCGAATACTTATGTAACTCCCAAAATTCTGAAATAAATTGGTGGACGTGAGGAATTTTTCTATTAATCATCTTCAAAAAGAATCAACCTAAAATCACTCTCCAGTAAACAATGACAGCAATTTTTGTGAGCATTAAAGTTTCTGTTTTTTACAGCAAGATCATATAGACTTCACCCAAGTCTTCCCAAAGGTTCTACTTGGCACAAACACTAATTAAAACATAAAAACACATCTAATCAGAGGCTATATGAATTATTTATTACTAAACAGGAACAAAAATCAAGGAACAAAAGTAAAATTGGGTTGCCTCCCAACAAACGCTATCGTTTAACGTCCCTAGCTAGGCATAAAAGCGAGAATAGATCTAAGTATTGCCATCTTTAGTATTCAATTCATAAGTGGCTCTCATAATAGATTCATAAGTTAATTTGATTTTCTTTCTAGGAAAGTGTTCCATGCCTTTCCTTAGTGGAAATTGGAATCTAATATTTCCTTCCTTCATATCAATAATTGCACCAATCGTTCTAAGGAAAGGTCTACCAAGAATAATAGGACATGAAAGATTGCAATCTATATCAAGAACGATAAAATCTACGGGCACATAATTCCTATTTGCAACAATAAGACCACCATTTATCCTTCCCATAGGTTTCTTAATAGTGGAATCCGCAAGGTGCAAGTTTAAAGAGCAATCATCAAATTCACGGAAACCTAACGCATCACACAAAGTTTTTGGAATCGTGGAAACACTAGCATCCAAATCACACAAAGAATAGCATTCATGATCATTAATTTTAATTTTAGTAGTAGGTTCCCACTCATAAAGTTTTCTAGGGATAGAAACTTCTAATTCAAGTTTTTCTTTGTAATATTGCATTAAAGCATCAACGATACGTTTAGTAAAAGCTTTATTTTGACTATAAGCATGAGGAGAATTCAACACGGATTGCAACAAGGAAATACAATCTATTAAAGAGCAATTATCATAAATTAAATTCCTTGAAATCCAAGTTAGTGGGTTCATTGCTATGTAAAGTTTTGACCTCTTCAATCCCACTTTTACCAATTTTAGCATCAAGATTTAAAAACTCCGAATCATTGGGACGCCTTTTAACTAAAGTTGACTCATCTCCAGTCCCATCATTATCAAGATTCATATTGCAAAACAAAGATTTAATAGGAGACACATCAATAACTTTTAGATCTTCATCATTATTTTCAGGAAAACTAGAAGAACACGCTCTTAAAAAGCAATCTCTCTTAGCACGCATCCTAGCGGTTCTTTGTTTGCACTCATCAATGGAAATTCTCATGGCTTTGAGGGACTCATTGATATCATGCTTAGGAGGAATAGATCTAAGTTTCAAAGAGTCAACATCAAGAGAAATTCTATCCATGTTCCTAGCCAATTCATCAATCTTAGGCAATTTTTCTTCAAGCAATGCATTGAAATTCTTTTGAGAAATTATAAATTCTTTAACACTAATCTCAAAATTAGAGGGCATCTTATTAAAATTTCCATAAGAGTTGTTGTAGGAATTACCATAATTATTAGAGGAATTACTAGGAAACGGCCTAGGATTAAAGTTTCCTCTATACGCGTTGTTACCAAAATTATTCCTACCAACAAAACTCACATCCATAGATTCATTATTATTCTCAATCAAAGTAGACAAAGGCATATCATTAGGATCAATAGGAGCACTCTTAGTAGCAAACAATTTCATAAGTTCATCCATCTTTCCACTCAAAACATTAATCTCTTCTATCGCATGAACCTTTTTACTAGTAGATCTTTCGGTGTGCCATTGAGAATAATTAGCAATTATATTATATAGGAGTTTAGTAGCTTCTCCTAAAGTGATTTCCATAAAAGTGCCTCCCGCAGCCAAATCTAAAAGATTTCTAGAAGCAAAATTCAACCCGGCATAATTTTTTTGTATGATCATCCATAAATTTAAACCATGTGTAGGGCAATTGCGAATCATTAATTTCATCCTCTCCCAAGCTTGTGCAACATGTTCATGATCAAGTTGCTTAAAATTCATAATATCGTTTCTAAGAGAGATGATCTTAGCCGGAGGAAAATATTTAGAGATAAAAGCATCTTTGCACTTATTCCATGAATCAATACTATTTTTAGGCAAATAAGAAAACCAAGTTTTAGCAAGATCTCTAAGTGAAAATGGAAATAGCTTCAATTTAAAAATATCATTATCCATGTCTTTCTTCTTTCGCATATCACACAAATCAACAAAGTTGTTTAGATGAGTGGCGACATCTTCACTAGGAAGGTCAGAGAATTGATCTTTCATGACAAGATTCAACAAAGCAACATTGATTTCACAAGATTCAACATCATTAAGAGGAGCAATTGGAGTGCTAAGGAAATCATTATTATTGGTATTGGAAAAGTCACACAATTTAGTATTATGTTGAGCCATCGTGATAAGCAATCCAACACACAAGCACGCAAAGGGCAAGCGAGAAAGAGACGAACGGAAAAGAGAGGGCGAATAAAACGGCAAGGGTGAAGTGGGGGAGAGGAAAACGAGAGGCAAATGGCAAATAATGTAATGCGAGGGAGAAGAGTTTGTGATGGGTACTTGGTATGTCTTGACTTGTGCGTAGATCTCCTCGGCAACGGCGCCATAAATCCTTCTTGCTACCTCTTGAGCATGAATTGGTTTTTCCCTTGAAGAGGAAAGGGTGATGCAGCAAAGTAGCATAAGTATTTCCCTCAGTTTTGAGAACCAAGGTATCAATCCAGTAGGAGACTACACTCCAAGTCCCTCGTACCTACAAAAACAAACAAGAACCTCGCAACCAACGCGATAAAGGGGTTGTCAATCCCTTCATGGCCACTTGCGAAAATGAGATCTGATAGAGATAATAAGATAAGATAAATATTCTTGGTATTTTTGTGATGTAGATTGAAAAGTAAAGATGGCAAAATAAAGTAGATCAAAAACTTAGATGATGGAAAATAGACCCGGGGGCCATAGGTTTCACTAGTGGCTTCTCTCAAGATAGCATAAGTATTACGGTGGGTGAACAAATTACTGTCGAGCAATTGATAGAAAAGTGCATAGTTATGAGAATACCTAGGCATGATGATGTATATAGGCATCACGTCCAAGATTAGTAGACCGACTCCTGCTTGCATCTACTACTATTACTCCACACATCGACCGCTATCCAGGACACATCTAGAGTATTAAGTTCATAAGAATAGAGTAACACATTAGGCAAGATGACATGATGTAGAAGGATAAACTCAAGCAATATGATATAAACCCCATCTTTTTATCCTCGATGGCAACAATATAATACGTGCCTTGCTACCCCTACTGTCACTAGGAAAGGACACCACAAGATTGAACCCAAAGCTAAGCACTTCCCCTATTGCAAGAAAGATCAATCTAGTAGGCCAAACCAAACTGATAATTCGAAGAGACTTGCAAAGATAACCAATCATACATAAAAGAATTCAGAGGAGATTCAAATATTTGTCATAGATAAACTTGATCATAAACCCACAATTCATCGGATCTCGATAAACACACTGCAAAAAGAGTTACATCGAATAGATCTCCAAGAAGATCGAGGAGAATTTTGAAAGACCTTTTGAGTTCATAAACAGTTTTTGAAATCATGAAAACTCTTTGAATTTGCGAACATTTTTTAATCACAAATAAATCAAATATTTTTTGAAATCGCAAAGTTTTTTGCATCCATTGTATTTGTGAACATTTCTTGAATTTATAACATTTTCCAAATCACG
The DNA here is from genome assembly GCF_002162155.2 of Triticum dicoccoides. Lineage (NCBI taxonomy): Eukaryota > Viridiplantae > Streptophyta > Magnoliopsida > Poales > Poaceae > Triticum > Triticum dicoccoides. The sequence continues at coordinate 652,069,739 of NC_041383.1, read as the reverse complement.
AACATTTTTTTAAATGCAAACATATGTTCGATTCTCTGACATCTTTTAGATTTGCAAACAATTATCGAATTCATGAACATTTTTTGAAATCATGAACCTTTTATCAAATTCTAAAATATTTTTCAAACTCATAAACATTTTTGAACTCACAGTCATCTTTTGAGTGTGCCAACATTTCCTAAAATTAATGACAATTTTTGAACTTGCGAACAAGAAATGGGTCGGGCGCG
>NC_041383.1:652062317-652069362 GCF_002162155.2 Triticum dicoccoides | reverse complement strand
CCTGCTGCAACTCCAAGCATGTGTACAAAACATGTAAATGACAGATTAAAATGTTTAATGTAAAAAGAATTGTGTAAATCAAAAAATGTACGTTACATTTAAAAGAATGTTTATGAGTTTAAAAATATGGGTTTAACGTTTTCAACAAAAATTATATACAATGTAAACAAATGTTAACATAATGTAAAAGCATACTTTGTGACATTAAAAAATGAATTGACATTTTTAATAAAAGTTCGTGTGATTCAAAAACTATTCATGACATTTTATTAAAATATAGTACAATCTCAAAAAATATCCCTGTGTGTTAAATATGTTACTTTCATTAATAAAAATGTGTGAGACATTTTTTAAGAAATAGTCATGTATTTAAAAAAAGCCCCATGAAAGTTTTAAAAATGTTTATACAATGTAAAAAACGTTTGTCTAATTCTTAAAAAAATTATTTATATTATGAAAATCTATAGTGTTTATTTGGAAAATGTTAATGTGCAATCAAAATAGTGTTCAAAATGTTTTTGAATGTACATTAGGTATTTGAAAATGTCTATCTTTTATAAAAAAATATTTGAATTGTGCATCAAAAATGTATTTTGTATACTATGAAAAAGAAGACATGTGTTAGAAAATGAAAACTAATAAAAACGACAAAGAAACAGAAACAAAAACAAAGAAGACCAAATAAAACAAAGACAAGCTATAAAGTAACAAAGAAAACCAAAGTAAATGAAGAAAGAGAGAACAATTGAAGAAAACAAAGTAAAAAAGCAAAGAAAACCAAAGTAGATTGAAGAAAAAAGAAAAGCAAGGAATAACAGGGAAAAAAAGAAAAAGAAAACTAAAGACAACAAAAAGGAAAAACAAAAGACCGGAGAGCAAACTAAATAATGACACGAGCAACAACGACGCTAATGGGCCAGCCGATTCACTCACCCGTAGTCCATTTAGGAAGGGCACTGATAGGCGTCGGCGCGCCGGCCCAAATTTGGGCCGGTCGCACGCGCACCACCCGATCTACACTATATAGGCCATTCATTACATGGATCCATTCTTCCACCTCACGCATGCATCGCCTCTTCTTCCTGAAAAAAGCAGAAGGGGGGGGGGGGAGAAACAACAGCGCCCCAGGAGTGCGAGCTTCGCTGCTCGCCTGCCGTCCTCCCCGGCCACCACCATCTTCATGGGTAGTAGCTCACTACTCTTGCTGTAGGCCGCTGCTGGCCATCCCCGACGCTGCCACAGCTGCCCGTCCTGCTGATACGTCTCCAATATATATATATATATATATATATATATATATATATATATATATATATATATATTGCTTGTTCCATGATGTTATATTATCATTCTTGGATGTTTTATAATCATTTTATAGCAACTTTATATCATTTTTTGGGACTAACCTATTGACATAGTGCCTAGTGCCAGTTGCTGTTTTTTGCTTGTTTTTTACTTCGCAGAATATCAGTACCAAACGAAGTCCAAATGCAGCGAAACTTTTTGGAGATTTTTTTGGGCCAAAAGACAACTAGTGGGCGAAAGAAGTACCAGAGGGGGGCCCCAAGGTGGGCACGACCCACCAGGGCGTGCCCAGGGGCCAGGCGCGCCCAGGGGGGTTGTGCCCCCCTCGGTGACCTCCCACAACGCCTCTTCGCCCTATAAATACCCAAATATTCCAGAAACCCTAGGGAAGTTGGTGAAACACAATTCTAGACGCCACAAGTTTCAGAACCACGAGATCCAATCTAGACACCATCACGGAGGGGTTCATCATCCTTATTGGTGCCTCTCCGATGATGCGTGAGTAGTTCATCATAGACCTACGGGTCCATAGGCAGTAGCTAGATGGCTTCCTCTCTCTCTCTCTCTCTCTCTCTCTTTTGATTCTCGATGCAATGGTCTCTTGGAGATCTATTTGATGAAACTTTTTGTTGTTGTGTGTTTGTTGGGATCCGATGAACTTTGAGTTTATGATCAGTTCTATATCCATGAATATTATTTGAGTCTTCTTTTGATCTCTTATATGCATGATTATTTAGTGCCTCGTATTTCTTCTTAGAATCTTTGGTTTAGTTAGGCCAAAAGGTCAATTTTCTTGCCATGGGAAGAGGTGCTTTGTGATGGGTTCGGTCTTGCAGTGTTCCTTCCCAGTGATAGAAGGGGCAGCAAGACACACATGTATCGTTGCTATTAAGGATAACAAGATGGGTCTATCCTACATGAATAGATCTCGTCTACATCATGTCATCATTCTTATTGCATTACTCCATTTCTCCATGAACTTAATACACTAGATGAATGTTGGATAACGGTCGATGTGTGGATTAATAGTAGTAGATGCAGGTGGGAGTCGGTCTACTAATCTTGGATGTGATGGATGTTGGGGAACGTAGCATCCAATTTCAAAAAAAATTCCTACGCTCATGCAAGATCTATCTAGGAGATGCATAGCAACGAGAGGGGGAGAGTGTGTCCACGTACTCTCGTAGACAAAAAGCGGAAGCGTTTGCTTAACGCGGTTGATGTAGTCGAACGTCTTCTCGTTCTGACCGATCGAGTACCGAACGTATGGCACCTCCGAGTTCTACACACGTTCAACGCGATGACATCCCTTGAGCTCTTGATCGAGCAGAGTGTCGAGGAAGTAGATGAGTTTCGTCAGCACGACGGCGTGGTCACGATGGTGATGTGATCTGCGCAAGGCTTCTCCTAAGCACTGCGAGAATATGATCGGAGGCGTAAACTGTGGAGGGGGGCACCGCACACTGCTAGGAACAATTGATGTGTGGTTTAGGCACCCCCTCCCCCGTATATAAAGGAGGGAGAGGGAGGGAGCCAGCCCTAGGCGCGCCCAAGTAGGAGGCCTACTTGGGCTCCTAGTAGGATTCACCCCCCTTTCCTTTTACCGGAGGGGAAAATGGGGAAAGAGAGAGAGGGGGAGAAGGAAAGGGGGCGCCGCCCCCTCCCCAAGTCCAATTCGGCCTCCTTCCCTGGTGGGGGGCGCACCACCCCTTCTGGGCTGGTGTACCTCCCTCCCATGGCCCATATCTTCCCCCGAGGGGTTCCGGTAACCCCCCCCCCTCGGTACTCTGATATGTACCCGATACATTCCAGAACACTTATGGTGTCCGAATACTATCATCCAATGTATCAATCTTTACCTCTTGACCATTTTGAGACTCCTCGTCATGTCCGTGCTCTCATCCGGGACTCCGAACAACATTCGGTCACCAAATCACATAAGTCATATAATACAAATCGTCATCGAACGTTAAGCGTGCGGACCCTACGGGTTTGAGAACTATGTAGACATGACCGAAACACCTCTCCAGTCAATAACTAGCGGAACCTGGATGCTCATATTGGCTCCCACATATTCTACGAAGATCTTTATCGGTCGAACCGTTATGACAACATACGTTATTCCCTTTGACATCGGTATGTCACTTGCCCGAGATTTGATCGTGGGTATCTTCATACCTAGTTCAATCTCGTTACCGACAAGTCTCTTCACTCGTTCCGTAATGCATCATACCGCAACTAAATAATATTAAAATTGCTTGCAAGGCTTCTTATGATGTGCATTACCGAGAGGGCCCAGAGATACCGCTCCGATACTCGGAGTGACAAATCCTAATCTCGATCTATGCCAACCCAACAAACACCTAAGGAGATACCTGTAGAGCATCTTTATAATCACCCAGTTACGTTGTTATGTTTGATAGCAAACAAGGCATTCCTCCGGTGTCCGGGAGTTGCACAATCTCATAGTCATAGGAATGTGTATTTTACATGAAGAAAGCAGTATCAATAAAACTGAATGATCATTATGCTAAGCTAACAAATGGGTCTTGTCCATCACATAATTCTCCTAATGATGTGATCTCGTTCATCAAATTACAATACATGTCCATGGCTAAGAAACTTTACCATCTTTGATTAACGAGCTAGTCAAGTAGAGGCATACTAGGGACACGGTGTTTTGTCTATGTACCCACACATGTATCAAGTTTACGGTTAATACAATTCTGGCATGAATCATAAACATTTATCATGATATAAGGAAATATAAAATAACAACTTTATTATTGCCCATGGGGCATATTTCCTTCAGTCTCACACTTACACTAGAGTCAATAATCAAGATTACAAAATAATGATTCTAACACCCATGGAATCTTGGTGCTGATCATGTTTTGCTCGTGGAAGACGCTTAGTCAAGGGGTCTGCCACATTCAGATCTGTATGTATTTTGCAAATCTCTATGTCTCCCTCCTTGACCAGATCACAGATGGAGTTGAAGCGTCTCTTGATGTGTTTGTTCTTCTTGTGAAATCAGGATTCCTTCGCTAAGGCAATAGCTCTAGTATTGTCACAGAAGATTTTCATTGGACCCGATGCACTAGGTATTACTCCTAGATTGGATATGAACTCCTTCATCCAGACTCCTTCATTTGTTGCTTCTGAAGTAGCTATGTACTCCGCTTCACACATAGATCCTGCCATGACGCTCTGCTTGGAACTGCACTAACTGACAGCTCCACCATTCAATATAAATACGTATCCGGTTTGTGACTTAGAGTCATCTGGATTAGTGTCAAAGCTTGCATCAACGTAACCATTTATGATGAGCTCTTTGTCACTTTCATAAATGAGAAACATATCCCTAGTCCTTTTCAGGTACTTTAGGATGTTCTTGACCGCTGTCCAGTGATCCACTCCTGGATTACTTTGGTACCACCCTGCTAAACTTATAGCAAGGCACACATCAGGTCTGGTACACAACATAGTATACATGATAGAACCTATGGCCGAGGCATAGGGAATGACTTTCATTTTCTCTCTATCTTCTATAGTGGTCGGGCATTGAGTCTGACTCAACTTTACACCTTGTAACACAGGCAAGAACCCTTTCTTTGACTGGTCCATTTTGAACTTCTTCAAAAATTTATCAAGGTATGTGCTTTGTGAAAGTCCTATCAAGCGTCTTGATCTATCTCTATAGATCTTGATGCCCAATATATAAGCAGCTTCACCGAGGTCTTTGATGACCCACAAGTGTAGGGGATCTATCGTAGTCCTTTCGATAAGTAAGAGTGTCAAACCCAACGAGGAGCAGAAGGAAATGATAAGCGGTTTTCAGTAAGGTTTTCTCTGCAAGCACTGAAATTGTGGGTGACAGATAGTTTTGTGATAAGATAAATTGTAACGAATAACAAGCAATGAAAGTAAATAAGGTGCAGCAAGGTGGCCCAATCCTTTCTGTATCAAAGGACAAGGCTAGACAATTTCTTATAATGAGAAAAGCGCTCCCGAGGACACATGGGAATTATCGTCAAGCTAGTTTCATCACGCTTATATGATTCGCGTTCGGTACTTTGATAATTTGATATGTGGGTGGACCGGTGCTTGGGTACTGCCCTTACTTGGACAAGCATCCCACTTATGATTAACCCCTATTGCAAGCATCCGCAACTACAACAAAAGTATTAAGGTAAACCTAACCATAGCATGAAACATATAGATCCAAATCAGCCCCTTACGAAGCAACGCATAAAACTAGGGTTTAAGCTTCTGTCACTCTAGCAACCCATCATCTACTTATTACTTCCCAATGCCTTCCTCTAGGCCCAAATAATGGTGAAGTGTCATGTAGTCGACATTCACATAACACCACTAGAGGAAAGACAACATACATCTCATCAAAATATCGAACGAATACCAAATTCACATGACTACTAATAGAAAGACTTCACCAATGTCCTCAGGAACAAACGTAACTACTCACAAAGCATATTCATGTTCATAATCAGAGGAGTAATAATATGCATTAAGGATCTGAACATATGATCTTCCACCAAGTAAACCGATAAGCATCAACTACAAGGAGTAATCAACACTACTAGCAACCCACAGGTACCAATTTGTGGTTTTGGATACAAGATTGGATACAAGAGATGAACTAGGGTTTGAGAGGAGATGGTGCTGGTGAAGATGTTGATGGAGATTGACCCTCTCCTGATGAGAGGATCGTTGGTGATGACGATGGTGATGATTTCCCCCTCCCGGAGGAAAGTTTCCCTGGCAGAACAGCTCTGCCGGAGCTCTAGATTGGTTCCGCGTCGTGGCGGCGGAGTTTCGTCCCGTAAGCTTGCCCATGATTTTTCCATGGTAAAAGCCTTCATATAGCAGAAGATGGACACCAGAGGGCCACCAGGGTGCCCAGGAGACAGGGGGCGCGCCCAGTAGGGGTGGGTGCGCCCCCACCCTCCTGGCCAGGGTGTGGGTCCCCTGAGGTGTTTCTTCCGCTCAATAATTCTTATTAATTCCAAAAATAAGTTTCGTGGAGTTTCAGGTCTTTTGGAGCAGTGCAGAATAGGTTTCCAATGTTTGCTCCTTTTCTAGCCAGAATTCTAGATGCCGGCATTCCCCCTCTTCATGGTAAACCTTATAAAAGAGAGAATAGCCATAAGTATTGATATATAATGTGTAATAACATCCCATAATGCAATAAATATTGATATAAAAGCATGATGCAAAATGGACGTATCAACTCCCCCAAGCTTAGACCTCGCTTGTCCTCAAGCGGAAGCCGAAAATCGAAAAATATGTCCACATGTTTAGAGATAGAGGTGTCGATAAAAATAAAATACAAACATGAGGGCATCATGATTATTCTTATAACAGCAACATATATAGATTTTGTCATATGATTTCTTATGCTCAAGTAACAATCAATTCACAATGTCAAGTATGGTTCAGAAACTTCATTGAAAGCTAACAAACTATAATCTCTGTCATTGAAGCAATTGCAATTTATCGTAACATCACCAAGAGTCAAGAATAGAGCTTTTCAGCAAGTCCACATACTCAACTATCATATAGTCTTCTACAATTGCTAACACTCACGCAATACTTGTGGTTATGGAGTTTCAGCCGGACACTGAGAAAGATAGGGGCTTATTGTGTTGCCTCCCAATGTATTCACCCTTAGGTGATGTCAACAATAATAGTCCATGCTAACGAACATCCAATTGGATAT
>NC_041383.1:651980415-652061917 GCF_002162155.2 Triticum dicoccoides | reverse complement strand
ATGAGGAGCTTGCCAAAGGATAAAATGAAAAAGGGAAAGGTGAAGATCACCTTGACTCAAGCATAAAGTAAAAACATAAAGTAAAAGATAGGCCCTTTGCAGAGGGAAGCAGAGGTTGTCATGCGCTTTTAGGGTTGGATACACAAAATCTTAGTACGAAAGAACGTCACTTTATATTACCACTTGTATATGGACCTTTATTATGCAGTCTGTCGCTTTTATTGCTTCCATAACAAGATCGTATAAAGCTTATTTTCTCCGCACTAATAAGTCATGCATATTTAGAGAGCAATTTTTATTGCATGCACTGATGACAACTTACCTGAAGGATCTTACTTAATCCATAGGTAGATATGATGGACTCTCATGGCAAAACTTGGTTTAAGGATATTTGGAAGCACAAGTGGTATCTCTACTTAGTGCTAGGAATTTAGCTATCATGAGGGGGAAAGGCAAGCTCAACACGTTTGGAAGGTCAATGACAATATACTTTAACTAAGATGTGAGAAAACATAAACCATTATGTTGTCTTCCTTGTCCAACATCGACTCTTTTAGCATGTCATACTTAATGAGTGCTCACAATCATAAAAGATGTCCAAGATAGTATATTTATATGTGAAACCTCTCTTTCCTTATTACTTCCTATTAATTGCAACGATGACCAAAACTATGTTTATCAACGCTCAACAACTTTTAAGCCTCATACTTTCTATGTGTGAAGTCATTACTATCCATAAGATCAATATGAACTCTTTTATTCTTTTTATTCTTTCTATTTTTCTCAAGATCAAAGCAAGATAGTAAAGCCCTTGACTCAACACTAATCTTTATTATAGATAGCTCACGGACTCGATTACATAAAGAGATCACGAAGCAAAACTCAAAACTACTTGATATCAAAACTTCAATCTACTAGATCAAGATACTACTAAAAGGATCGAACTAAGTAAGACGGTAAAGATAGGAGTGTGATGGTGATACGATACCAGGGCACCTCCCCCAAGCTTGGCAGTTACCAAGGGGAGTGCCCATACCCATGTGATTATGTCCTAGGAGGTGATGGAGGTGGTGATGATGATGATGGATAATCGCACATCGAGCGTAAAAGCTCCTCCAACTTGCGGATAATGCCCTTGAGTCCGGCGATATGATCCTTCAACAAAATATTCTCCTCTGTGAGATGTTGGGGAACGTTGCAGAAAATAAAAAATTTCTATGCTTCACCAAGATCAATCTATGTAGTTCATCTAGCAACGAGAGAGAGGAGTGCATCTACATACCCTTGTAGATCGCGAGCGGAAGCGTTCAAGAGAACGGGGTTGAGGGAGTCATACTCGTCATGATCCAAATCACCGATGATCCTAGTGCTGAACGGACAGCACCTCCGCGTTCAACACAAGTACGGTTGGGGAAGACATCTCCTCCTTCTTGATCCAGCAAGGGGGAAGGAGAGGTTGATGGAGATCCAGCAGCACGACAGCGTGGTGGTGGAAGTAGCAGCGATCTCGGCAGGGCTTCGCCAAGCTCTACGAGAGGGAGAGGTGTTGCAGAGGGAGAGGGAGGCGCCAGGAGCATGGGTGTGCAGCCCTCCATCCCCCTCTTTATATAGGGGCCCTGGGGGGCGCCGGACCCCTAGAGATTGGATCTCAAGGGGGGGGGCAAGGGGTGGCTTGCCCCCCAAGCCAAGTGGGGCGCCCCCCACCCCTAGGATTTCCAACCGTAGGCGCAAGGGGAGGCCCAAGGGGGGGGCAACAGCCCACCAGGGGCTGGTTCCCCTCCCACTTCAGCCCATGGGGCCCTCCGGGATAGGTGGCCCCACCCGATGGACCCCCGGGACCCTTCCGGTGGTCCCGGTGCAATACCGGTGACCCCGAAACTTTCCCAATGGCCGAAACTGGACTTCCTATATACAATTCTTTACCTCCGGACCATTCTGGAACTCCTCGTGACATCCGGGATCTCATCCGGGACTCCGAACAACTTTAGAGTTACCGCATACTAATATCTCTACAACCCTAGCATCACCGAACCTTAAGTGTGTAGACCCTACAGGTTCAGGAGACACGCAGACATGACCGAGATGACCTTCCGGTCAATAACCAACAGCGGGATCTGTATACCCATGTTGGCACCCACATGTTCCACGATGATCTCATCGGATGAACCACGATGTCGAGGATTCAAGTAATCCCGTATACAATTCCCTTTGTCAATCGGTACGTTACTTGCCCGAGATTCGATCGTCGGTATCCCAATACCTCGTTCAATCTCGTTACCGGCAAGTCACTTTACCCATACTGTAATGCATGATCCCATGACCAAACACTTGGTCACATTGAGCTCATTATGATGATGCATTACCGAGTGGGCCTAGAGATACCTCTCCGTCATACGGAGTGACCAAGCCCAGTCCCGATCCGTGTCAACCCAACAAATACTTTCGGGGATACCCGTAGTATACCTTTATAGTCACCCAGTTACGTTGTGACGTTTGGTACACCCAAAGCACTCCTACGGTATCTGGGAGTTACACGATCTCATGGTCTAAGGAAAAGATTCTTGACATTGGAAAAGCTCTAGCAAACGAACTACACGATCTTGTGCTATGCTTAGGATTGGGTCTTGTCCATCACATCATTCTCCTAATGATGTGATCCCGTTATCAATGACTTCCAATGTCCATAGTCAGGAAACCATGACTATCAGTTGATCAATGAGCTAGTCAACTAGAGGCTCACTAGGGACATGTTGTGGTCTATGTATTCACACATGTATTACGATTTCCGGATAACACAATTATAGCATGAATAACAGACAATTATCATGAACAAGGAAATATAATAATAATCATTTTATTATTGCCTCTAGGGCATATTTCCAACAGTCTCCCACTTGCACTAGAGTCAATAATCTAGTTACATTGTCATGAATCGAACACCCATAGAGTTCTGGTGTTGATCATGTTTCGCTCGCGGAAGAGGTTTAGTCAACGGATCTGCGACATTTAGATCCGTATGCACTTTGCAAATATCTATGTCTCCATCTTGAACATTTTCACGAATGGAGTTGAAGCGACGCTTGATGTGCCTGGTCTTCTTGTGAAACCTGGGCTCCTTGGCAAGGGCAATAGCTCCAGTTTTGTCACAAAAGAGAGTGATCGGCCCCGACGCATTGGGTATGACTCCTAGGTCGGTGATGAACTCCTTCATCCAGATTGCTTCATGCGCTGCCTCCGAGGCTGCCATGTACTCCGCTTCACATGTAGATCCCGCCACGACGCTCTGCTTGCAACTGCACCAGCTTACCGCCCCACCATTCAAAATATATACGTATTCGGTTTGTGACTTAGAGTCATCCAGATCTGTGTCGAAGCTAGCGTCGATGTAACCCTTTACGACGAGCTCTTCATCACCTCCATAAACGAGAAACATATCCTTAGTCCTCTTCAGGTACTTCAGGATATTCTTGACCGCTGTCCAGTGTTCCTTGCCGGGATTACTTTGGTACCTTCCTACCAAACTTACGGCAAGGTTTACATCAGGTCTGGTACACAGCATGGCATACATAATAGACCCTATGGCTGAGGCATAGGGGATGACACTCATCTCTTCTATATCTTCTGCCGTGGTCGGGCATTGAGCCGAGCTCAATCTCACACCTTGCAATACAGGCAAGAACCCTTTCTTGGACTGATCCATATTGAACTTCTTCAATATCTTATCAAGGTATGTGCTTTGTGAAAGACCTATGAGGCATCTCGATCTATCCCTATAGATCTTGATGCCTAATATGTAAGCAGCTTCTCCAAGGTCCTTCATTGAAAAAACACTTATTCAAGTAGGCCTTAATGCTGTCCAAAAGTTCTATATCATTTCCCATAAAAAGTATGTCATCTACATATAATATGAGAAATGCTACAGAGCTCCCACTCACTTTCTTGTAAACGCAGGCTTCTCCATAAGTCTACATAAACCCAAACGCTTTGATCATCTCATCAAAGCGAATGTTCCAACTCCGAGATGCTTGCACCAGCCCATAAATGGATCGCTGGAGTTTTCATACCTTGTTAGCATTCTCTGGATCGACAAAACCTTCCGGCTGCATCATATACAGTTCTTCCTTAAGATAGCCGTTAAGGAATGCCGTTTTGACGTCCATTTGCCATATCTCATAATCATAGTATGCGACAATTGCTAACATGATTCGGACGGACTTCAGCTTCGCTATGGGAGAGAAAGTCTCATCGTAGTCAACCCCTTGAACTTGCCGATAACCCTTAGCGACAAGTTGAGCTTTATAGATGGTAACATTACCATCTGCGTCCGTCTTCTTCTTAAAGATCCATTTATTTTCTATCGCTCGCCGATCATCGAGCAAGTCTGTCAAAGACCATACTTTGTTTTCATACATGGATCCTATCTCGGATTGCATGGCTTCAAGCCATTTGTTGGAATTTGGGCCCGCCATCACTTCTTCATAGTTCGAAGGTTCACTGTTGTCTAACAACATGATTTCCAGGACAGGGTTGCCATACCACTCTGGTGTGGAACGTGTCCTTGTGGACCTACGAAGTTCAGTAGCAACTTGATCCAAAGTACCTTGATCATCATCATTAATTTCCTCTCCAGTCGGTGTAGGCACCACATGAACATCTTCCTGAGCTGCACTACTTCCCGGTTCAAGAGGCAGTACTTCATCGAGTTCTACTTTCCTCCCACTTACTTCCTTCGAGAGAAACTCTTTCTCCAGAAAGGACCCGTTCTTGGCAACAAAGATCTTGCCTTCGGATCTAAGGTAGAAGGTATACCCAATGGTTTCCTTAGGGTATCCTATGAAGACGCATTTTTCCGACTTGGGTTCGAGCTTTTCAGGTTGAAGTTTCTTGACATAAGCATCGCATCCCCAAACTTTTAGAAACGACAGCTTAGGTTTCTTCCCAAACCATAATTCATACGGTGTCGTCTCAACGGATTTAGACGGTGCCCTATTTAAAGTGAATGTAGCTGTCTTTAGAGCGTATCCCCAAAATGATAGCGGTATATCAGTGAGTGACATCATAGATCGCACCATATCCAATAGAGTGCGATTACAATGTTCAGACACACCGTTACGCTGAGGTGTTCCAGGCGGCGTGAGTTGTGAAATGATTCCACATTTCCTTAAGTGCGTACCAAATTCGTGACTTAAATATTCTCCTCCACGATCTGATCGTAAGAACTTTATTTTTTGGTCATGTTGATTCTCTACCTCATTCTGAAATTCCTTGAACTTTTCAAAGGTCTTAGACTTGTGTTTCATCAAGTAGACATACCCATATCTACTTAAGTCATCAGTGAGACTGAGAACATAACGATAGCCTCCGCGAGCCTCAACGCTCATTGGACTGCACACATCAGTATGTATGATTTCCAATAAGTTGGTTGCTCGCTCCATTGTTCCGGAGAACGGGATCTTGGTCATTTTGCCCATGAGGCATGGTTCGCATGTGTCAAATGATTCATAATCGAGAGACTCTAAAAGTCCATCAGCATGGAGCTTCTTCATGCGCTTGATACCAATGTGACCAAGGCGGCAGTGCCACAAGTATGTGGGACCATCGTTATCAACCTTACATCTTTTGGTATTCACACTATGAATATGTGTAACATCATGTTCGAGATTCATCAAGAATAAACCATTGACCAGCGGGGCATGACCATAAAACATATCTCTCATATAAATAGAACAACCATTATTCTCGGATTTAAATGAGTAGCCATCTCATATTAAATGAGATCCAGATACAATGTTCATGCTCAAAGCTGGCACTAAATAACAATTATTGAGGTTTAAAACTAATCCCGTAGGTAAATGTAGAGGTAGCGTGCCGACGACGATCACATCGACCTTGGAACCATTCCCGACGCGCATCGTCACCTCGTCCTTCGCCAGTTTCCGCTTATTCCGCAGCTCCTGCTTTGAGTTACAAATATGAGCAACCGCACCGGCATCAAATACCCAGGAGCTACTACGAGTACTGGTAAGGTACACATCAATTACATGTATATCACATATACCTTTAGTGTTGTCGGCCTTCTTGTTCGCTAAGTATTTGGGGCAGTTCCGCTTCCAGTGACCCTTCCCTTTGCAATAAAAGCACTCAGTCTCAGGCTTGGGTCCATTCTTTGGCTTCTTCCCGGCAACTGGCTTACCGGGCGCGGCAACTTCCTTGCCTTCCTTCTTGAAGTTCTTCTTACCCTTGCCTTTCTTGAACTTAGTGGTTTTATTGACCATCAATACTTGATGTTCCTTTTTGATTTCCACCTCCGCTGACTTCAGCATTGAAAATACTTCAGGAATAGTTTTCACCATCCCCTGCATATTGTAGTTCATCACAAAGCTCTTGTAGCTAGGTGGGAGCGACTGAAGGATCCTGTCAATGACCGCCTCGTCTGGAAGGTTAATGCCCAGCTGGGACAAGCGGTTGTGCAACCCAGACATTTTGAGTATGTGCTCACTGACAGAACTATTTTCCTCCATCTTACAACTGTAGAACTAGTCGGAGACTTCATATCTCTCGACCCGGACATGAGCTTGGAAAACCATTTTCAGCTCCTCGAACATCTCATATGCTCCGTGTTGCTCAAAACGCTTTTGGAGCCCCGGTTCTAAGCTGTAAAGCATGCCGCACTGAACGAGGGAGTAATCATCAGCACGTGACTGCCAAGCATTCATAACGTCTTGGTTCTCTGGGATGGGTGCTTCACCTAGCGGTCCTTTCTAGGACATATGCTTTCTTGGCAGCTATGAGGATGATCCTCAGGTTCCGGACCCAGTCCGAATAGTTGTTGCCATCATCTTTCAGCTTGGTTTTCTCTAGGAACGCGTTGAAGTTGAGGTTGACATGAGCATTGGCCATTTAATCTACAAAACATTTTTTTTGCAAAGGTTTTTAGACTAAGTTCATGATGATTAAGTTCATCTAATCAAATTATTTAATGAACTCCCACTCAGATTAGACATCCCTCTAGTCATCTAAGTGATACATGATCCAAGTCAACTAGGCCGTGTCCGATCATCACGTGAGACGGACTAGTCATCATCGGTGAACATCTCCATGTTGATCGTATCTTCCATACGACTCATGTTCGACCTTTCGGTCTCTTGTGTTCCGAGGCCATGTCTGTACATGCTAGGCTCGTCAAGTTAACCTAAGTGTTTATGCATGTGTAAATTTTTCTTACACCCGTTGTATGTGAACGTTAGAATCTATCACACCCGATCATCACGTGGTGCTTCGAAACAACGAACTTTCGCAACGGCGCAAAGTTAGGGGGAACACTTTCTTGAAATTATTATGAGGGATCATCTTATTTACTACCGTTGTTCTAAGCAAATAAGAAGCAAAAACATGATAAACATCACATGCAATCAAACAGTGACATGATATGGGCAATATCATATAGCTCCTTTGATCTCCATCTTCGGGGCGCCATGATCATCTTCGCCACCGGCATGACACCATGATCTCCATCATGATGATCTCCATCATCATGATCTCCATCATCGTGTCTCCATGAAGTTGCTCGCCAACTATTACTTCTACTACTATGGCTAACGGTTTAGCAATAAAGTACGTTTAATCATTGACATGCAGGTCATACAATAATTAAGACAACTCCTATGGCTCCTATTGGTTGTCATACTCATCGACATGCAAGTCGTGATTCCTATTACAAGAACATGATCTCATACATCACATATATATCATTCATCACCACTTTTGGCCATATCACATCACAAGGCATATGCTGCAAAAACAAGTTAGATGTCCTCTAATTGTTGTTGCATGTTTTACGTGGCTGTAATAGGGTTCTAGCAAGAACGTTTCTTACCTACATAAAAGCCACAACGTGATATGCCAATTTCTATTTACCCTTCATAAGCACCCTTTTAATCGAATCCGCTCTGACTAAAGTGGGAGAGACAGTCACCCGCTAGCCACCTTATGCAACTAGTGCATGTCAGTCGGTGGAACCTGTCTCACGTAAGCGTACGTGTAAGGTCGGTCCAGGCCGCTTCATCCCACGATGCCGCCGAAGCAAAATAAGACTAGTAGTGGCAAGAAAATTGACAACATCTACGCCGACAACAAATTTGTGTTCTACTCGTGCAAAGAAACTACGCATAAACCTGGCTCTGATACCACTGTTGGGGAATGTTGCAGAAAATAAAAAATTTCTATGCTTCACCAAGATCAATCTATGGAGTTCATCTAGCAATGAGAGAGAGGAGTGCATCTACATACCCTTGTAGATCGCGAGCAAAAGCGTTCAAGAGAACGAGGTTAAGGGAGTCGTACTCGTCGTGATCCAAATCACCAATGATCCTAGTGCTGAACGGACAGCACCTCCGTGTTCAACACACATATGGTTGGGGAATACGTCTCCTCCTTCTTGATCTAGCAAGGGGGAAGGAGAGGTTGATGGAGATCCAGTAGCACGACGGCGTGGTGGTGGAAGTAGCAGCGATCTCGGCAGGGCTTCGCCAAGCTCTACGAGAGGGAGAGGTGTTGCAGAGGGAGAGGGAGGCGCCAGGAGCATGGGTGCGCAGCCCTCCCTCCCCCCTCTTTATATAGGGGCCCTGGGGGGCGCCGGCCCCCTAGAGATTGGATCTCAAGGGGGGGCAAGGGGGTGGCCTGCCCCCCAAGCCAAGTGGGGCGCCCCCACCCCTAGGGTTTCCAACCCTAGGCGCAGGGGGAGGCCCAAGGGGGGGCACCAGCCCACCAGGGGCTGGTTCCCCTCCCACTTCAGCCCATGGGGCCCTCCGAGATAGGTGGCCCCACTCGGCGGACCCCCGGGACCCTTTCGGTGGTCCCGGTACAATACCGGTGACCCCTGAAACTTTCCCGATGGCCGAAACTGGACTTCCTATATACAATTCTTTACCTCCGGACCATTCCAGAACTCCTCGTGACATCCGGGATCTCATCCGGGTCTCCAAACAACTTTCGGGTTACCGCATACTAATATCTCTACAATCCTAGCATCACCGAACCTTAAGTGTGTAGACCCTACGGGTTCGGGAGACACGCAGACATGACCGAGACGACTCTCCGGTCAATAACCAACAACGGGATCTAGATACCCATGTTGGCTCCCACATGTTCCACGATGATCTCATCGGATGAACCACGATGTCGAGGATTCAAGTAATCCTGTATTCAATTCCCTTTGTCAATCGGTACGTTACTTGCCCGAGACTCGATCGTCGGTATCCTAGTACCTCGTTCAATCTCGTTACCGGCAAGTCACTTTACTCGTACTGTAATGCATGATCCCATGACCAAACACTTGGTCACATTGATCTCATTATGATGATGCATTACCGAGTGGGCCCAGAGATACCTCTCCGTCATACGGAGTGACAAATCCCAGTCTCGATCCGTGTCAACCCAACAGATACTTTCGGGGATACCCATAGTATACCTTTATAGTCACCCAGTTACGTTGTGACATTTGGTACACCCAAAGCACTCCTACGGTATCCGGGAGTTACACGATCTCATGGTCTAAGGAAAAGATGCTTGACATTGGAAAAGCTCTAGCAAACGAACTACACGATCTTGTGCTATGCTTAGGATTGGGTCTTGTCCATCACATCATTCTCCTAATGATGTGATCCTGTTATCAACGACATCCAATGTCCATAGTCAGGAAACCATGACTATCAGTTGATCAACGAGCTAGTCAACTAGAGGCTCACTAGGGACATGTTGTGGTCTATGTATTCACACATGTATTACGATTTCCGGATAACACAATTATAAAATGAATAACAGACAATTATCATGAACAAGGAAATATAATAATAATCATTTTATTATTGCCTCTAGGGCATATTTCCAACATGAGATACTTATTATGTATGCGAGCTAACTCAATCATCTTGAAAGCTTCAATCTCAGTTGGAGTAAAGAGGTTAGGTAAGGGTTGAGGGATGTCTTCTTCTTTCACTGCCGCGGCTTGAACCTCCATGGCCTTCTTGATCCCTTCATCCTTGTTGATCTCTTCCGGTTCTTCTCTTTTCAGCTCTATCTTCAATAGCCAAGCATCCTTATCTCCATTGTTGAAGGAGGGTGACACCATGGTGCTCTAGATCTGTAACAGAAAACAGCTCGAAGCGAAAACTGAGGATATTTGCGTGATACGGTAGTCAAAACTTTCAGGGATTATATAATGAATTTTTACTGACCAAAATACGTAACATGCAAGAAAACGGAGTCCGGGAGGCACATGAGGTGTCCACGAGATAGGGGGGCGCGCCCAGTAGGGGTGGGCGCGCCCTCCACCCTCGTGGAGGCCTTGTGTCCTTCCCGGACTACTTCTTTCTTCCTAATTTTTTTAAATATTCCAAAACTAATAAAAATTGCCAATAGAATTGTTTTGGAGTCGGTTTACTTACCGTACCACATACCTATTCCTTTTTGGAGTCTGGAACATTCTGGAAAGTGTCCCTTATGTATTCCTCCGGGGTTACGGTTTCAATAATATTAGTTTCAACATTGATAGGATTACCTGAAATATAATGTTTTATTCTTTGACCGTTCACCACCCTCGGACTTGTGCCTTCGAAGTTGTTGATTTTTATGGCACCGAACGATAGACCTCCTCGATAACGTAAGGACCTTCCCATTTAGAGAGAAGTTTTCCTGCAAAAAATCTTAAACGAGAGTTGAATAATAACACATAATCACCCACGTTAAACTCATGCTTTTGTATCCTTTTGTCATGCCAGCGTTTGAATTTTTCTTTGAATAGCTTGGCATTCTCATAGGCTTGGGTTCTCCATTCATCAAGTGAGCTAATATCAAACAACCTCTTCTCACCGGCAAGTTTGAAGTCATAGTTGAGCTCTTTAATAGCCCAATATGCTTTATGTTCAAGTTCTAGAGGTAAATGACAAGCTTTTCCATAAACAATCTTATACGGAGACATACCCATAGTATTTTTGTATACAGTTCTATAGGCCCATAGTGCATCATCAAGTTTTTTGGACCACTTCTTTCTAGATCTATTAATAGTCTTTTGCAAAATTAATTTGAGCTCTCTATTGCTCAACTCTACTTGACCACTAAACTGCGGGTGATAAGGAGATGCAATTCTATGATTAACATCATACTTAGCAAGCATCTTATGGAAAGCACCATGAATAAAATGTGAACCAACATCAGTCATAAGATATCTAGGGACTCAAAACCTTGGAAAAATAACTTCTTTAAGCATTTTAATAGAAGTGTTATGATCAGCACTATTAGTTGGAATAGCTTCTACCCACTTAGTAAGGTAATCAACAACAACTAAAATATGTGTATATCCATTAGAGGCAGGAAAATGTCCCATATAATCAAAGCCCCAAACATCAAATGGTTCAATAACAAGAGAATAATTCATAGGCATTTCTTGACGTCTACTAATATTACCAATTCTTTGACATTCATCAGAAGACAAAACAAACTTACGGGCATCTTTGAAGAGAGTAGGCCAATAAAAACCAGATTGCAATACCTTATGTGCAGTTCTGTCTCTAGCATGGTTCCTCCATATGATTCGGAGTGACACTTGCGTAGGATCTGTTCCTGTTCATGCTCAGGTACACAACATCTAATAACACCACCTACAACTTCTTTATAAAGGTGTGGGTCATCCCAGAAGTAATGTCTTAAATCATAAAAGAACTTTTTCTTTTGCTGGTATGTGAAAAATGGTGGTATAAGTTTAGCAACAATGTAATTAGCATAATCAGCATACCAAGGAGCAGTACGAGAAGCATTAACGACCGCTAATTGTTCATCAGGAAAACTATCATCAATAGGAAGTGGGTCATCAACAACATTCTCTAACCTAGAAAAGTTGTCTGCAACGGGGTTCTCAGCTCCCTTTCTATCAATAACATGCAAATCAAATTCTTGGAGCAAGAGAACCCATCTAATGAGTCTAGGCTTAGCATCTTTTCTTTCCATAAGATATTTAATAGCAGCATGATCAGTGTGAATAGTAACTTTGGAATCAACAATATAAGGTCTAAACTTATCACATGCAAACACAACTGCTAAGAATTATTTTCCAGTAATAGCATAATTTCTCTGGGCAGTATCAAGAGTCTTACTAGCATACTAGATAACATTCAATTTCTTATCAACTCTTTGCCCTAGAACAACACCTACAGCATAATCACTAGCATCACACATAATTTCAAAAGGTAAATTCCAATCAGGTGGCTGAACAATAGGTGCAGTGATCAGAGCTTTCTTAAGTACTTCAAATGCTTCTACACAATCATCATCAAAGACAAAAGGAATATCTTTTTGCAATAAATTAGTCAGAGGCCTAGATATTTTAGAAAAGTCCTTAATGAACCTCCTATAAAAACCGACATGACCAAGGAAACTTCTTATACCTTTTATGTCCTTGGGACATGGCATCTTTTCAATAGCATCAACTTTAGCTTTATCAACTTCAATACCTCTCTCGGAGATCTTGTGCCCCAAGACAATGCCTTCATTAACCATAAAGTGGCACTTTTCCCAATTCAAGACAAGACTAGTGTCTTTGCATCTCTGCAAAACTCGATCAAGGTTGCTCAAGAAATCATCAAAGGAGGATCCATAAACGGAGAAGTCATCCATGAATACCTCACAAATCTTTTCAGAAAAGTCACAGAATATAGCCATCATGCATCTTTGAAAGGTAGCAGGTGCATTACATAAACCAAAAGGCATGCGTCTATAAGCAAAAGTACCGAAAGGGCAAGTAAAAGTAGTTTTTGATTGATCTTCCGCTGACACAGGTATTTGAGAGAAACCAGAATAACCATCTAGAAAGCAGAAATGTGTATGTTTGGATAGTCTTTCTAGCATTTTATCAATAAAAGGTAAAGGGTAATGATCTTTCTTAGTAGCTTTATTTAATTTACAGAAATCAATTACCATCATATAACCTGTAATAATTCTTTGCGGAATCAATTCATCTTTATCATTAGGAACAACAGTAATACCTCCCTTTTTAGGGACACAATGGACAGGGCTTACCCATTCACTATTAGCAACGGGATAAATTATACCTACCTTGAGGAGCTTTAGTATCTCATTTCTTACCACTTCTTTCATCTTAGGATTTAATCTTCGTTGAGGATCTCTGACTGGTTTGGCATCGTTTTCCACTTTAATTTTGTATTGGCATAGAGTAGGACTAATGCCTTTAAGATCATCCAGAGTATGTCGAATAGCAGCGCGGTGGTTCTTCAGAGTTTTCAATAATCTTTCCTCTTCCTGCTCTGAAAGGTTAGCACTAATAATAACATGATATATCTTATTTTCATCAAGATAAGCATATTTAAGATTATTAGGTAATGGTTTGAGTTCAAACACGGGATCACCCTTGGGTGGAGGGGGATCCCCTATAATTTCAACGGGAAGGTTATGTTTTAGAATAGGTTCCTGTTTAAGGAATACTTCATCTATTTCCCTTCTTTCTTTCATAAACATATCATTTTCATGGTCTAGCAAATATTGTTCTAAGGATCAGTAGGAGGCACGGCAATAGAAGCAAGACCAATTATTTCATCTTTACTAGATGATTCTCTATCACAAGGTTGTCTATGAAATTTAGCAAAATTAAACTCATGAGACATACCCTCTAAGCCAATTGTGACAGTATCCTTTTCACAGTCAATCTTAGCATTAATAGTATTCAAGAAGGGTCTACCAAAAATAATGGGACAAAAGTTATCTTGTGGGGAACTAAGAACAAGAAAATCAGCAGGGTATTTAACTTTCCCACACAAGACTTCAACATCTCTAACAATCCAAATTGGTGAAATAGTATCTCTATTGGCATGTTTAATAGTAACATCAATACCTTCCAATTCAACGGGTGCAATATCATGCATAATTTCTTTATATAAATCAATGGGTATTGCACTAGCACTAGCACCCATATCACATAAGCCATGATAACAATGATCTCCTATTTTAACAGAAATAACAGGCATGTCGACGACAGGTCTATGTATTTTGGCACCTGGTTTAACAATATTAGCAGTTTCACCATAGAAATAAATAACATGCCCATCTAAATTATAATCCAAGAGATCTTTAACCATATCAATACTAGGTTCAACTTTAATTTGCTTAGGAGGTGTATAAGTTCTAGTATTACTCTTAGGAACAACAGTCGAAGTTTTAGCATGATCCTTTATCCTAACAGGAAAAGGTGGTTTCTCAACATAAGTAGTAGGAACAATAGGATCATTATAAGTAATAGTCTTTTCTTCAACTGTAATAGGTGCAACTACTTTTAATTCAATGGGAGGATTATATTTAAACCACTTCTCCTTAGGGAGATCAACGTGAGTAGCAAAAGATTCACAAAAAGAAGCTACTATCTCAGAGTCAAGTCCATATTTAGCGCTAAATCCACGAAAAGCATCTATATCCATAAAAGATTTAACACAATCAAACTTAGGTGCCATACCAGACTCCTTACCATCATCGGAACCCCAATCTTTAGAGTTGCGTTTAATTCTTTCCAATAAGTCCCATTTGAATTCAATAGTCTTCAGCATATAAGAACCAGCACAGGAAGTATCTAGCATGATGCGATTTGAGAGAAAGCCGAGCATAAAAAATTTGAATAATCATTTCTTTGGAGAGCTCATGATTGGGGCAAGAATATAACATTGAATTAAGCCTCCCCCAAGCTTGAGCGATGCTTTCTCCTTTGCGAGGCCAGAAATTATATATGTAATTACGATCACGATGAACAAGATGCATAGGATAGAACTTCTGGTGAAATTCCAACTTCACTCGTTTATAATTCCAGGATCCCGTATCATCACATGGCCTATACCATGTCAATGCATCTCCCTTCAAAGATAAAGGGAAGACCTTCCTTTTGACAACATCATCGGGAATACCTGCAAGCTTAAATAATCCACAAACTTCATCCACAAAGATAAGGTGTAAATCGGGATGCAATGTTCCATCTCCTGCAAATGGATTAGCTAGCAGTTTCTCTATCATACCCGAAGGAATTTCAAAGTGAACATTTTCAGTAGGTTCAGAAGGTTGAGGAGCAACTCTTTGCTCTACTGGTCGGGGCGAAGATGCCCCAAACAAGCCCCTCAAAGGATTATTTTCCATACTGACAAGTAACAGAAAATTTCAGCACACTATATAAATGTTTCCTTACCAAGTTCCACTCACCAAAAGCGCTACACTCCCTGGCAACGGCGCCAGAAAAGAGTCTTGATGACCCACAAGTGTAGGGGATCTATCGTAGTCCTTTCGATAAGTAAGAGTGTCAAACCCAACGAGGAGCAGAAGGAAATGATAAGCGGTTTTCAGTAAGGTTTTCTCTGCAAGCACTGAAATTGTAGGTGACAGATAGTTTTGTGATAAGATAAATTGTAATGAGTAACAAGCAATGAAAGTAAATAAGGTGCAGCAAGGTGGCCCAATCCTTTTCGTAGCAAAGGACAAGCCTGGACAATTTCTTCTAATGAGAAAAGCGCTCCCGAGGACACATAGGAATTATGTCAAGCTAGTTTCATCACGCTCATATGATTCGCATTCGGTACTTTGATAATTTGATATGTGGGTGGACCGGTGCTTGGGTACTGCCCTTACTTGGAAAAGCATCCCACTTATGATTAACCCCTATTGCAAGCATCCGCAAATACAACAAAAGTATTAAGGTAAACCTAACCATAGCATGAAACATATGGATCCAAATCAGCCCCTTACGAAGCAACGCATAAAACTAGGGTTTAAGCTTCTGTCACTCTAGCAACCCATCATCTACTTATTACTTCCCAATGCCTTCCTCTAGGCCCAAATAATGGTGAAGTGTCATGTAGTCGACGTTCACATAACACCACTAGAGGAAAGACAACATACATCTCATCAAAATATCGAACGAATACCAAATTCACATGACTAATAATAGCAAGACTTCACCCATGTCCTCAGGAACAAACGTAACTACTCACAAAGCATATTCATGTTCATAATTAGAGGAGTAATAATATGCATTAAGGATCTGAACATATGATCTTCCAACAAGTAAACCAATAAGCATCAACTACAAGGAGTAATCAACACTACTAGCAACCCACAGGTACCAACTTGTGGTTTTGGATACAAGATTGGATACAAGAGATGAACTAGGATTTGAGAGGAGATGGTGCTGGTGAAGATTTTGATGGAGATTGACCCTCTCCCGATGAGAGGATCGTTGGTGATGACAATGGTGATGATTTCCCCCTCCCGGAGGGAAGTTTCCCCAGCAGAACAGCTCTGCCGGAGCTCTAGATTTGTTCCGCCAAGGTTCCGCCTCGTGGCGGCGGAGTTTCGTCCCGTAAGTTTGCCCATGATTTTTTCTAGGGTAAAAGCCTTCATATAGCTGAAGATGGACACCGGAGGGCCACCAGGGGGCCCAGGAGACAGGGGGGCACGCCTAGTAGGGGTGGGCGCGCCCCCACCCTCCTGGCCAGGGTGTGGGCCCCCTGAGGTGTTTCTTCCGCTCAATAATTCTTATTAATTCCAAAAATAAGTTTCATGGAGTTTCATGTCTTTTGGAGCAGTGCAGAATAGGTTTCTAATGTTTGCTCCTTTTCCAGCCAGAATTCCAGATGCCGGCATTCCCCCTCTCCATGGTAAACCTTATAAAATAAGAGAGAATAGCCATAAGTATTGATATATAATGTGTAATAACATCCCATAATGCAATAAATATTGATATTAAAGCATGATGCAAAATGGACGTATCAGTCTTTCATTGAAAAACTTTTATTCAAGTATCCTTTTATGCTATCTAGAAATTCTATATCATTTCCAATCAACAATATGTCATCCACATATAATATTAGAAATGATATAGTCCTCCCACTCACTTTCTTGTAAATACAGGCTTCTCCAAAAGTCTGTATAAAACCATATGATTTGATCACCTCATCAAAGCGTATATTCCAACTCCGAGATGCTTGCACCAGTCCATAAATAGATCACTGGATCTTGCACACTTTGTTAGCACCTTTAGGATCGACAAAAACTTTCTGGTTGTATCATATACAACTCTTCTTTAAGAAATCCATTAAGGAATGCAGTTTTGACATCCATTTGCCAGATTTCATAATCATAAAATGCGGTAATTGCTAACATGATTTGGACAGACTTAAGCATCGCTATGGGTGAGAAGGTCTCATCGTAGTCAACTCCTTGAACTTGTCAAAAACCTTTTGCAACAAGTTGAGCTTTATAGACAGTAACATTACCATCAGCGTCAGTCTTCTTCTTGAAGATCCATTTATTCTCTATGGGTCGCCGATCATCGGGCAAATCCACCAAAGTCCAACTTTGTTCTCATACATGGATCCTATCTCAGATTTCATGGCCTCAAGCCATTTATCGGAATCTGGGCTCATCATAGCTTCTTCATAGTTCGTAGGTTCATCATGGTCAAGTAACATGACTTCCAGAACAGGATTACCATACCACTCTGGTGCAGATCGTGCTCCTGTTGAACTACGAGGTTCTGTAGTAACTTGATCTGAAGTTTCATGATCATTATCATTAGCTTCCTCTCCAGTTGGTGTAGGCATCACGGGAACGGATTTCTCGGATGAGCTAGTTTAAAAATTGAGAGAAGGTACAATTACCTCATCGAGTTCTAGTTTCCTCCCACTCACTTCTTTCGAGAGAAACTCCTTCTCTAGAAAGGTTCCATTGTTGGCAACAAAGATCTTGCCTTCTGATTTGGGGTAGAAGGTGTACCCGATTGTTTCCTTAGGGTACCCTATGAAGACACACTTCTCCAATTTGGGTTCGAGCTTATCAGGCTAAAGCCTTTTAACATAAGTGTCGCATCCCCAAACTTTTAGAAACGACAGCTTAGGTTTATTGCCAAAACACAGTTCATACAGTGTCATCTCAACGGATGTTGAGGGTGCCCTGTTTAATGTGAATGCATCTATCTCTAATGCATAACCCCAATACGATAGTGGTAAATCGGTAAGAGACATCATAGATCACACCATATTCAATAAACTATCATTATGACGTTTGGACACACCATTACGTTGTGGTGTTCCAGGTGGCGTGAGTTGTGAAACTATTCCACATTGTTTTTAATGAAGGCCAAACTCGTAACTCAAATATTCACCTCTGCAATCAGATCATACAAACCTTATTTTCTTGTTACAATGATTCTCCACTTCACTCTGAAATTCTTTGAACTTTTCAAATGTTTCAGACTTGTGTTTCATTAAGTAGATATACCCATATCTGCTCAAATCATCTGTGAATGTCAGAAAATAACAATACCCGCCACGAGCCTCAACACTCATCGGACCGCATACATTAGTATGTATTATTTCCAATAAGTCATGAGCTCGTTCCATTGTTCTGGAGAATGGACTTTTAGTCATCTTGCCCATAAGGCACGATTCGTAAGTATCAAATGATTCATAATCAAGTGATTCCAAAAGTCCATCTGCATGGAGTTTCTTCATGCGCTTTACACCGATATGACCTAAATGACAGTGCCACAAATATGTTGCACTATCATTATCAACTTTTCATCTTTTGGCATCAATATTATGAATATGTGTATCACCACGACCGAGATTCAACAGAAATAGACCATTCTTCAAGGGTGCATGACCATAAAAGATATTACTCATATAAATAGAACAGCCGTTATTCTCTAATTTAAATGAATAACCGTCTTGCACTAAACAAGATCCAGATATAACGTTCATGCTCAACGCTGGCACCGAATAACAATTATTCAGGTCAAAAACTAATCCCGAAGGTAGATGTAGAGGTAGCGTGCCGACGGCGATCACATCGACCTTGGAACCATTCCCGACGCGCATCGTCACCTCATCCTTAGCCAATCTCTGTTTAGTCTGTAGTCCATGTTTCGAGTTACAAATATGAGCAACCGAACCAATATCAAATACCCAAGCACTACTACGAGAATTAGTAAGGTACACATCAATAACATGTATATCAAATATACCTTTCTTCACTTTGCCATCCATCTTATCCGCCAAATACTTGGGGCAGTTCCGCTTCCAGTGACCAGTCCCTTTGCAGTAGAAGCACTCAGTTTCAAGCTTGGGGACAACTTTGGGTTTCTTCCCGGGAGTAGCAACTTGCATGCCATTCTTCTTGAAGTTCCGCTTCTTTCCTTTACACTTTTTCTTGAAAATAGTGGTTTTGTTAACCATCAACACTTGATGCTCCTTCTTGATTTCTACCTCTGCAGCTTTGAGCATTACGAAGAGCTCATGAATAGTCTTCTCCAGCCCTTGCATATTATAGTTCATCATGAAGCCTTTATAGCTTGGTGGTAGTGATTGAAGAACTCTGTCAATGACACAATCATTTGGAAGATCAAATCCCAGCCGAGTCAATTGATTATGATATCCAGACATTCTGAGTATGTGCTCACTGACAGAACTGTTCTCCTCCATCTTGCAGCTATAGAACTTGTTGGAGACTTCATATCTCTCAACTCGGGCATTTGCTTGAAATATTAACTTTAACTCCTAGAACATCTCATATGGTCCATGACGTTCAAAATATCATTGAAGTCCCGATTCTAAGCCGTAAAGCATGGCACACGGAACTATCGAGTAGTCATCAACACGCGACTGCCAGACATTCACAATGTCTGCAGTTGCTGGGGGGGGGGGTGGTACACCTAGTGGTGCATCAAGGACATAATTCTTCTGTGCAGCAATGAGGATAATCCTCAAGTTAAGGACCCAGTCCATGTAGTTGCTACCATCATCTTTCAACTTAGCTTTCTCTAGGAACACATTAAAATTCAAGGGAACAGTAGCATGGGCCATTGATCTACAACATAGATATGCAAAAACTACGAGGACTAAATTCATGATAAATTGAGTTCAATTAATCATATTACTTAAGAACTTCAACTTAGATAGACATCCCTCAAGTCATCTAAATGATACATGATCCAAATCAACTAGACCATGTTCGATCATCACGTGAGATGGAGTAGTCATCAATGGTGAACATCTCTATGTTGATCATACCCACTATATGATTCACGTGAAGGAAAAATTCCCTAGAGGCAATAATAAAGTTGTTATTTTATATTTCCTTATTCATGATAAAAGTTTATTATTCATGCTAGAATTGTATTAACTGGAAACTAGATACCTGTGTGAATACATAGAGGAAACACTGTGTCCCTAGTATGCCTCTACTTGACTAGCTCGTTGATCAAAGATGGTTAAGTTTCTTAGCCATGGACATGTGTTGTCATTTGATGAACGGGATCACATCATTAGGAGAATGATGTGATGGACAAGACCCATCCGTTAGCATAGCAAAATGATTGTTCGGTTTTATTGCTACTGCTTTCTTCATGTCAAATACATATTCCTTCAACTATGAGATTATGCAACTCCCGGACACCGGAGGAATGCCTAGTGTGCTATCAAACGCCACAACATAATTGGGTGATTATAAAGATGCTCTACAGGTATCTCTGAAGGTGTTTGTTGGGTTGGCATAGATCTAGATTAGGATTTGTCACTCCGAGTATTGGAGAGGTATCTCTGGGCCCTCTCGGTAATGCACATCATATGAAGCCTTGCAAGCAATGTAACTAATGAGTTAGTTGCAGGATGATGCATTACGGAACGAGTAAAGAGACTTGCCAGTAGCGAGATTGAACTAGGTATGAAGATACCAACGATCGAATCTGGTCAAGTAACATACTTATGACAAAGGGAATAACATATGTTGTCATAGCGGTTTGACCGATAAAGATCTTCGTAGAATATGTGGGAACCAGTATGAGCATCCAGGTTACGCTATTGGTTTTTGACCGGAGAGGTGTCTCGGTCATGTCTACATAGTTCTTGAACCCGTAGGGTCCGCACGCTTAACGTTCGATGACAATTTGTGTTATATGAGTTATGTGTTTTGGTGACCGAAGGATGTTGAGAGTCCCGGACGAGATCACAGACATGACAAGGACTCTCGAAATGGTTGAGAGGTAAAGATTGATATATTGGAATGTGGTATTCGGACACCGGAAGTGTTCTGGAATGAATTGGGTACATACCGGAGTACCGAAGGGGTTACCGAAACCCACCCTCGGGGAAAGATATATGCCATATGGGCCATAGGAGGGAGGCTAACCAGCCCACAAGGGGCTGGCGCGCCCCCCACAAGGGAGTTATCCGAGTTGTGAATGTCTGGCAAGCTCGATTTGATGACTACTCGCTTAAAACCCAAAGCTGGACCCAAGCTTAAAAATTAGTGCTTCTACTGCAAAAGGACTGGTCACTGGAAGCGGAATTGCCCCAAGTATTTGGCGGATAAGAAGGATAGCAAAGTGAACAAAGGTATATTTGATATACATGTTACTGATGTGTACCTTACTAATTCTTGTAGTAGTGTCTGGGTATTTGATACCGGTTCGGTTGCTCATATTTGTAACTCGAAACAGGGACTACAAATTTAACAAAGATTGGCTAAGGACGAGGTTTGGGATGCGACACTTATGTCAAAAGGCTTCAGCCCAATAAGCTCGAACCCAAATCAGAGAAGTGCGTCTTCATAGGTACCCTAAGGAAATAATTGGGTACACCTTCTACCCCAGATCCAAAGGCAAGAGCTTTGTTGCCAAGAATGGAACCTTTCTAGAGAAGGAGTTTCTCTCGAAAGAAGTGAGTGGGAGGAAACTAGAACTCGATGAGGTAACTGTACCTTCTCTCAATTTGGAAAGTAGCTCATCCGAGAAATCCGTTCCCGTGATGTACACCAACTGGAGAGGAAGCTAATGATAATGATTATGAAACTTTAGATCAAGTTGCTACAGAACCTCGTAGGTCAACCAGAGCATGATCTGCACCAGAGTGGTATGATAACCCTGTTCTGGAAGTCATGTTACTTGACCATGACGAACCTACGAACTATGAAGAAGCTATGATGAGCCCAGATTCCGATAAATGGCTTGAGGCCATGAAATCTGAGATAGGATCCATGTATGAGAACAAAGTGTGGACTTTGATGGATTTTCCCGATGATCGGCAACCCATAAAGAATAAATGGATCTTCAAGAAGAAGAATGGCGCTGATGGTAATGTTATTGTCTATAAAAGTCGACTTGCCGCAAAAGGTTTTCGACAAGTTTAAGGAGTTGACTACGATGAGACTTTCTCACCCGTAGCGATGGTTAAGTCTGTCTAAACATGTTAGCAATTGCAACATTTTATGATTATGAAATATGGTAAATGGATGTCAAAACTGCATTCCTTAATGGATTTCTTAAAGAAGAGTTGTATATGATGCAACCAGAAGGTTTTGTCGATCCTAAAGGTGCTAACATAGTGTGCAAGCTCTAGCGATCCATCTATGGACTAGTGCAAGCATCTCGGAGTTGGAATATACGCTTTGATGAGGTGATCAAAGCATATGGTTTTATACAGACTTTTGGAGAATCCTGTATTTACAAGAAAGTGAGTGGGAACTCTATATCATTTCTAATATTATATGTGGATGACATATTATTGTAAATGATGTAGAATTTCTGGATAGCATAAAAGGATACTTGAATAAAAGTTGCTTATATATTGGGCATCCAGATCTATAGAGATAGATCAAAGACGCTTGATAGGACTTTCACAATGCACATACCTTGATAAAGTTTTGAATAAGTTCAAAATGGATCAGTCAAAGAAAGGGTTCTTGCATGTATTATAAGGTGTGAAGTTGAGTCAGACTCAATGCCCGACCACTACAGAAGATAGAGAGAAAATGAAAGTCATTCCCTAAGCCTCAGCCATAGGTTCTATCATGTATGCTATGTTGTGTACCAGACCTGATGCATGCCTTGCTATAAGTATAGCAGGGAGGTGATACATCTCCAATGTATCTATAATTTTTGATTGTTCCATGCTATTATATTACTCGTTTTGGATGTTTATGGGCTTTACTCTACACTTCTATATCATTTTTGGGAATAACCTACTAACCGGAGGCCCAGCCTGAATTGCTGTTTTTTGTGCCTATTCCAGTGTTTCGAAGGAAAGGAATATCAAACGGAGTCCAAACAGAATGAAACCTTCGGCAACGATCTTTTTGGAACAAACACAATCCAGGAGACTTGGAGTGGACGTCGAGAAGCGTACGAGGCGGCCACGAGGGTGCTCGGCGCGCCCCCACCCTCGTGGGCCCCTCGAGCGTCAGCCGACATACTTCTTCCTCCTATATATATATCCATGGACCCCGAAAACATCCAGGAGCACCACGAAAAACTATTTCCACCGCCGCAACCTTCTGTATTCGCGAGATCCCATCTTGGAGCCTTCGCCGGTGCTCCGCTGGAGGGGGAATCAACAATGGAGGGCCTCTCCATCATCACCAAGGCCTCTTCGAGGAGTTATGAGTAGTTTACCACAGACCTTCGGGTCCATAGTTATTAGCTAGATGGCTTCTTCTCTCTCTTTGAATCTCAATACAAAGTTCTCCTTGATCTTTTTGGAGATCTATTCGATGTAACTCTTTTTGCAGTGTGTTTGTCGAGATCCGATGAATTGTGGGTTTATGATCAAGTCTATCTATGAGAAATATTTGAATCTCCTCTGAATTATTTTATGTTTGATTGGTTATCTTTGCAAGTCTCTTCGAATTATTAGTTTGGTTTGGCCTTCTAGATTGATCTTTCATGCAATGGGAGAAGTGCTTAGCTTTGGGTTCAATCTTGCGGTGTCCTTTCCTAGTGACAGCAGGGGCACAAAGGCACGTATTGTATTGTTGCCATCAAGGATAAAAAGATGGGGTTTATATCATATTGCTTGAGTTTATCCCTCTACATCATGTCATCTTGCTTAATGTGTTACTCTGTTCTTATGAACTTAATACTCTAGATGGAGGCAGGAGTCGGTCGATGTGTGGAGTAATAGTAGTAGATGCAGAATCGTTTCGATCTACTTATTGCGGACGTGATGCCTATATACATGATCATGCCTAGATATTCTCATAACTATGCACTTTTCTATTAATTGCTCGATAGTAATTTGTTCACCCACCGTAACACTTATACTATCTTGAGAGAAGCCACTAGTGAAACCTATGGCCCCAGGGTCTATCTGTTATCATACAAGTTTTCCATCTACTTTTATTTGCATCTTTTATTTTCCAATTTATATCATAAAAATACCAAAAATATTTATCTTATCTTATTATCTCTATCAGATCTCACCTTTTCAAGTTACCATGAAGGGATTGACAACCCCTTTATCACGTTGGTTGCGAGGTTCTTGTTTGTTTGTGTAGGTGCGTGGGACTTTTGAGGAGCCTCCTGCTGGATTGATACCTTGGTTCTCAAAAACTGAGAGAAATACTTACTCTACATTGCTGCATCACCCTTTCCTCTTCAAGGGAAAAACCAATGCATGCTCAAGAGGTAGCAAGAAGGATTTCTAGCGCCGTTGCCGGGGAGGTCTTCACTCGCATTACATTATTTGCCATTTGCCTCTTGTTTTCCTCTCCCCCACTTCACCCCCACCGTTTTATTCGCCCCTCTTTCATTTGATCTTATGTTTGCTTGTGTCTCCATGTGCCTTCTATGTTCTTGCATCTTTGCTTGTTAAAAAACTATTAATATGGATCCACTTAAAGTGTTCTACTTGGATCATCTTTGATCCTTATGCGCTCGTGCTGAAACCCCAACTAGCCTAGTTGACGGGAAATCTTTAGATGAGCATCCTCATTTTGTGCATCACCGTTTGTCTGCAAAAGGGAGAATCTTATGGGATCAAATAAACAGATTGATGTGTTATGCTTGGAATCTTTGTGAAATTTGTGATTTTACTTGTTGCTCTAAGAACCCTAAAAACACCTTTCCTAGCTATGTGAGTTTAATGAAAATGAAATCTTATCTTCTTATGCAAAGGGTGTTTATAGTTACTATGATATCAAACAAATGGAAGAATTTGTTGCTTTTAAGGCTACTTATGAAGTTGCTTCTTTGATTGAAAAGTATGATATTACTCTCTATGAATCTGAAAATTTTGACATACTTAAATATTGCTATGAAAGATATGCTCATAATGTCTATGCCAACAAAATTATTGAGAGAATGACCGTTGCTTTGGAAGAAAATAATGATATGCATGAATCTATAGATAATGATGATTCTGATGATTTTATTGAAATATCCCTTGATGAACATGATGCTTGCTATTCTTGTGGCCATGATGCCAATATTTATGAAGATGAATTTGCTATAGTTCCTTATGTTAAAAATGAGATTGTTGCTATTGCACCCATACTTGATAGTTCCTTTGATGAAAAGCATGATTGAAATAATCTTATTATAAATTTGCTTAATGCCAATTGTGTTAATGATATGCAGAACCTCAAGCTTGGGGACGCTAGTTTTGCTATGACTTGTATTTGTTGCAATGATCATGATTGGGGTGATTCTTCCTATGATCTTGAAAATTGATTTAAGCCCCATGATGAATATGAGATTGATAATAGTGTTTGCAATAATATTGAGAGTGGGTTTGAAAGAGTGTCAACTTTAGATCCCACATATTTGGATTTTGATCAATCTTATGAAATTTTTTGTTAAAAGTGGGCTTGGAGAGGTCATGACTTTAGTTAATGTTAATCCCACTATTTTGGAAGAGTGTCAACTTTGCATGCATGTGGATCGTGTTGAAAATATGTTATGTGATAACTATTTTGTTGAATTTGCCTATGATCCTACATGTAATTATTATGAGAGAGGAAAATATGGTTGTAGAAATTTTTATCTTACTAAATTATCTCTTGTCATGTTGAGATTGCTATCGTCTCTTTCTTCTTCCTTGCATATGCTAGCTTTTGCTTGCCTTGCAAATTTGTTTGCTTATAATATGCCTATGCATAGGAAGTATGTTAGACTTAGATGTGTTTGTCACATGTTTTATGATGCTCTCTTTATGCTTCAATTCTTGTCTTTTATGTGAGCATCATTAAAATTATCAATGCCTAGCTAAAAGGCTTTAAAGAAAAGCGCTTGTTGGGAGACAACCAAATATTTTTCCTTGCTGTTATTCAATAAATAATTAATCTAGCCTCTGGTTAGATGTGGTTTTATGTTTCAATTAGTGTTTGTGCAAGTAGAACCTATAGGATCATCTTGGGTGAAAGTTAATTTGATTCTGCTGAAAAATAGAAACATTGCGCTCACGAGAAACAATTCAATAAATCATAGAAACGTGATTTTGCGTTGATTATTTTTACAGTAGATCAATAGACAAATTACCTAGGACTTCCTATTTTTTAGGATTTTTAAGGTTCCATAAGTATTCGAAAGTTACAGATTGCTACAGACTGTTCTGTTTTTGACAGATTCTGTTTTTTGTGTGTTGTTTGCTTATTTTCATGCATCTATGGCTAGTATCGGGGGGTATGAACCATAGAGAAGTTGGAATACAGTAGGTTTAACACGAATATAAATAAAGAATGAGTTCATTACAGTACCTTATGTGGTGGTTTTTCTTTCTTGCACTAATAGAGCTTATGAGATTTCCTGTTGAGTTTTGTGTTGTGAAGTTTTCAAGTTTTGGGTAAAGATTTGATGGACTATGGAATAAGGAGTGGCAAAAGCCTAAGCTTGGGTATGCCCATGGCACCCCAAGATATTCAAGGACAACCAAAATCCTAAGCTTTGGGATGCCCCAGAAGGCATCCCCTCTTTCGTCTTCGTCTATCGGTAAC
The DNA here is from genome assembly GCF_002162155.2 of Triticum dicoccoides. Taxonomy (NCBI): domain Eukaryota; kingdom Viridiplantae; phylum Streptophyta; class Magnoliopsida; order Poales; family Poaceae; genus Triticum; species Triticum dicoccoides. Next base: position 652,035,115 of record NC_041383.1, on the reverse strand, counting down.
TTTACTTGGAGCTATATTTTTACTCGCCACATGATATGTGTTTTGCTTGGAGCGTCTTGTATGATATGAGTCTTTGGTTTTTAGTTTACCACAATCATCCTTGCTGTACACACCTTTTGGGAGAGACCCACATGATTTAGAACTTATTAAAATACTCTATGTGCTTCACTTATATCTTTTGAGCTAGATAGTTTTGCTCTATGTGCTTCACTTATATTTTCTAGAGCACGGCGGTGGATTTATTTTGAAGAAATTGTTGATCTCTCATGTTTCACTTATATTATTTTGAGAGTCTTTTAGAACAACATGATATTTGCTATGGTTATAAATTTGGTCCTAGAATGATGAGCATCCAAGTTGGGTATAATAAAAACTATCATAGAAAGTGCATTAAATTCTATGATCAATTTGATGCTTGATAATTGTTTTGAGATTTAAAGGTGGTAATGTTAGAGTCATGCTAGTTGGTAATTATGAAATTGATAAATAATTGTGTTAAAGTTGGCAAGTCCCGTAGCATACACGTATGGTAAAAGTTGTGTGACAAATTTGTTGCATGGGGTGCTCTTTTAATTGCCTTCCTTATGAGTGGAGGTCGGGATCGCGCGATGGTTAACTCCTACCAAACCTTCCCCTAGGAGCATGCTTAGTAGTACTTTGCTTCGAGGGCAAGTAGACTTTTGCAATAAGTATATGAGTTCTTTATGACTAATGTGAGTCCATGGATATACGCACACTTACCCTTCCACTTTGCTGGCCTTTATTATGTCGCGCAACCTTCGCCGGTATCATGCACCCATTATTTACCTTCCTCAAAACAGCCACCATACCTACCTATTATAGCATTTCCATAGCCATTCCGAGATATATTGCCATGCAACTTTCCACCGTTCCATTTATTATGACACACTCCATCATTGTCATCTTGCTCTTTGCATGATCATGTAGTTGACATCGTATTTGTGGCAAAGCCACCTTCATAATTATTTCATACATGTCACTCTTAATTCATTGCATATCCCGGTACACCGCTGGAGGCATTCACATAGAGTCATATTTTGTTCTAAGTATTGAGTTGTAATTATTGAGTTGTAAATCAATAAAAGTGTGATGATCTTCATTATTAGAGCATTGTCCCAAGTGAGGAAAGGATGATGAAGACTATGATTTCCCCACAAGTTAGGATGAGACTTCGGACTTTATAAAAATAAAAGAGGCCGAAGAAGCCCATACAAAAAAAGAGGCCAAAGAAGCCCACCAAATAAAAAAATGAGAGAAAAGATAGAAGGGACAATGCTACTATCTTTTTTCCACACTTGTGCTTCAGAGTAGCACCATGATCTTCATGATAGAGACTCTCCTATGTTTTCAATTTCATATACTAGTGGGAATTTTTCATTATAGAACTTGGCTTGTATATTCCAATGATGGGCTTCCTCAAAACTCCCTAGGTCTTCGTGAGCAAGCAAGTTGGATGCACACCCACTTAGTTTCTTTTGTTGAGCTTTCATATATTTATAGCTCTAGTGCATCCATTGTATGGCAATCCCTACTCACTCACATTGGTATCTATTAATGGGCATCTCCATAGCCCGTTGATACGCCTAGTTGATGTGAGACCATCTTCTCCCTTTTTGTCTTCATAACCACCACCATATACCACATATAGTGCTATGTCCATGGCTTGCGCTCATGTATTGCATAAGAGTTGAAAAAGCTGAAGCACATTAAAAAGTATGAACCAATTGCTAGGCTGAAACCGGGGTTGTGCATGATGGGAGTATTTTGTGTGATGAAAATGAAGCATGGCCTAACTATATGATTTTGTAGGGATAAGCTTTCTTTGGCTATGCTATTTTGATAAGACATGATTATTTGTTAGTATGCTTCAAGTATTACTATTTTTATGTTTTATAAGCTTTTATCTTGAATCATTTGGATCTGAACAATCATACCATAATAAAGAAAATTACATTGAGAATTATGCTAGGTAGCATTCCACATCAAAAAATTGTTTTTATCATTTACCTACTTGAGGACGAGCAGGAATTAAGCGTGGGGATGCTTGATACGTCTCCAACGTATCTACAATTTTTGATTGTTCCATGGTATTATATTACTCGTTTTGGATATGGGCTTTACTCTACACTTTTATATCATTTTTGGGACTAACCTACTAACCGAAGGCCCAGCCCGAATTGCTGTTTTTTGCCTATTTCAGTGTTTCTAAGGAAAGGAATATCAAACGGAGTCCAAACGGAATGAAACCTTCGGCAACAGTCTTTTTGGAACAAACGCAATCCAGGAGACTTGGAGTGGACGTCAAGAAGCAAACGAGGCGGCCACGAGGGTGCCCGACGCGCCCTAAGGGGGTGGGCACGCCCCCCCACCCTCGTGGGCCCCTCGAGCGTCAACTGACCTACTTCTTCCTCCTATATATATATATATATCCACGGACCCCGAAAACATCCAGGAGCACCACAAAAAACTATTTCCACCACGGCAACCTTCTGTATCCGCGATATCCCATCTTGGAGCCTTCGTCGGCGCTCTGTCGGAGGGGGAATCGACCACGGAGGGCCTGTCCATCATCACCAAGGCCTCTCCGATGAGTTGTGAGTAGTTTACCTTAGACCTTCGGGTCCATAGTTATTAGCTAGATGGCTTCTTCTCTCTCTTTGAATCTCAATAAAAAGTTCACCTTGATCTTTTTGGAGACCTATTCGATGTAACTCTTTTTGCGGTGTGTTTGTCGAGATCCGATGAACTGTGGGTTTGTGATCAAGTTTATCTATGAGAAATATTTGAATCTCCTCTGAATTCTTTTATGTATGATTGGTTATCTTGGCAAGTCCCTTCGAATTATCAGTTTGGATTAGCCTACTAGATTGATCTTTCTTGCAATGGGAGAAGTGCTTAGCTTTGGATTCAATCTTGCGGTGTCCTTTCCCAGTGACAGCAGGGGCAGCAAGGCACGTATTGTATTGTTGCCATCGAGGATAAAAATATGGCGTTTATATCATATTGCTTGAGTTTATCCCTCTACATCATGTCATATTGCTTAATGTGTAACTCTGTTCTTATGAACTTAATACTCTAGATGTAGGCAGGAGCCGGTTGATGTGTGAAGTAATAGTAGTAGATGCAAAATTGTTTCGATCTACTTGTTGCGGACGTGATGCCTATATACATGATCATGCCTAGATATTCTCATAACTATGCACTTTTCTATCAATTGCTCGACAGTAATTTGTTCACCACCGTAATACTTATGCTATCTTGAGAGAAGCCACTAGTGAAACCTATGGCCCCCGGGTCTATCTTTTATCATACAAGTTTTCCATCTACTTTTATTTGCAACTTTTATTTTCCAATATATATCATAAAAATACCAAAAATAATTATCTTATCTTATTATCTCTATCAGATCTCACTTTCGCAAGTTACCGTGAAGGGATTGAAAACCCCTTTATCGCATTGGTTGCGAGGTTCTTGTTTGTTTATGTAGGTGCATGGGACTTTTGAGGAGCCTCCTACTGGATTGATACCTTGGTTCTCAAAAACTGAGGGAAGTACTTACGCTACTTTGCTGCATCACCCTTTCCTCTTCAAGGGAAAAACCAACGCATGCTCAAGAGATAGCAGGAGGCACCAAAGTAATCTAGGAGTGGATCACTGGACATCACTCAAGAACATCCTAAAGTACCTGAAAAGGACTTGTGATATGTTTCTCGTTTATGGAGATGACAAAGAGCTCGTCGTAAATGGTTACATTAATGAAAGCTTTGACATTGATCCAGATGACTTTAAGTCACAAACCGGATACATATGTATATTGAATGGTGGAGCTGTCAGTTGGTACAGTTCCAAGCAAAGCATCGTGGCGGGATCTACGTCTGAAGCAGAGTACATAGCTGCTTCTAAAGCAGCTAATGAAGGAGTCTGGATGAAGGAGTTCATATCCGATCTAGTTGTAATACCTAGTGCATTGGGTCCAATGAAAATCTTGTGTGACAATACTGGAGCAATTGCCTTGGCGAAGGAATCCAGATTTCACAAAAAGATCAAACACATCAAGAGACACTTCAACTCCATCCAAGATTTGGTCAAGGAGGGAGACATAGAGATTATTAAAATACATACGGATCTGAATGTGGCGGACCCATTGACTAAGCCTCTTCCACGAGCAAAACAAGATCAACACCAAGACTCCATGGTTGTTAGAATCATTACAATGTAATCTAGATTATTGACTCTAGTGCAAGTGGGAGACTGAAGGAAATATGCCCTAGAGGCAATAATAAAGTTGTTATCTTATATTTCCTTATTCATGGTGCATATTTATTATTCATGCTAGAATTATATTAACCGGAAACTTGATACATGTGTGAATACATAGACAAAACAACGTGTCCCTAGTATGCCTCTACTTGACTAGCTCGTCGATCAAAGATGGTCAAGTTTCCTAGCCATGGACATGTGTTGTCATTTGATGAACGGGATAATATCACTAGGAGAATGATGTCATGGACAAGACCCATCCGTTAGCATAGCATAATAATCCTTCAGTTTTATTGCTACTGCTTTCTTCATGTCAAATACATATTCCTCCGACTATGAGATTATGCAACTCCCGGACACTGAGGAATGCCTTATGTGCTATCAAACGTCACAACGTAACCGGGTGATTATAAAGATGCTCTACAGGTATCTTCGAAGGTGTTTGTTGGGTTGGCATGGATCGAGATTAGGATTTGTCACTCCAAGTACCAGAGAGGTATCTCTAGGCCCTCTCAATAATGCACATCATATGAAGCCTTGCAAGCAATGTAACTAATGAGTTAGTTGCAGGATGATGCATTATGGAACGACTTGTCGGTAACGAGATTGAACTAGGTATTAAGATACTGACGATCGAATCTTGGGCAAGTAACATACCGATGACAAAGGGAATAACATATGTTATTATAGCGGTTCGACCGATAAAGATCTTCATAGAATATGTGGGAACCAATATGAGCATCTAGGTTCCGCTATTGGTTATTGACCGGAGAGGTGTCTCGGTCATGTCTACATAGTTCTCGAACCCGTAGGGTCTGCACGCTTGACGTTTGATGACAATTTGTATTATATGAGTTATGTGTTTTGGTGACCGAAGGTTGTTCGGAGTCCCAGATGAGATCACGGACATGACGAGCAGTCTCGAAATGGTCGAAGGTAAATATTTATATATTGGAAGGTGGTATTCGGACACCGGAAGTGTTCCGAATTGAATCGGGTACATATCGGAGTACCGGAGGGGTTACCGGAACCCCCCGGGAAACATATGGGCCATATAGGCCATAGGAGGGAGGCTAACCAGCCCACAAGGGGCTGGTGCACCCCCACAACGGAGGAGTCCAAATTGGACTAGGGGAGGGGGCGGCGCCTCCCTTTCCTTCTCGTTCTCCCTCTCCTTCCCCCTTTCCCCTTCCGGTAAAAGGAAAGGGGGCCGAATCCCACTAGGACCCCATGTAGGACTCCTCCTACTTGGGGCACACCTAGGGCCGGCCTCCTCTCCCTCCCTCCCTTATATACAGGGGCGCGCCCCTTGAAGACACAATTGTTCCAAGCCATGTGCGGTGCCCCCCCTCCACAGTTTACGCCTCCAGTCATATTCTCGCGGTGCTTAGGCGAAGCCCTACACGGATCACATCACTATTACCGTCACGACGCTGTCGTGCTGACGAAACTAATCTACTTCCTTGACCCTTTGCTGGATCAAGAGCTCGAGGGACGTAATCGCGCTGAACGTGTGTAGACCTCGGAGGTGCCGTACGTTCGATACTCGATCAGTCGGAACAATAAGACGTTCGACTACATCAACCGTGTTAAGCAAACGCTTCCGCTTTCGGTCTACGAGGGTACATGGACACACTCTCCCCCTCTCGTTGCTATGCATCTCCTAGATAGATCTTGCGTGAACGTAGGAATTTTTTTGAAATTTCATGCTACGTTACCCAACATCATGTTCGACCTTTCGTTATCTAGTGTTCCGAGGCCATGTCTGTACATGCTAGGCTCGTCAAGTTTAACCAGAGTATTCCGCATGTGCAAAAATGGCTTGCACCCATTGTATGTGAATGTACAGCCTATTATACCTGACCATAACGTGGTGCCTTAGCACGAAGAACTTTCGCAATGGTGCATACTCGGGGAGAACACTTATACCTTGAAATTTAGTTAAGGGATCATCTTATAATGCTACCGCTGTACTAAGCAAAATAAGATGCATAAAGATAAACATCACATGCAATCAAAATATGTGACATGATATGGCCATCATCATCTTGTGCTTTTGATCTCCATCTCCAAATCAATGTCATGATCTCCATCGTCACCAGCTCGACACCTTGATCTCCATTGTAGCATCGTGGTCATCTCGCCAACTATTTCTTCTATGACTATTGCTACCGCTTAGTGATAAAGTAAAGCAATTACGTGGCATTTGTATTTCATACTCCCTCCGTCCGAAAATACTAGTCAGAGAAATGCATAAAAATGAATGTATCTAGAACTAAAATACATCTAGTTACATTCATTCCTCCGACGAGTATTTCCGGACGGAGGGAGTACAATAAAGCGACAACCGTAAGGCTCCTGCCAATTACCGATAACTTTTACAAAAACATGATCATCTCATACAATAACGTATATCTCATCATGTCTTGACCATATCACATCAGAACATGCCCTGCAAAAACAAGTTAGACGTCCTCTAGTTTGTTGTTGCAAGTTTTACGTGGCTGCTACGGGCTTCTAACAAGAACCGTTCTTACCTACGGCACAAAACCACAACAGTGATTTATGAAGTTTGTTGTTTTAACCTTCAGCAAGGACCGGCCACAGTCAAATTCGATTCAACTAAAGTTGGAGAAACATACACCTGCCAGCCACCTTTATGCAAAACTAGTTGCATGTCTGTCGGTGGAACCGGTCTCATGGCCGTGGTCATGTAAGGTTGGCCCGGGCCGCTTCATTCAACAATACCGCCGAATCAAGATAAGACTTTGGTGGTAAGCAGTATGACGATCACCACCCACAACTCTTTGTGTTCTACTCATGCATATCATCTACGCATAAACCTGGCTCGGATGCCACTATTGGGGAACGTAGCATGCAATTTCAAAAAAAATCTTACGCTCACGCAAGATCTATATAGGAGATGCATAGAAATGAGAGGTGGAGAGTGTGTCCACGTATCCTCGTAGACCGAAAGCAGAAGTGTTTGCTTAACACGGTTGATGTAGTCGAACGTCTTCTCGTTCCGACAGATCGAGTACCGAACGTACGACACCTCCGAGTTCTGCACACGTTCAGCGCGATGACGTCCCTCGAGCTCTTGATCTAGCAGAGTGTCGAGGAATTAGATGAGTTTTGTCAGCATGACGGCATGGTGACGGTGATGGTGATGTTATCCGTGCAGGGCTTTGCCTAAGCACTGCGAGAATATGACCGGAGGCATAAACTACGGAGGGGGTGCCGCACATGGCTAGGAACAATTGATGTGTGTTGTAGGTGCCCCATCCCCCCTATATAAAGGAGGGAGAGGGAGGGAGCTAGCCCTAGGCGCGCCCAAGTAGGAGGAATCCTACTTGGGCTCCTAGTATGATTTGCCCCCCCCCCCATTCCTTTTACCGATGGGGAAAAGGGGGAAAGAGAGAGAGGGGGGAGAAGGAAAGGAGGGCGTCGCCCCCTCCTCTAGTCCAATTCGGCCTCCTTCCCTGGTGGGGGGCGCGCCACCCCTTGTAGGCTGGTGTGCCTCCCTCCTATGGCCCATATGGCCCATATCTTCCCCCGGGTGGTTCCAGTAACCTCCCCGGTACTCTGATATGTACCCGATACATTCCGGAACACTTGCGGTGTCCAAATACTATCATCTAATATATCAATCTTTACCTCTCGGCCGGTTTGAGACTCCTCATCATGTCCGTGATCTCATCTGGGACTCCGAACAACATTCGGTCACCAAATCACATAACTCATATAATACAAATCGTCATCAAACATGAAGGTGCGGACCCTATGGGTTTGAGAACTATGTAGACATGACTGAGACTCCTCTCCGGTCAATAACCAATAGCGGAACCTGGATGCTCATATTGGCTACCACATATTCTACGAAGATCTTTATCGGTCGAACCATTAAGTCAACATACATTATTCCCTTTGTCATCGGTATGTTACTTGCACGAGATTCAATCGCCTGTATCTTCATACCTAGTTCAATCTCGTTACCGGCAAATCTCTTTACTCGTTCTGTAATGCATCATCCCGCAACTAACTCATTAGTCACATTGCTTGCAAGGCTTCTTATGATGTGCATTACCGAGAGGGCCCAGAGATACCTCTCCGATACTCGGAGTGACAAATCCTAATCTCGATCTATGCCAACCCAACAAACACCTTCGGAGATACCTGTAGAGAATCTTTATAATTCCCCAGTTACGTTGTGACGTTTGATAGCACATAAGGCATTCCTCCGGTGTCCGGGAGTTACATAATCTCATAGTCGGAGGAATATGTATTTGACATGAAGAAAGAAGTAGCAATAAAACTAAACAATCATTATGCTAAGCTAACGGATGGGTCTTATCCATCACATCATTCTCCTAATGATGTGACCCCGTTCATCAAATGACAATACATGTCCATGGCTAGGAAACTTAACCATCTTTGATTAACGAGCTAGTCAAGTAGAGGCATACCATAGACACAGTGTTTTTTCTATGTATCCACACATGTATCAAGTTTCCGGTTAATACAATTCTAGCATGAATCAGAAACATTTATCATGATATAAGGAAATATAAAATAAAAACTTTATTATTGCCTCTAGGGCACATTTCCTTCAATGCCTATATATTCATCATTGCCTTGGATATCGTCATAATTATTCGATCTTCTATCAATTGCCCAATAGTAATTTGTTTACCCACCACGTGTTATTTTTTTAAGAGAAGCCACTAGTGAAATCTACGGCCGTCGGGTCTATTATTTGTCATATTTTCTTTGAGATCTATTTTTATTCGCTTTTAATTTTAGATCTATTATTTCAAAAACCCAAAATACCTTGCTGCACTTTTTTATTACTTATTTTATTTCACGTTTTATTGAGATCTATTTATCCAGTCTACAAATAACGTCTCCCATCAAGTTGACAATTTCTGGCACCATTACCCGTAGAGGGATTTATAACTCCTCGTAAACGTCGGGTTGCAAGTATTTGTTCTTTGTGTGCAGGTACCGTTTACATAGTGTTGCTTGGTTCTCCTACTGTATTGATACATTGATTTCATAACTGAGGGAAATACCTACCGTAGTTGTGCTGCATCATCCCTTCCTCTTCGGGGAAATACCGACGTAGTTCAAGTGACATGAAAAGGAATTTTTGGCGCCGTTGCCGGGGAGACGTCATCAACATCTATCACGTTCCTTATCACAAATCCCACCTCCTTTCAATTTACAGTATTTGCCATTTGCCTCTCATTTTTATCTCCCACACTTCACAAAATTTTTCCGTTTTATTCGCCCTCTTTTTTGTTTGTCGATTTTCATTGGATCTATATTTTTGGTTGCGTAGTAATGATGTCTCAAGAAAACACTGATACATCTCCAACATATCTATACTTTTTGATTGTTCCGTGCTATTATATTATCTATTTCGGATGTTTTATATGCATTACATGCTATATTATTCTTGGGACTAACCTATTAACCTAGAGCCCAGTGCCAGTTTCTGTTTTTCCCTTGTTTTTGAGCTTCGCAAAAAAGGAATACCAAACGGAATGAAACCTTTGCGATGATTTTTCTTGGACCAAAAGACACCCAGGAGACTTGGAGATCAAGTCGGAAGAGCCACGAGGCGGCGACAAGGGGGGAGGGCATGCCCCCTGCCTTGTGGGCCCCTCGTAAGTCCACCGACCTACTTCTCTATCCTATATATTCCCAAATGTCCCCAAACCACCAGAAGAATCCACGAAAACACTTTTCTACCGCCGCAACCTTCTGTACCCGTGAGATCCCATCTAGGGGCCTTTTCCGGTGTCATTTCGGAGGGGGATTCGATATTGAGGGTTTCTACATCAACTATATTGCCCTTCTGATGAAGCGTGAGTAGTTTACCTCAGACCTACGGGTCCATAGCTAGTAGCTAGATGGCTTCTTCTCTCTCTCTTTGCTTCTCAATGCCACGTTCTTCTCGATGTTCTTCGAGATCTATCCGATGTAATCTTCTTTTGTGGTGTGTTTGTCAAGATCCGATGAATTCTGCATTTATGATCAGCTTATCTATGAATATTATTTGAATCTTCTCTGAATTCTTATATGCATGATTTGATATCTTTGCAAATTATCGGTTTAGTTTGGCCTACTAGATTGTTTTTCTTGCAACGGGAGAAGTGCTTAGCTTTGGGTTCAATCTTGCAGTGTCCTTTCCCAGTGACAGTAGGGGCAGCAAGGCACGTATTGTATTGTTGCCATCAAGGGTAAAAAGATGGGGTTTACATCATCTTGCTTGAGTTTATTCTTCTACATCATGTCATCTTACTTAATGCGTTACTCTGTTCTTCATGAACTTAATACTCTAGATGCAGGCAGGAGTCGGTCGATGTGTGGAGTAATAGTAGTAGATGCAGGCAGGAGTCGGTCTACTTGAGACGGACGTGATGCCTATATTTCATAATCATTGCCTTAGATATTGTATAACTTTGCGCTTTTCTGTCAATTGCTTTATAGTAATTTGTTCACCCACCGTATTATTTGCTATCTTGAGAGAAGCCACTAGTGAAACCTATGGCCCCCGGGTCTATTTTCCATCATATAAGTTTTTGATCTACTATTTTGCAATCTTTTACTTTCCGATCTATAAACCAAAAACCCAAAAATATTTACTTTACTTTTGTTTAGTTTCATCTATCTCTATCAGATCTCACTTTTACAAGTAACCGTGAATGGATTGACAACCCCTTTATCGCGTTGGTGCAAGTTGTTTGATTGTTTGTGCAGATCTTGGTGATTTGTGGGTTGTCTCCTACTGGATTGATACCTTGGTTCTCTAACTGAGGGAAATACTTATCTCTACTTTGCTGCATCACCCCTTCCTCTTTAAGGGAAAAACCAACGCATGCTCAAGAAGTAGCAGGAAGAATTTCTGGTGCCGTTGCCGGGGAGATGTACGTGAAGTCAAGACATACCAAGTACCCATCATAAAACTATCTTCTATTGCATTAATTATTTTCCATTTGCCTTTCGTTTTCCTCTCCACCACTTCTAATATGATTTTCATAAAGATTTGCCTTTTTATTCGCCCTTCTTCCGTTCATGTTTTCGCTTGCCTTTATATCTTACTTGGTTTGTTTGCTCGTTCACTTGGTATAATTGTGTCTTTATTGAAAATCAAGAACCAAAAGCTATGGATCCTCATCCACTTGATAATATTTTTAGAAGATCCAATTATGATGAACCAATTGCTAGTGAGTTGAGTGCACTAGATTATCTTTATGAAGTTTTGCTTGAGATTCGTGAATCTAAAAATTGTAATGAGGTGTTAAAACAAGAAATTTATGAAGTGATTCACAATAGCTCCTTGAAGGAAAAGCATGATTGCAATGATGTTATTATAAATTCAATTAATATCAATTTTGCTAATAATATGCAAAACCCTACGGTTGGGGATGCTAGTTTTCCTATGTCCGCTACTTATTGCAATGATCATGATTGGGGTGATAATGTTTTTATGATCTTGAAATTTTATTTAATCCCCATGATGAAGATGAGATTGATAATAATTTTTGCAATAATATTGAAACTGGGTTTGGAAGAGTGTCAACCTTAGATTCCTCTTTTAGAGAATGTTGAATCTTATGAATTTTTTGGTAAAAGTGGGTTTGGAGAAGTCATTACTTTAGTTAATGTTAACCCGACTATTTTGGAAGAGTGTAACTTCGCATGCATGTGGATCGTGTTGAGAATATGTATGTATAGCTATACTGTTGAATTTGCTTATGATCTACATGTAATTATTATGAGAACGGAAAATATGGTTGTAGAAATTTTCATGTTACTAAATTACCTCTCTTCATGTTGAGATTGCTATCGTTTCTTTCTTCTTCCTTGCATGAGCTAGTCTTTGCTTGCCTTGATAATTTGTTTGCTTAGAAAATGCCTATGCATAGGAAGTATGTTAGACTTAGATGTGTTTGTTACATATTTTATGATGCTCTCTTAATGCTTCAAATCTTGTCTTTTATGTGAGCATCATTGAAATTATCAATGCCTAGCTTCAAGTCTTTAAAGTAAAGCGATTGTTGGGAGACAACCCAATATTTTTCCTTGCTGTTTTTCAATAAATAATTCATCCAGGCTCTGGTTAGATGTGGTTTTGTGTTTTAATTAGTGTTTGTGCCAAGTAAGACCTTTGGGATGGCTTACAGTGATAATTGTTTTGATCTTGCTTAAAAACAGAAACTTTTGCGCCCAGGAAAATAATTTTCATTATTTACAGGAGCATGTTTTTGATCTAATTCTTTTTGCAAAAGATTTTTACATAAATTTCCCAGGTTGTCCTAATTTTTCAGAATTTTTGGAGTTACATAAGTATTCGAAGTTTCTAGATTGCTACAAACTGTTCTGTTTTTTACAGATTATGTTTTCTTTGTGTTGTTTGCTTAGTTTGATAAATCTATGGGTAGTATCGGGGGATATGAACCATGGAAAAGTTGGAATACAGTAGACATTACACCAATATAAATAAAGAATGAGTTCACAACAGTACCATAAAGTGGTGATTTATTTTCTTATACTAACGGAGCTTATGAGATGTTCTGTTGAGTTTTGTGTTGTGAACTTTTCAAGTTTTGGGTAAGGATTTGATGGACTATGGAATAAGGAGTGGCAAGAGCCTAAGCTTGGGGATGCCCAAGGCACCCCAAGATAATATTCAAGGACAACCAAGAGCCTAAGCTTGGGGATGCCCCGGAAGGCATCCCCTCTTCGTCTTCGTCTATCGATAACTCTAGTTGAGGCTATATTTTTATTCACCACATGATATGTGTTTTGCTTGGAGCGTCTTGTATGATATGAGTCTTTGATGTTTAGTTTGCCACAATCATCCTTGCTGTACACACCTTTTGAGAGGGACACATATGAATCGTGATTTATTAGAATACTCTATGTGCTTAACTTATATCTTTTGAGCTAGGCAATTTTGCTCTAGTGCTTCACTTATATCTTTTTAGAGCACAGTAGTGGTTTTATTTTAGGGATAATTAGATTTATGCCCCTAGTTGTGTCCCGATCGTCTGTTTTACCCCTCATTCCCAAAAGTCACCGGTTCTGTCCAAGTCACTTTGCTCCTCTTATGCTTTTGCCCTTTGACCGTTTGGCCGTCAGTTTGAAAACTTCATAACTAATTCATATTAAATCAGAAAAATGCAAATAAGATACCAAAATGTTCAGAAAAACATCACCTATATGCCAGTGTCATTTGCATTCATGAAAAAAGTGTTGGAAAGTGCCCGTCCAAGTTTTAGCTCATATGCTTCAAAAAATTCAAAAAAAATTGGTGGCAAAGAATGGCAAATGTTTTAAGTGCCTCCCAATTTTCATCAGGGAATAACATTCGTGGGTGTCATGGCAAAAAAAACAATCAGCACTCCAGAATAGATTATTTTTTTGCCACGACTTCCACCAATGTCGTTCCTTGATGAAACTTGGCAACCACTTAGAACATTTGTCGTTCTTTGCCACCATATTTTTTTGACTTTTTTTTGAACTTTTTTAGAGTTTACTATTCATGGTGGTACCAAAAGAGCTAAAACTCGGATGTGCAATTTCCAACACTTTTTTCATGAATGCAAATGACACTGACATATAGGTGATGTTTTTCTGAACATTTTGGTATCTTATTTGCATTTTTCTGATTTAGTATGAATTTGTTATGAAGTTTTCAAACTGACAATCAAACGGTCAAAGGGCAAAAGCGTAAGAGGAGCATAGTGACTTGGACAGAACCGGTGACTTTTGGGAAATAGGGGTAAAACAGACGAGTGGGACACAACTAGGGGCATAAATCTAATTATCCCTTTATTTTACAGAGATTGTAGAACTCTCATGCTTCACTTATATTATTTTGAGAGTCTTTTCTTAACAGCATGGTAATTTGCTTTGATTATAAATTTAGTCCTAATATGATAGGCATCCAAGAGGGATATAATAAAAACTTTCATATAAAGTGCATTGAATAATATGGGAAGTTTGATTCCTTATGATTGTTTCAAGATATGTGGATGATGATATTAGAGTCATGCTAGTGGAGTAATTGTGAATTGGAGAAATACTTGTGTTGAGGTTTGTGATTCCCGTAGCATGCACGTATAGTGAACCGTTATGTAATGAAGTTGGAGCATGAGGTATTTATTGATTGTCATCCTTTGTGTGGAGGTCGGGATCACGCGATGGTTAACTCCTACCAACCCTTCCCCTAGGAGCATGCGCGTAGTGCTTGGTTTCGACGACTAATAGATTTTTGCAATAAGTATATGAGTTCTTTATGACTAATGTTGAGCCCATGGATTATATGCACTCTCACCCTTCCACCATTGCTAGCCTCTCTTGTACCATGCAACTTTCACCGGTACCATACACCCACCATATACCTTCCTCAAAACAGCCACCATACCTACCTATTATTGCATTTCCATAGCCATTCCGAGATATATTGCCATGCAACTTTCCACTGTTTCGTTTATTATGACACGCTTCATTATTTCCATATTGCTTTGCATGATCATGTAGTTGATATTGTATTTGGGGCGAAGCCACCCTTCATAATTCTTTCATACATGTCACTCTTGAGTCATTGCACATCCCGCTACACCGCCGGAGGCATTTATATAGAGTCATATTTTTGTTCTAAGTATCAAGTTGTAATTTTTGAGTTGTAAGTAAATAGAAGTGTGATGATCATCATTATTAGAGCATTGTCCCATGTGAGGAAATAAAAAAGGCCAAAGAATCCAAACAAAAAAAAGAAACAAAAATGAGAGAAAAAGAGAGAAGGGGATATGTTACTATCCTTTTTCCACACTTGTGCTTCAAAGTAGCACCATGGTCTTCATGATAGAGAGTCTCCTATTTTGTCACTTTCATATACTAGTGGGAATTTTTCATTATAGAACTTGTCTTGTATATTCCAACGATGGGCTTCCTCAAATCGCCCTAGGTCTTCATGAGCAAGCAAGTTGGATGCACACCCACTTAGTTTTTCTTTTTGAGCTTTCATTAACTTATAGCTCTAGTGCATCAGTTGCATGGCAATCCCTACTCACTCACATTGATATCTATTGATGGGCATCTCCATAGCCCGTTGATATGCCTAGTTGATGTGAGACTATCTCCCTCTTTTTCTCTTGTCCACAACCACCATATTCTATTCCACCTATAGTGCTATGTCTACTGTCCACGCTCATCTATTGCGTGAAAGTTGAAAAAGTTTGGGAATACTAAAATATGAAACAATTTATTGGCTGAAACCGGGGTTGTGCATGATTTGAATATTTTGTGTGATGAAGATGGAGCATAGACAGACTATATGATTTTGTAGGGATAGCTTTCTTTGTCCATGTTATTTTGAGAAGATATAATTGCCTTGTTAGTATGCTTCAAGTATTATTGTTTTTATGTCAATATTAAGCTTTTGTTCTGAATCTTATGGATCTGAACATTCATGCCACAATAGTGAAATTACATGGTTAAATATGTTAGGTATCATTCCACATCAAATGTTTTGTTTTTATCATTACCTACTCGAGGACGAGCAGGAATTAAGCTTGGGGATGCTTGATACGTCTCCAACATATCTATAATTTTTTATTGTTCCATGCTATTATATTATATATTTTGGATGTTTTATGTGCATTAATATGCTATTTTATATTATTTTTGGGACTAACCTATTAACCTAGAACCCAGTGCCAGTTTCTGTTTTTTCCTTGTTTTGTAGCTTCGCATAAAAGGAATACCAAACGGAGTCCAAAGGGATGAAACCTTTGTGATGATTTTTCTTGGACCAAAAGACACCCAGGAGACTTGGAGATCAAGTCGGAAGAGCCACGAGGCGGCGACAAGGGGGGAGGGCGCACCCCCTGCCTTGTGGGCCCCTCGTGAGTCCACCGACCTACTTCTTTGTCCTATATATTCCCAAATATCCCCAAACAACTAGAAGCATCCACGAAAACACTTTTCTGCCGCCACAACCTTCTGTACCTGTGAGATCCCATCTAGGGGCCTTTTTCGGCTCCTGTCGGAGGGGGGTTCGATCACGAAGGGCTTCTACATCAACTCTATTGCCCATACGATGAAGCATGAGTAGTTTACCTCAAACCTACGGGTCCATAGCTAGTAGCTAGATGGCTTATTCTCTCTCTTTGCTTCTCAATACCATGTTCTCCTCAATGTTCTTGGAGATCTATCTGATGTATTCTTGTTTTGCGGTGTGTTTGTCGAGATCCGATGAATTATGGATTTATGATCAGCTTATCTATGAATATTATTTGAATCTTCCC
This sequence comes from Triticum dicoccoides, assembly GCF_002162155.2. Classification (NCBI taxonomy): domain Eukaryota; kingdom Viridiplantae; phylum Streptophyta; class Magnoliopsida; order Poales; family Poaceae; genus Triticum; species Triticum dicoccoides. The sequence continues at coordinate 652,018,511 of NC_041383.1, read as the reverse complement.
TGAATTCTTATATGCATGATTTGATATCTTTGCAAGTCTCTTCGAATTATCGGTTTAGTTTGGCCTACTAGATTCGTTTTTCTTGCAATGGGAGAAGTGCTTAGCTTTGGGTTCAATCTTGCAGTGTCCTTTCCCAGTGACAGTAGGGGCAGCAAGGCACATATTGTATTGTTACCATCGAGGATAAAAAGATGGGGTTTACATCATATTGCTTGAGTTTATTACCCTACATCATGTCATCTTACTTAATGCGTTACTCTGTTCTTCATGAACTTAATACCCTAGATGCAGGCAGGAGTCGGTCAATGTGTGGAGTAATAGTAGTAGATGAAGGCATGAGTCGGTCTACTTGACACGGACATGATGCCTATATTTCATAACCATTGCCTTAGATATCGTCATAACTTTGCGCTTTTCTATCAATTGCTCGACATTAATTTGTTCACCCACTGTATTATTTGCTATCTTGAGAGAAGCCACTAGTGAAACGTATGGCCCCCGGGTCTATATTCCATCATATAAGTTTCTGATCTACTATTTTGCAATCTTTTACTTTCTGATCTATAAACCAAAAACCCAAAAATATTTACTTTACTTTTGCAAGTAACCATGAACGGATTGACAACCCCTTTATCGCATTGGGTGCAAGTTGTTTGATTGTTTGTGCAGGTCTTGGTGTTTTTTGCGTTGTCTCCTACCGGATTGATACCTTGGTTCTCTAACTGAGCGAAATACTTATCTCTACATTGTTGCGTCACCCTTTCCTCTTCAAGGGAAAAACCAAAGAAAGCTCAAGAAGTAGCAAACACCAAGTTGTGTGATTTTTTTCAATACCAATAATATTGATTTTATTAGCACTCTGATTGCTCCTCCCACCACTAGTGCAGAATCTTATGATATTAATGTCGCTTTGTTGAATCTTGTTATGAAAGATCGATTTTCCGTACTCCTAATGAGGATGTCACGTCCCATCTAAACACATTCGTAGAATTATGTGGTATGCAAAAGAAAAAAGATGTGGACAATGATATCGTGAAGTTGAAATTATTTCCTTTCTCCTTGCGGGATCGTGCAAAATTTGGTTTTGTTCTTTGCCTCGCAATAGTATTGATTCTTGGGACAATTGCAAAGACGCTTTTATTACTAAGTATTTTGTGCCCACGAAAATTATTTCCCTTAGAACTCAAATCATGAATTTTAAGCCACTTGAGCATGCACATGTTGCACAATCTTGGGAAATAATGAAGTTGATGCTAAGAAACTATCCGACTCATCTTTGGATGATTATAAAAAAAATTATGTGGCATTGAATTTTGTTTCTAGAAATCTTTTAGATTCCACCACGGGTGGTACTTTTATGGAGATTAGTTTGGGTGAAGCTACTAAATTGGTAGATAATATTATGGAAAATTATTCACGATGGCATACCAAAAGAGCACCTACTAGTAAAAAGGTTAATTCAATTGAAGAAATTAGTACTTTGAGTGAAAAAGTTGATGCTCTTATGAAATTGGTTGCTAATAAAAGTGCTCATATTGATCTTAATGATGTCCCTTTTTCTACTTTGATTGAGCAAAATAGTGATGCAGTAGATGTGAATTTTGTCTCGCGAAACAATTTTAATAACAATGCTTATAGAGGTAATTTTAATCATAGGCCTTTTCCTAGAAATTCCTCTAATAGTTATGGTAATTCTTCTTACAATAATAACATGAACCCCTCTTATCTTCATAATAATATTAAAGAATTTATCAATGCTCGAAAGGTTTTCAATACTACAATAGAAGAAAAGTTGAATAAGATTGATGATATGTCTAGAAGCATTCATAGGATTTCTTACAATGTAGAAAATCTCAAGTTGAAATTTTTTGCACACAAGGTTGATGAATCAATTAAAGATTTATATGTTTCTATAGATGAAAGTAAGAAAAGAACCGCTATGCTTAGAGCTAAGAGAGAATTTTTAGAAAGAGCGTTTTCTAGTGATTGTTTTCATAAAAATGATGAAGATCTTAAAGTGATTGATGTTTCTTCTATTGATTCCTTGTTTAGTAAAGTTAAAATTGATAATAAAGGGACTGAAGAAGAGTCAACTTTAGTTAGAGGGCGTCCCGATAATTCAGAGGGTGAAAATCTTGATGAAACTATTGATAAAAGTGGGTTTGGAGAGGTCAAAACTTTAACTAGTGATGTGCCCACTCTTTTGGATTACTAAGACTTTAATTATGATAATTTCTCTTTGATTGAATGTATTTCTTTGTTGCAATCCATGATAAATTCACCCCATTCTTAAGAACAAAATAAAGCCTTTACTAAACATATCGTAGATGCCATGATGAAAGCTTTAGAAGAAAAATTGGAATTAAAGATTTCAATTCCTAGAAAATTACATGATGAATGGGAACCTACCATTAAAGTCAAGATTAAAAATTATGAGTGTTTTTCTTTATGTGATTTGGGTGCTAGTGTTTCCACAATTCCAAAATCTTTATGTGATGTGCTTGGTCTTACCGATATTGAAGTATGTTCTCTTAATTTGCACTTGGCGGATTCTACTATTAAAAAGCCTTTGGGAAGAAATAATGATGTTCTTATTCTTGCAAATAGGAACTATGTGTTCATAGATCTTATTGTTCTTGATATTTATTGCAATCCGTCTTGTCCAATTATACTTGGTAGACCGTTTTTACGCACTATAGGTGTCGTGATTGATATGAAAGAAGACAATATTAGGTATGGAACACTTCCATAGAACAAGAATTAAGTCACCATATGAATCAATCATGATTTTATCCTATAGATCAAAAACCAAATATGACAACACTTGAATCTATGCATTATGCCTAGCTGGGGGCATAAAATGATAGCGCTTGTTGGGAGGCAACCCAATGAATAAAATTTATGTTTGCCTTTTTCTTTCTGTTCTTGCGTGTTTGCACAATTATGCCTCTGTTATGATTGTGATTTTTATGCTTAGTTAGTGTTTGTGCCAAGTAAAGCCTTTGGGATCATGTTGGGTAATAGTTGATTTGATCTTGTTGAAAAACAGAAACTTCTGCATACAGTAGAAGAATTTTGTAAAATCAATAAGCAACGAAAATTTCTGATTTTTTTTACAAAAGATTGATATACAAATTTCCTATGTTTTCCTATTTTTCAGAATTTTTGGAGTTGTACAAGTATATAAAGTTTCCAGATTACTACAGACTGTTCTGTTTTTGACATATCCCATTTTTGTTGCATTGTGTGCTTATTTTGATGAATCTATGGATTGTATTGGGGGGTATAAGCCATGGTAAAGTTGGAATATAGTAGATATAATGCAATTATAAAATATGAATGGGTTTGCGATTTGCTTTGTTATACTAACGGATCTCGCAAAGGTTTTGTTAAGTTTTGTGTGATTGAAGTTTTCAAGTTTTGGGTGAGATCGCGATGGATGAATGAATAAGGACTAAAAAGAGCCTAAGCTTGGGGATGCCCCATGGTAGCCCAAGTTAATATTCAAGGAGAACCAAGCAACTATGCTTGGGGATGCCCCGGAAGGCATCCCCTCTTTCTTCTAATGACCATTGCTATTTTACTTGGAGCTATATTTTTATTCATCACATATCATGAACTTTGCTTCAAGCGCCTTATATTATATGAGTCTTTGCTTGTTATGCTTTTTAGTTTGTCACGAGTATCCTTGCTGGACACACCTATTTGATAGATCCAAAATTATGCTATGATTTGTTAAAATTGCTCTTTATGCTTCACTTAAATTTTTTGAGCTAAAGAATTGCTCTAGTGCTTCACGTATATCTTTTTGAGCACAGTGTGCTTTAATGTTTTTGAAGAAATTCTCTAATGCTTTACTTATATTATTTTGAGAGACGAATTTTTTTTTCTTCACTTATATTTGTTTGAGCTTGTCAAAAGCAATTTCAATATATGAAACTAGATCCAAAGTGATAGATAATCAAGAGGGATATAATAAAAACTTTCATGAAGATCATTGGACGAAATAAACTTGATTCTCTGTAATAGTTTTGAGATATGATGATAGTGATATGTGAGTCATGTTGGTGATTAATTATGCTTTAGTACGAATATTGGTGTTAAGGTTTGTGATTCCATATGCAAGCATGAAAGTCAATAGTTATGCAATGAAATTATCTCTCAATTTAAGCTTTGAGCATTGGCACCTCTCCAAATGCTACTTCCCTCTGCAAAGGGCCTGTCTATTTACTTTATGCAATTTTTACTTTTATTTGAGTCTCCATCTTCTCTTATAAAGCGCCAACTAAGGGGCATTATGATCATACTTGAGCATTGGATGTAGCTAATATGCGAGTGTGTTTCATGAATGGATCAATGATTGAGCATGATGGGCTAGGGATAACTTTCTATAGTGTTGATATTTTGAAAGACATGGTTCCTCGTTGATATGCTTGAGTATTGAAATCTTCATGTCAAAACTAGACTATTGCTTTGAACCCCTGTTCAAGAATTCATCCGATTAACCAGTTAACTTGCCGATTAATCCCTACTCGTAGGGTCACCGAGTAGCCAATAAACCGATAAATCGTCCGATTAATTGATTAAATGTCCGATTAACTTGCCGATTAGCCGATTAATCCCCTACTCACCAACCAACCGAGCAGCTACCAGTTAACGATTTCCTCAACAATGCTTTGAACCATACAAAAGTCCAAATGTTCATGCTACAAAAGAAAAGAATATGTTGTGAACACGTTAGGCAGCATTCCACATCAAAAATTCTGTTTTTATCATTTACCTACTTGAGGACAAGTAGGAATTAAGCTTGGGGATGCTGATACGTCTCTAACACTATAATTTTTGCTTGTTCCATGCTGTTATGTTATCATTCTTGGATCTTTTACAATCATTTTATAGCAACTTTATATCATTTTTTGGGACTAACCTATTGACATAGTGCCCAGTGCCAGTTGCCGTTTTTGCTTGTTTTGTTAGTTCACGGAATATCAGTACCAAACGGAGTCCAAACGCAGCGAAACTTTTTGGAGATTTTTTGGACCAGAAGACACCCAGTGGGCCAAAGAAGTACCAGAGGGGAGGCCCAAGGTGGGCAAAACCCACCAGGGCACGCCAAGAGGCCCAGGCGCGCCCACGAGGTTGTGCCCCCCTCGGTGACCTCTTGCACCGCCTCTTCGCCCTATAAATACCCAAATATTTCCAAAACCCTAGGGGAGTCAACGAAACACAATTCCAGCCGCCGCAAGTTCCAAAACCACGAGATCCAATCTAGACACCATCACGCAGGGGTTCATCATCCTCATTGGTGCCTCTCTGATGATTCGTGAGTAGTTCATCATAGACCTACGTGTCCGTAGGCAGTAGCTAGATGGCTTCCTCTCTCTCTCTCTCTCTCTCTCTCTCTTGATTCTCAACACAATGGTCTCTTGGAGATCTATTTGATGTAACTCTTTTTTGCGGTGTGTTTGTTGGGATCCGATGAACTTTGAGTTTATGATCAGATCTATATCCATAAATATTATTTGAGTCTTCTTTTGATCTCTTATATGCATGATTATTTATAGCCTCGTATTTATTCTTCGAATCTTTGGTTTAGTTAGGCCAACTAGATTGATTTTTCTTGCAATGGGAAGAGGTGCTTTGTGATGGGTACGATCTTGTGGTGTTCTTTCCCAGTGACAGAAGTGGCAGCAAGACACACATGTATCATTGCTATTAAGGATAACAAGATGGGGGCTATTCCTACACTAATAGATCTCGTCTACATCATGTCATCGTTCTTATTGCATTACTCCGTTTCTCCATGAACTTAATACACTAGATGCATGCTGGATAGTGGTCAATATGTGGAGTAATAGTAGTAGATGCAAGCAGGAGTCGGTCTACTAATCTTGGACGTGATGCTTATATATTGATCATTGCCTTGGAGATCATCATAATTATTCGTTCTTCTATCAATTGCCCAATAGTAATTTTTTTACCCATCATGTGCTATTTTCTTGAGAGAAAGCACTAGTGAAATCTACGGCCCCCGGGTCTATTCTTTATCATATTTGCTTTGAGATCTATTTTTATTCGCTTTTATTTTAAGATCTATTATTCCAAAAAACAAAAATACCTTGCTACAATTTTTTATTACTTATTTTATTTCATGTTTTATCGAGATCTATTTATCCAATCTACACAAATTTTATCCCGTCAACTTGACAATTTCTGGCGTTGTTACCCGTAGAGGGATTGACAACCCCTCATAAGCGTCGGGCTGTAAGTATTTGTTCTTTGCGTACAGGTACCGTTTACATAGTGTTGCTTGGTTCTCCTACAAGATTGATACCTTGGTTCCATAACTAAGGGAAATACCTACCGTATCTGTGTTGCATCATCCCTTCCTCTTTGGGGAAATACCAACGTAGTTCAAGCGACCTGCAACCGGTCGCAGCAGGTTCTGGAGTTTCAAAGCACCCCCGCCACCATTTGCACCATGGCGGCTCTCTCGTCACCACGTTGCAGCTTTCCTAACCAACGGTGCACAATTCCCCTTTTCATCGATCCCATCTCGCCGTCGTGCCCATTCCAGCTACAAGCATTAGCAGTTCCAGCTATGCTTCAAAACAGTTCTAAACAAAATCAAATTACTGGTACTAGCAAAACAAACTGTTGATTCCAGCAAACAAAAGCACATAATGCCCCAAAAAAGCAATGCGCCTCACCACCGCAGCTCATGAAGAGAATTCGGTTCCAGCAAAACAAATGATAGTTCCGGTAAATTGGATCGTCACTTGTAGCACATTACTCGCCGAGCTCCGTTGCAATAGTGCCAAAACATCTTCACTCACCCATGTAGCATCTATCAACGCTGGTTCCAGCAAAAAGGGTGAATAGCTCTAGCAAAAACACAGTAGCATGAATCAATGAAACAATGGTGTGATTCCAACAAAATTTAGACATAGTTCTAGCAAAACAAAGAAATAGTTCCAGCAAAAGAAAGCTCTTCGTCGTTGGTGGCAGCAAAAAATCACACCGGTACCAGCAAGAACAAACGCTGGTTGTAGCATGTTCGAGTCGCCACTGATGTTAGAAGCGAGAAAGAGGGATTGGTGGAATCGTTGTTTGTGTTGCTTGAGCCTCGTGGGCATATATATATGAGTACATGGTCATCTTGGAGTACAAGGCAAGGTAGAATAAATCCTACGCTATCCTATGTTTCCTAAATAAACATTATACTCAACATCCCCCCGCAATCACAACTGTAGCGACGCAGACGGTGAGACTGGAGAAGAATATAAAGGTAAGCCGACGGACACCCCCCACAATTGTAATGGTCGATGCATCATGAAAGTCGTGGCTGGAGTGGAACCGATGAGGTTGCTCAAGCAAGGCGGTAGCCCTTTGTGCCGTTTGTTAAGGATGCCGAGAGCATGGGTGGTGTAGCTGTGGTCGACCTGCGAATAATATTGTGGTCAATATCGAGTCAGGGTGGCCGGTGTCAAGGAAGCCACCGTGGAGCCGTGGGCGCAAGGAGGCGCCGAGTTAGTCATGGGCGCAGTGGTGTCGAAGTAGTGGTGCGCCGGGAAAAAGATAGTGCTAACGAGGCATCGCACCGGGTGTGCCAAGCTCGGTGACACGTCATGGACGAAGGCACGCATCGGTGTTGCCAGCACCGGGCATGTGTAGGCGGACGAAGACGAAGTTGATGAGGCATCGCACCAGGCTTGCCAGGCCCGGGGACACGTCATGGACGAAGGCACACATCGGTGTTGCCAGCACCGGGAATACTAGATTAGGACCTGCACGAGCTGTACGCCATATCGGAGAAGTCGGAGAGGCCAACAGAGAAGGACTCGATGATGGTTGCAGTGCCAATCGACGCAGGGTCGATGTCACCCACAGTTGTCGGACTGGATAAAGTGGTCGGGGTAGATGACAGTGACGCTGGTGATGGGCTTGTGCTGGACAAAGACGAAGGGGTGGACGTGCGGTGGTGGCCGAAGAAGAGTGGTGCCGGCGGCCTGACGGTGGCGGCAGCAGCTAAGTTAGGAGCACGGCGGTGGTGCTCGAAGTAGGCCAGGAGAACCCAACAGTGTGACGAAGACCGATGTGGACGGTGGCATTCCTGCGCCAAGGGAGGCAGCGCGATGCATACCACGGGAAGTCGACGCACGGTGACGGTGGAGTGGACTGCGGGCCATGGTGCCATAGCCCGAAGGGGTGACATAGAGGCAGCAGGCGGGTTGGGACAATGGCTGGAGTGGACTGCGGGCCATGGCGCTATGGCTCGAAGGGGCGGCGCAACGGCGGAGCACCGGTCGGTGCAACCGCGGGGACGGCCTCAAGACAGCGGTGAGGACCGCATATCATAGCACTACGACCCAAAGGGGCGATGAAGCGGCGACGTGCAAGCGATGCAGCCATAAGGAAATCCACGGGGCGGTGGCGCTGCGGCCCGATTGGGCGATGTAGCGACAACCCGATGCTCGATCGGTGTAAAGGCGTGTTGTACGCGGGACGGTCTTCACGGGACCTGCGGAGGCGCACGCCATCGACGGGCCAGGTCGGTCGCTCGACGTAGATGAGGCGGATCGAGGTGGCGAGTGGATGACAAAGCCGATCGCGCGCGAGGTCGGGGACGCTGCTCGGTGGACGCGGGGTGGCGGCGGAGTCCGAGATAAAGCCTGTGACGACGGGCGACATGCAGACGAGCACGTCAGCACCGGCACACGGGCTGCCAAAGCAGCGCTGGGAAACGAGGCCCGAGCAACCAACATAGCAGCGACGCCCGAGCTTGAGGCAGCCGATGAGCCTGACGCAGCCGGGGGACGAGGCCAGTGTGTAGGAGATATGCCCTAGAGGCAATAATAAATGATATTATTTATCTCTGAGTTCATAATTATGTTTATGTTCCATGCTATAACTGCAATGATTCTCGAGTCTGCAATATCCACGAGGCTCGAAGGAAGACTCATATGCACGTGTGGAATAATAAACGGTAAGAAGTATTACTAGTTTGGCCTCTAAGACTAGCTCAAGTGTTGCATGATGGTTCCGTTTTCCTGATCATGGGCATGTCTATGCCAGCAACTTTGAGGGCACAATGTTAAGAGAACATTTGTGTTGAATCGACCCGGTTTGATGTTATGCTATGAGATTCATTCGTCACAAGTTAATGGTAAATAACACAGAGATGGTTAACGTTTGCATGATTCCTTAGACCATGAGAGAATCAAGTTTCTTCATGCTTGCTTCATGAACTTTGGGGTTTGTTAAACGTCATCCGTAAATGGGTGGCTATTACGGCGGCTTACGGGTTCATGGAAAAGTGTGTCAAGTAACTTGATAGCTCAAGGTTGGGATTTGCTCCTCCAACAATGGAGAGATATTCTCGGTCCCTCTCGGTGTTACGGTATCCATCATCGTCTGGCCAGACACAGTGTGATTTGATCATAGGGATGTCAGAACACGGAAACGAGAAAAGAGAACAAAACCAGTAACGAGGTAACTAGCATAGTGGAAAAATTGTTGATACACGGGGATGCAAGTAAATCTCACCTCGGGTCTTTGTAACATATCGCGAAGCAACAGGAATAGCACACGGCAACTGGAGGTTCACTCGAATATTCATTCGTGTGGGTATAGGGGTCAATATGGGTGTCCACGGCTCCGATGTTGATCATTGATCGGAAGGGGTTCCGGGTCATGTCTATACTTCACCGAACCTATAGGGTCACACACTTAAGGGTCATCTATCTGTTGAATACTAGACAGGGAGTCTGAGAGAAAATCACCGAAAAAGTTTCGGACACCGGAAAAGTTTCGGATAGCGGAATCGTACCGCAGAGAGAGGTCATCGGATGAGTTTCGATGATACCGAAAAGTTGTTTCGGGATATACCATTAAGTCAATTTGGTTTCGGCAAATGCCTGATAATTCTTGAAGGGTGCCAGAATCATTCTGGAAGCTTTTTGGAATTTTCTGAGATAAAAACCGGAAATGTTCCGGAGCTGCTGGAGCCACTTCAGATGCGTTTCGCAGATGAAAATCACTAAAACCGGAATTGTTTCGGAACGCGTTGAAAATTATTATGGTGGGTACTGGAAATGTTCTAAGCCCACATAAATATTTTCAGTTCGAACGGACGCTGAAAAATGTCGTCGTGAATAGTGAAAGTGCTTTTTGGGATATTTTATGGTGAGTCACCTTTTGGGATATTTCCAAAAGGCTTCTAGAAGGGCTTGGGGGCCAAGCATGCTCCTCATGGGGGACCCCCAAGGGGGTTGGCTGGCCACATGTGTGGGGCTCCATGGAGCTCCACTTCCCTCCCCATTATGCCCTTCATGTGTGACATTTGCATGGGCATTTTGGGTTTTTGTGAGCCATCCCTACCCCTTGGCTTTCCTATCAATAGAGGATGAGTGGGCAGCCCAAAGCTCATCCCTTTGCTCTCATACAAGTGACATGCAATGATCTGGCTTCTTCTATCCCTCCCAGCAAAATAGTTTTGTAGAGCCGAAAGGTTGTCTGGGTTCCGGCAGGAACTAGTTCTGGACGGTGAAGCCCTGCTGGATAGATGACACCGTATGTGTGCAACTCTGTAGAGAGATCATAGTTTCGGTCTTAGTTCGTGAGTGCCTCCCGAAGGGTTATCCGTGTGACCGGCCGAGTTTTGAAGGTCCTCCCGAAGGGCTGTCCGAGTGACCATTCGAGTTTCGAAGGTCCTCCCGAAGGGCTGTCCGCGACACCGTCCGGGGGGGCTGTTTGACCGTCTCCCGGAGGGCTGTCTGAGGAGCAGATGAGGGTATACATCCTCGCAGTTGGGAGGTTGTAAATCCTAGCTGCGGGGATCTGCACCGCCATTTGTCATCGACTCTACTTCCCGCTGCGCTACGAGTCGGTAACGAAAAAGATCAAACCATGTATGTAGTCTCCATAGTGGTCCTGGGCTGGTGCGTAGGTAAGAAAATTTTTGTTTTCTGTTGCGTTCCCCTACAGTGTCATCAAGAGCCGTGCTATGCATAGATGCAGGTTACGATCTAGAATACATGGAGATGTATGCATATTGCATAACATAATTTTGGAGTAGATGAGATCTGTTGCTGAAAATTATTTATGCGGGTGACAGATGAGATCTGTTACCCGACGTTCTTGTTGCTTCCCTAGAATTTGCGTTTGCTCAATCTCGAGACAGCATGGTGGAATTTGACAAAGTTCTGGCAATCCGTGATCCTGATTGATCATGGAAGTGCTATCAGTTCTTTCTGTTCTGCCGTAGTCAAAAGAAAGATGAAATTCGCAGATGAAAGGGCATTGCAGATATGATCTGCACGGGGGTCATGCGTATGACGAAGTTTAGTATTGGGCTCGAGATTTAATTATCTCGTGTTTCATACACCCCGAAATGTTAATCTAGCAACTTTAATAATCATACTTGATGATAAAACGTTGGTAGCTGTGGTTTAAGTCGAAACCTTAGAAGCCACGAAAAACAAGTTTGCATGAACCGATTAGAAACGTCTAACTTGGTTTTGCAGGAGGGTTTGCATGTGCATGTGATGTGGTATAGCAATGCTCATATTCAATTTGATTATGTATGAGATGACTATATGATGTAAATTGATTAACATGACATGCGTGTCATGATTCGGCATGATGGTTGGAGCCATATGATTGTCACTTTAGTGACCTGCGTGTCAACCTTAAGTAATGCACTTATTTTATTAGCTATGGAGATAGCGATATTATCTGGTGCACTGAAAAGGTGGTGGAAATCTTCGCGAAGGTGAACACCGACGCAAATGCTGAAGACGAAGAAATGAAAGACTTCTCCGTCAGAAAGGGCTATACCATATCATGCTATTATGAATTGCCTGAGATGTTTATCCCTTATGATGCACCCTTCTTGATTGCGCGGTAGTCGCTTTTATTAGGGTGATCTCTCACTAAAATATCAAGTAGTTAGTGTTCTCCCAAGTGTAGCACCGTCACGGCACCTATCTTTTCGGGGTGCGCCATGGATGCATGGGTACGAACGATTAGAGAAGTGTGAGGCGGGTGAGGTCAGACCTCGCAGCAAGATCACTTGGTTGTCTTGACGTTCATGGCAGGATCGTCCTGAGCTCGGAACACATGCATCGAAAGATGAGAAAGAGTCACATAGAGATGTGATCGGCAAGTTGGCCTACCGATTAAAATTCCCGTTATGAGATGATGATTCTATGGCGATGAGTTGAAGTCTGGATCTTGTATCACTCAAAATTAATTATGAGAGATATTGATTTGAGTGGGAGCGCACTGTTGAATTAACATGCTTAATTCTCAGTGCAATTAATTATGAACACTGTCTAAGTGTTTCTTGCAAAATAGTTGTAGAATAATGGCTCGCGTTTCCACCTTCCCTGTTAAAATTGAATAGTTGTTAAATATCTGGTTAAAACTTTACGATTGGTAACGTAATGTGAGGATTGTCCTCAAAAGTGTCGAGAAGGACTTTGTCCTATCGCATGCTTTCCGTATCCTCCCACTAATGCTATGGATCATGTGACTCCCGTCCTTCGATCCAAAAGCTAGAATTTTGTTATGGTCAAGTGGAATATGTTTGCTTCCATGAAACCCAAACTTTGAAAGTTGGGATAGTTATATGATATTCATGGAACTGAAAATTAATTTTCAGATACAAACAAAGGCTGAAAGATATGAAATATCCAAAGTAATGTTTGTTTGCAAGTATTAGTAAAAGTGTTTACTATGCATTTGACTGTTGGGAAAGGGATCTAGAAGAACACCTGTCATATGATGAAACGTGAATAAAACAACAACTTAAAGAGAAAGGAAGTGTCCGAAGGGTGTTAGTGAGGCTTTCACGCCTAGGAAGTCCGGGGCTAACGCCACTCTTAAGTTGGGTGCTTCTTCTAAGAGTAGGAGAAATACTAAAAGTTAAATTGTTAGAAGTATAAAGGCAAAAAGAAAGAAGACTAGAATATCCACCTCATGTATGAATGTCATACAAGTTTTTGATGTATAGAAGGCTGGTCAAAGATATAGTTCTTGGGAATTATGATTAAATTGTTAATCATTGAGTTTTGGGTATTGTGAGTTAATCACAAAGATACCCACTCGATTGCATTCTGTTGCAACTCGATGTAAGAACTGCTATGGCCTGAAAGACTAGCCAGGAATGAGGTTTAGGTATACACAGGGAACATAGTAAATGTTACTATACTTTCCATCGGTGTATTACCGTCTGTATTTATTTTCATAATTCATTTAGAGTTTCACTCTCTAGCCCATTGCATAAGGTATCTTGCAAGAAGGTTGTTCATAAGAGAACTTTTCATGTTCGGTGTTATGAATAACAAAAGGGCCATACTTTCATTATGAATGAGATGTTTGTTATGAATATTGATAATAATACATTACCTCTAGGTTTATTTTCATAATTCATTTTAGAGTTTCATACACTCTAGCCCATTACACAATGTTTTTGCAAGAGAGGTTATTCATAAAAACAACAATTGTTGTTCAGTATTATGAATAACATGAAGGGCCATGCTTCCATCCAAGATGGGATGTATGTTATGAATATTGATGGTAATATGATACATCCATAACACTGATGCTAAATGTCGCAAGACTAAAAGAATACCACACAAGTGTGGCACTACATTTGGTCACATTTGGGGAAACCCGCATGGAAAATTCCATTATGATGGATTTTGAAGTCGTTTGATTTTGAATCATCTGACACTTGCAACTTTCCCCCGAAAGGTGAAGTGACTGAAATACCGTTCACAGGCAATAAAGAATGAACAACAAACTTATTGGTGATCATACATTTGATGTGTGTAGTCCGATAAATGTTGCAAGTAGTGGATTTATCTATCTTCAGAAATGGCTCAAGTAGATATATGGATATTTACTTGATGAGACGTAAGTCTGGATCTTTTGAAATCATTCGAAAGGTTTTCAAAAATGAAGTAGAAGTTATTGTAACAAGAAAATTATGTTTCTACAATTTGATTGCAGAAAGGAATATTTGAGTTACAAGTTTAGCGAATTTATGATGAGTTGTGAAAGGGGTTTCATAACTTGCACTTCCCAGAATACCACTGCAAGTGGAAATTCTGTGAAGATGTAATCAAACCATTTATGACATGGTAAGATCAAAGATGACATAAATAAATTTGCCATTATCCCTTTTAAAAGTTGATGCTTTAGAGACTGCGGCTTTTACACTGAAAAGAGCTCCATCGGGTCTGTTGAAATGACGTCATGGTATGGTACGCCCAACCATGTTATATCTTTTCTTAACATTTGGAATATGGGGCTTGTGTAAAAGGTTACAAACCTATTCCAAATCAGACAAGTGCTACTTTGTAGGTTATCCCAAGTCATTGGGTACTCCTCCCTCACTATACCGAGGGAAATAGTTTTGCCACGAAACGGTATGCTTTTAAAGAGAATGGTTCTTTCAAAAAGGTGAGTGGGAGAATAGTGCAACTCGACGAGATAAACAGTATCTTCGTCATCAGATCAAAGGAAAGAGACCTTGGAAGTAATTCCAGAGTTTCCTACTGCGACTGATACGGAAGTCTCTACAATAAAATGTATGGACTTTGGTCGAACTTGTAGTTGAACCACGTAGGCAAGGCTCATGCAAACCTCTCAGGTGCGCAAACGAGATATTGTTGTTAGACAACCTTATACCTACGATACACAAGGAAGCGTTGATGGGCCCTGACACTGGAATTGGCTAAATGCCAATACAACCCGAGTTAGTTTCCATATAAGTGATTCAAGATTAAAACCTTGATACACCTTTCGGAAGACTTAGAGTCTAACGAACATTTATGGAACTTAAAACCTATACGGATAAAAATGTTTTATCCATACAGCTCGACTTGTTGAAATAACAAGTTCAAGAGTTGACTATGGTGAGGTTGTTTTCATCGTAGCGATGCTTAAAGTCGGTTCGGGTTGAACTAGCAATTAATACATATTTCAATCATGAGATATGAAACATGGATGACAATAGGATTTGCATCTGATGGAAATGAAACCAAGGACTTGCATGTGTTACAGTCCAAGGCATTTTGTCTATCCAGAGGATGCTAGTAAGGGTGCAAACTACAGAGTTCCAGCGATGGACAGAAGAGAGCAAAATGGAGTTGGAATCTTCGTGCTTTGATGAAATGGTCAAAGGGGTTTGACTTCATGAATGGGCAACAAAGATGCTTGTAATTCAAGAAAGTAAGTGGGGGCGTAATATTATTTCTAAAAACCTCGTGTGCTTGACACATTGTTAATTGGAAATAAATTTCTTGACACAAATTAGGACTTCATTTGAAAATAGTTTTTTGATGAAGTGCTTAGGCTAAATAGCCTCAATATTAGGCATAATGATCTATGGAGATAGATTTACCTAGTAGTGCTAAACAATGAATACATATTGACAAGGTGCTAAAACCTTTTAGCATTTAAAACCGCCAAGGAGTGATTCTTGCCGGAGTCACGTGGAAGAGTTTTTTGCAAGACTCGGTGTCCCAAAACACTGATGAGCAAAATACATGATGCAGATTCCACACACTTTTGTGTTTGGATTAATCATGTATTCCATGGTATGTAAAACAATCAGATATGTCCGATACTCCCAAGGTGTTGTGAGTATGGATACTAAAGTGATCAAAGTACTGATTGTGGGACAACAGTGAAAGATGTCACTGAGTACTAGAGTAAGTACTGATGATATGTTTTCTCGCAAGCGGAGATCATGAAGAGTTCATTGTAAAATGTTACATCGATACAATCTTCATCTTTTCTCCATGCGATTTTCGATTTAAGTTAAGGTTTTGTGTAATACACAATATGGTGGCACGGTAGTTGGAAATTGTTCCCAATGGGATACTGTGGCGAATTCTATAACAAATGACTAAGTATGTTGACGCTTTAGAAGCGACAAACAAGATGTTGAATGTCGGTGTACTAGAATAGGGGTACCCTAGTACCCTGAACTTGTGCACGGGCAGTTGTAGCGCCCCGCGGCAAGGGCTTGCTGGGTGACCGCCAAGGTACTCCATGGCTCCTTTGGAGCCATTCAAGAACAAAGTATTCAAGTCAAGAGGACAAGGCCCCGGCAAGAGGATCTTGCCGGGAAGGCCAAACGAGGCATCTCAAGGAACTTGCCGCGACGCGCCACGCGTCCCGGCAAGGCCCGATGAGCGACAAGCTTCCGGACGCGACAAGACCACGCCCGCGGCAAGGCGCTTGCCACGGCAAGCGGCCACTCTATGACCACGCTCCAGCGCATCCACCAACGTGTCGCCCTGGGGGCCTCTCCAGGCGCACGTGGCGGAAGGCTGTGCAGCCAGCGGTAAGCGGTGGCATGCGATGCTGACAAGATCACCATCGTGCCAAGCGGTGGCGCCCCTGACGGTCCTTTTTCTATACTGTTTAGGCGACACAGACGGGCATTTAATGCCCTTGTCCCCTGCCGTCAGGGTTAGGTAGAGAGCACTGTACAAGTAGCTGTACCAACCACCTCTCTTTTTACTTTTTTACCCTTATCTGCGTTGCCACCTGTCGGTGACCCCTTGTGCATATAAAAGGAGGCCCATGCGCAACGTAGAAGAGGTTCGACTGGTTCGGAAGGTTCGGATCATTTCGAAGCCAGAAAACACTTAGCTCTCTAGAGCAAGAACACAATACAATCAGACAAGCAGCAGTAGGAGTATTATCTCTCCGGAGAGCTCCGAAGCTGGGTAAACTGCTCGTGTGCTTCGCCTCGATCTGCTCTTCGTGCGACCTCCGCCCCCCGCCGAACCGAAAGGGGCTCGGTCCGCCGGCCCCATAGGTGTTCGTGGATCAGTTTCCCCGACATCTTTGGTGCGCCAGGGCCTTGTCAGAGGAGTGCTCCATCCTACGTGGTTGGCCAATCCTGTTGTCGTGCGCAAGGCCAACGGGAAATGGAGGCTTTGTATCGATTTTACCGATGTCAATAAAGCTTGCCCCAAAGACCCATTTCCCTTGCCGCGCATCGACCAGATTGTTGACTCCACAGCCGGATGTGACTTGCTTTCATTTCTTGATGCATACTCAGGATACCATCAGATCTTCATGGCAGAAGAAGATGAGGAGAAAACCGCGTTCATTACCCCATGTGGCACATACTGTTTTGTACGGATGCCCTTTGGTTTGAAGAAAGCTGGTTCAACATTTGCAAAGGTAGTCCATCACGCTTTTGAGCTGCAAATGCACAGAAATGTGGAAGCCTACATGGATGACATAGTGGTCAAGAGCAAGGACAAAGCGACCCTGATCCAAGATTTAGATGAAACCTTTGCGAATATGCGCAAGATCAACCTCAAGCTGAACCCCGAGAAGTGCGTGTTTGGAGTCCCCTCCGGCAAGCTTCTCGGGTTCTTTGTGTCTCAGCGGGGGATTGAAGCCAATCCCGACAAGATCAAGGCCATTGAGCAGATTGAAGCACCAAAGCGCGTCAAGGATGTACGAAGACTTGCCGGTTGCGTAGCTGCTCTCAGCAGGTTTGTCTCTAGATCTGCTGAGCGTGCCCTGCCGTTTTTCAAAATATTGAAAAAGGCAGGTCCAATGAAATGGACTCCGGAAGCGGAGGCTGCGCTGCAGGACTTGAAGAGATACCTGTCCTCCACTCCAACACTTGTCGCACCTAAGCCACAAGAGAAGTTGCTGCTGTATATAGCGGCAACCAATCAAGTGGTTAGTGCTGCGTTAGTGGCGGAGAGGGAGGCAGATGATGAGCCAGCAACCACGGCAGATGCATCCAGCGACAAGCGGGGGGCTTCACCGACAAGCTCTGGTCCGGCAAGCTCTGGTCCGGCAAGCTCTGATCCGGCAAGCTCTGGTCCCGACAAAGATGGATCTGCGCAGACGCATAAGGAGGTGCAGAAGAGAATGGTGCAGCGCCCAGTTTACTTTGTCAGTTCCCTTTTGCAGGGGGCTAGAACAAGGTACTCTGGTGTGCAGAAGTTGCTTTTTGGCCTTCTCATGGCCTCGAGAAAGCTGCGCCATTACTTCCAAGCACATGAGATCACAGTTGTCACTCGCTTTCCGTTGAAGAGGATACTGCAAAATCCAGAAGCAACGGGCATGATTGTCGAGTGGGCACTGGAACTGTCAAGCTTTGGCCTCAAGTTTGAAAGCACTTCAACTATCCAAAGCAGAGCATTGGCAGAGTTCATAGCAGAGTGGACGCCAACACCAGATGAAGAGATTCTAGAGACGAGCATCCCTGTCAAGGAAGCAAACAAAGAGTGGCTGATGTACTTTGATGGTGCCTTCTCGCTGCAAGGCACCAGTGCGGGCGTGCTGCTTCTCGCGCCCACCGGAGAGCACCTCAAGTACATAGTCCAGATGCACTTTCCCAAGGAGCAAGCAACAAACAATACTGCAGAGTACGAAGGCTTGCTTGCCGGTCTCAGGATCGCGGCAGACCTTGGGATTAAGAAGCTCATTGTCAGGGGAGACTCACAGCTTGTCGTCCGCCAAGTGAACAAGAGTTATCAGAGTCCATTGATGGAATCTTATGTTGATGAAGTGAGAAAGCTAGAAGAGCACTTTGACGGCCTACAGATGGAACATGTTCCAAGAGCTCAGAATGACATTGCCGATGGCCTATCAAAGTGCGCCGCACTTAAGTTACCTGTGGAACCAGGGATCTTTGTGCTCAAGCTGACTCAACCGTCCGTGACACCATCAACTGGACAGAGGAAGAAGAGAAAGTTGATTTCCGGTGACTAATTTCCAGCAGAGCTTCCCGAAGCCGCCGCCAAGAAGGTCCCCAAAATCAACACTGAGGGTGCTGAGGAGCAGTTTGCTCCGGCAAGTCTTAGTGCTTGTTCCGTCGAAGCAGACGCTCCCGACAAGTTTTGCTCCGCCAAGCTTGCCGGGGGACATCAAGCTCCGGCCGAGCCACAGGTTCTCACTGTAGAAGCAGATGTTCCCGCAGCAGCCGAGATGCCTTTAGTCCTTGTTGTCGAGCCACAAGCTCCAGCATGGGCACAGCAAATTGTCCGTTTCCTTCAGACAGGAGAACTTCCCGAAGAGCAAGAAGAAGCGGAAAAAGTTGCCCGGCAGTCAAGTATGTACCAGTTTGTCGACAACATACTGTACAGAAGAAGACTCAATGTGTGAAATTGAAGTGTATTTGCCGGGAAGACGGACAGAAGCTGTTGGCAGAGATACATGGAGGCATATGTGGTCACCACATTGGCGCAAGAGCACTTGCCGGCAAAGCTTTCCGGCAAGGTTTCTTTTGGCCGACAGCCCTCCAGGATGCAACTGCACAAGTAACCAAGTGTGAAGCGTGCCAGTTCCATTCCAAGCAGATTCACCAACCAGCTCAAGCTCTCCAGACGATCCCTTTATCCTGGCCATTTTTGGTCTGGGGGCTCGATATCCTCGGCCCCTTCCCCCGAGCTGTCGGGGGCTTCGAGTACTTGTACGTTGCAATCGACAAGTTCACGAAGTGGCCAGAAGTAGAACCAGTGAGGAAGGTGACAGCACAGTCAGCAGTCAAGTTCTTCAGGTCGATTGTTTGCCGTTTCGGGATCCCTAACAGGATCATCACCGACAACGGCACGCAATTCACGAGCCCCACCTTCATGCAGTACGTCCAAGATCTTGGCGCCAAGGTCTGCTTCGCTTCTGTTGCTCATCCGAGAAGCAACAGTCAAGCAGAGAGGGCAAATGCTGAAGTGCTGCACGGGCTCAAGACCAGGGCTTTCGACAGGCTGCACAGGTGTGGAAGAAACTAGATCGAGGAGCTGCCGGTGGTTCTTTGGTCGATCAGAACGATGCCAAATCGAGCCACTGGCCAGACGCCTTTCGCTCTAGTCTATGGAGCGGAGGCAATTCTCCCCACGGAACTCGTATACGGGTCACCTCAAGTGCTCGCTTATGATGAGCTTGAGCAAGAGCAGCTGCGACAAGATGACGCGCTGCTCCTTGAGGAGGATCGTCTTCAGGCTGCTGTACGAGCTGCTCGATACCAGCAAGCTTTGCGCCGCTACCATAGCCGCAAAGTTAATGCCAGAAGCTTCGAGTAAGGTGACCTTGTTCTTCGGCGCGTTCAGTCCGCCAAGAATTCCAACAAGTTGACGCCGAAGTGGGAAGGTCCTTACCGGGTGAAACGAGTCACTAGGCCTGGCGCTGTCCGCCTTGAGACCGAAGATGGCTTTCTGGTGAGAAACTCCTGGAACATTGAGCATCTTCGTAAGTTTTACCCGTAGGGCGCGGTTGCCGGAACCTGTTCTGGCAACCACCTTTTGTACAAGTCTTGCCGCTGTTGCATGTAATCCTTTGTACAAAGCCGGGCGCAGATCCCGTGCATAAGTAAAGCTCATGTGCTTCGCACATCTTGTCAATTTCAGGCTTTTTACTCTACATTTGCATGCTTTATCTGACACTTTGTGCAGCACCCACACCCGGTAAGCAATAACGAGCCGAAAGGCCCCATATCTATATTTTCTCTTCTTTCTTTTTCTCAAACAAAGGAAAGGAAGGTTCCCTCGCACACAAGTTTGCCGGGGGGGAGGAGAAGATAATAGTGTGGACCAGGCGTTGTTTAAGGAAGATTCGCCTTGCCGGGAAGCAAACGACAGAAAAGCTAAGTTGCCAAAGTCTGAGCAGTTAGTTTTAATTTTTAAGTTATCTTCCTCGAACGACTGTGCTTTGTATGGAAAACCTGTGCGCGGAGGAACCAACTCGTAGCTAGATGCACCCTTACTTTGTTTCGAGTCCGCTCAACAACTTAAGTGTGCTGCAACTAGTCGCGACAAGGTTTCTTGTCGGAGAGGCACCGCCAGCAGGCTGCTGACGTCCCGCACTCAGCGCTCGCGGCTCGGGTGCCTGCGCCGACAAGACCCCTAAAAGCGTAGGGTAAAACATACAAAGCAAGGGATCTAGTAAAGGAAATAACATAGCGATCATCATCCAAAATAAAGTTATATTACAAGATAACTTGTCGCAGCTCTAACACATTGTTCCCATGACATGACCAGCAGCGACAAGGAAAAAGATAAAGCAGGCAGCCTAGTCTACGCGACCACCCTCAACCCTCCTGATCTCGCTCACCTTGTCCACAATGGGTGCGACAAGGGCCTTGAGCGCTTCTAGATCGGCGTCGGGCGGCAGATACCTGAGGACGTTGGTGAGGTTGAGGCCTGGGTTGCGGAAGGCCACCTTCACCAGCACCTTCTAAAGAACTCCCGCGCAGATCTTGCGCGACTCGTCAGCCAGCTGCTTTGGGATCTTCTCCCAAAGCCGATGGAGGGCCGTCGCCACACCCTTGAAGAACAGGCTGAGCTTGGCACTGGGTTGGAGATGCTCGTCGAAAGAGTACCCAAAGTCCTCCATCCCCAGCTGCGCCAGCTCCCCGTCGATGACTGCGGCGATATTCACCAGACCCTCGGTCCAGTGCTCCACCGTCTCCTTGAACGAGTTCTGGGTGACGGCAATGCTCGCCAGCAGCGCCTCGTCAGCCTTGATCTTCTCCGACAAGGTCACCTCTCGCTCCTTGGCGGCGTTCGTCTGCGTCAGCGTGGCTAGCTTCAGCTCGAGATCTGCGTTGGAGTCCTTGGCGGCGCTGAGCTCCTTGCTCCTCTCCGCGAGAAGACCTTGCAGCTCACCGTGGGCAGCAGCATCCTTCTCGCGCTTGCGCTTGAGCGCGGTGAGCTCCTCACCGCTCGTCCGGAGATTGGCCTCCAGTTGCGCCACTTTTGCCTCCAGCTCTTTCTTGGCGGCCTCGGCAGCCATGGCAGCATCCTTGCTTCTTGGAGAGCGCCGCCAATTGTTTGCTCCCGCGTGGCGAGCTCTTCCTCGTGGCTGTCAAGGTTCACCTTGCGCTGCGCCAATTCTCCCTCCCGCGCAGCTAGCCTCTCGGCAGCAAGCCGCTGCTGCTCTTCAACCTCAGCCTTCGCGAGGAGGAAGGCCTTCCTCTCCTCGGCGACTTGCTCCCGCTCCTCCGCCAAGCTCCGGAGAGTTTCCTGCCTGAGATCCCAGAGCTCCTCCGCGCGCTTCTCAATATCGACTCCCGCCCTCGCGACAAGCGCTTCTCGGGAGGCCAACTTGGCTTGTCGGGCGCGGTAGAGCAACGTCAGCTTCCGCAGCAACCGCTCCTCTTCGGGCTCCTCGCTGCTGCTTGGCGCGTCAACCAGCGCCAATCCGGCGAAAGCGAGCACCTCTCCGTCAAAGGTTTCTCCCTCGACCGGCGCCCTGGAGCTCGAAGCCCAGGGGAGCTTGATGAAGACGCCATCGCCGGCCTTCAAGTAAGCGCCGGGATGGGGCTCCTCGGAGCCTGGCTCTACGACAGCAGCGGAGGGATCGACGGTCGGTGCAGTGCCTGGCGCTCCTGCGGCCTCGGGGCCGTCAGTACGATCACTGGATCCCTCATCGGCTTCCGCGGAGGCAGCCTTGGCGGCCTCTTCACCGGCGGGCTCATCAGCGCCGGCCTCTCCTTCAGCGGCTTCCGTTTCCATCGGCTCTAGGGCGGTTGGATCTGAAGAACGAAGAATGGAGAGAAGTCAAGCAAATATGCAAAAGGAAAATCAGAAGAAGAAAAATCCAAGGGCAAGTTTTTAGGCAAGTGGATTACCTGTGCTGGGATCTGCGGTCGCGGTCTCAGCGCCGGAGGATCACTGGCGTCTTCCCTTGCCGGAGAACCAGCCCTTGCCGGAGAGTTCTCCCTTGCCGGAGAGCGCTCCCTTGCCGGGGATTCCTCCCTTGGCGGTGTAGTCGAAGCAGATGGCGCTTCGGGGCGGCTTCCGGGCCCTCCAGGTGGGGCTGCTCTGCTCCTACACAAATCCAACAATCAAGGTATCAGTAAGAGAAAAGAGCACCCATGCGCATCTGACGGCGGGAAGTAAATTATAAACTTACGCTGGGGGCTGCGCTGGGGGCTGCTTTGGGGAGTAGTTGCCAGGCCCGTCAAGGTGGGCTCAGACACGCCCCCTGCTAACACGGTGGGATCGTCTTCGATGACAATCACCGAGGCCTTGGCCCTCTTCGCCGCTCTCTGGGCCAGCGTCCTGAAAAGGAATGGATTCAGATCGAAGCAAGTCAGGTACAGAATGAAAGCGACAAGATTGAAGAACTACGAGGACAGCAAGAAAGCTTACTCTTCTTCTTCATCATCGGAGCTGAGCGCGGAGAGATCGAAGTCCGGCTCGCCTCCGGTGCGACGAGGCGGAGGAGTGGGCTCCCTTGCCCGCTTGGCAGGAGCAGCAGCGGTGGACCGGGAAGGTCCCGCTCCAGTTGCCGCAGCGGCGGGAGGCGCTCCCGCGGCAACGGTGCTTGCCGTGGTAGAGCGTGTCGCGCGGCTCGGCGGCTGCTGACCCGTCTGGCGCCCCGCTGCATCACCGGCCCTGCGGAGACGCCTTCTTGGTGCAGCCGGGGGCTCCACTTGCGGCAAGCTGTCTGAAGGCTCGGGCTCTTCCTCGCCGGGCTCGCTCGGCTCAGCTTCGGGGCCGGCAAGATCCTCCTCGCCGGCAAACTCCTCACGCTTAGCAAGGCTTGCCGCCTCTGCTGCCTCTGCCTCCTCCTCAGTGAACCCGAACTCGCCCGCGGCAGCTTCTGCCGCAGCCTCTTCCGTCCTAGTGGCAATGCGCTGCAGCTCCGCGTCGGTAGTGTCACGGGTGAGGCTCTTCTGCTCGTTGGCGCGGATCGGCACTTCCTCCAGGCTGTCAAAGAACGCCCGCACGATGTCATCCGTAGGCTCTTGCCAAGTTGGGGCGATTCCGTGCGAATCGCACAACGGTATCATCGCGCAGATCCGGTCGACTGAAGAATTGTTGCACAATGGAACAACGCTCCTCGGCAACAGGAAGGGATGCTGAGGATCGCGTTTGAACAGCTCCAGGAGCATCGCATCCAGCTCCAGGACGGTGAAATTGAAGTTGAGGCCCGGGCGAAGCCTCATGATGTCCGCCGAGTTCTTGAACTCCCAGGCGGGTCTCCCTCTCTCTTGCAGGGGGGCAATGCGGCGGCGAAGGAAATCTGCGCCGACAGCGCCTACAGTGAGCCTGGCAAGCCTAAGGCGAAGGATTCGGGTGACTGCGATCTTCAGCCTGTCGTCTTCCGGGGCCACGTTGCTCCAATCGTTGCCGCGTACTATTGGGGCTTGGCGCACGGCAGTGAACGGCTGCGGGTTCTCCTCGACGATCCAGCACCACTCCGCTCTCCACTCCTCCCATTTGCTGCGAAGCTCTCCCTCCAGATAGGCTTCTTTCTTGCCGACTCTCGAGATCCAGGCGATTCCTCCGGCAAGGGGCTCTCCTCTCTCGACTCGGGGCATGAAGAAGTGGCGGAAGAGGGCTACGTTTGGGTGGACTCCGACAAAGTTTTTGCACAGATGTGCGAAAACTGCATGGTCAGGACGGCGTTGGGGGTGAAATCAAGGAGGCGGAGTCCGTATGTGTTCATAATATCGCAGAAGAACTCCAAGAAGGGCGGGCAGAGCCCGCAATAGAAGAACAGCGCGAAGAATGGACACCCGTTTGGAGCTAGCTCCGAGGTAGTGGCCGGGAGTACCCTCGTGCGCGGGTGCGCCCGCGTCTCTGTCGACCAGAAGAGGTAGTAGTACTCCCTCAGCTTCTTGGCGCCGAGCTGAGGGGGGAAGAGGGCCCGCTCCTTCCGCAGCGCCGCGAGCCGCTGCGCTTCGGCCAACTTCACGCCCTTCCCCTTGTCGTCCTTCAGAGCCATGGTGGAAGTGGCAGGGGAGGTCGACGGCGTTGGTGGTGCTGGTGGCGACGGGGAGAGGAGCGCTGCTCTCTTTCGGCTTTGAGAAGAAAGGGGGAGCGGCGGAGATTTTCGAGGACAAAGCAACAAACGGCGAAGTGGGGAAACTGCCCCTGTTTCCCCTGCTTATAAAGAGGGAGGGGGCGGACGTTTCACCCTTCCGAATAAAGAACCCCCCACGATCTCTCCCACGATGCCGCATTCAGCGCGTGCCGTTGGGGGAGGGCGCGGTGGATACGGAGCAAGATTCGGCGTTACCCGGGCCGCGCGTGCCCGTGCCCTGTTTTGGGCCTGGCCCAACAGCGCTCGGCACCGTGTGTGGCCCAGGCCCGGGGGCTCCTATCGGTGTACTAGAATAGGGGTACCCTAGTACCCCGAACTTGTGCACGGGCAGTTGCAGCGCCCCGCGGCAAGGGCTTGCCGGGTGACCGCCAAGGTACTCTGTGGCTCCTTTGGAGCCATTCAAGAACAAAGTATTCAAGTCAAGAGGACAAGGCCCCGGCAAGAGGAGCTTGCCGGGAAGGCCAAACGAGGCATCTCAAGGAACTTGCCGCGAGGCGCCACGCGTCCCGGCAAGGCCCGATGAGTGACAAGCTTCCGGGCGCGACAAGACCATGCCCGTGGCAAGGCGCTTGCCGCGGCAAGCGGCCACTCTGTGACCACGCTCCAGCGCATCCACCAACGTGTCGCCCTGGGGGCCTCTCCAGGCGCACGTGGCGGAAGGCTGTGCAGCCAGCGGTAAGCGGTGGCATGCGATGCTGACAAGATCGCCATCGTGGCAAGCGGTGGCGCCCCTGATGGTCCTTTTTCTACACTGTTTAGGCGACACAGACGGGCATTTAATGCCCTTGTCCCCTACCGTCAGCGTTAGGTAGAGAGCACTGTACAAGTAGCTGTACCAACCACCTCTCTTTTTACTTTTTTACCCTTCTCTGCGTTGCCACCTGTCGGTGACCCCTTGTGCATATAAAAGGAGGCCCATGCGCAACGTAGAAGAGGTTCGACTGGTTCGGAAGGTTCGGATCATTTCGAAGCCAGAAAACACTTAGCTCTCTAGAGCAAGAACACAATACAATCAGACAAGCAGCAGTAGGAGTATTATCTCTCCGGAGAGCTCCGAAGCTGGGTAAACTGCTCGTGTGCTTCGCCTCGATCTGCTCTTCGTGCGACCTCCGCCCCCCGCCGAACCGAAAGGGGCTCGGTCCGCCGGCCCCGTCGGTGTTCGTGGATCAGTTTCCCCGACATTGAATCATATAGTTCATTCATGAACTTAGTATGGTTCCAAGATGGCTTTTGTCAATGGGACACTACTACAGGTGGTTTCTCCATACCTCAGTCTAAGGAATCCAGGTTCAACCTGTGATTCACATTTATACAAAGCCAAGTCCGCAGAAAATATGAATTTTGTGAAAGCGTGAAAACGCGAGGATATGCAGAGATAGACACGGAGCTGAAGTTGTCAGATCTGATGGACATCAGGCTATACCACATGCGAAGCATTTTTTACACCGGCATGCCATAGGTGTAAGGTGCATTAGCATTAACTAGATTATTGACTCTAGTGCAAGTGGGAGTCTGTAGGAGATATGCCCTAGAGGCATTAATAAATGATATTATTTATCTCTGAGTTCATAATTACGTTTATGTTCCATGCGATAACTGCAATGATCTCGAGTCTGCAATATCCACGAGGCTCGAAGGAAGACTCATATGCACATGTGGAATAATAAACAGTAAGAAGTGTTCCTAGTTTGGCCTCTAAGACTAGCTCAAGTGTTGCATGATGGTTCCGTTTTCCTGATCATGGGCATGTCTATGCCAGCAACTTTGAGGGCACAATGTTAAGAGAACATTTGTGTTGAATCGATCCGGTTTGATGTTATGCTATGAGATTCATTTGTCACAAGTTAATGGTAAATAACATAGAGATGGTTAACGTTTGCATGATTCCTTAGACCATGAGAGTATTGAGTTTCTTCATGCTTGCTTCATGAACTTTGGGGTTTGTTAAACGTCATCCGTAAATGGGTGGCTATTATGGCGGCTTACGGGTTCATGGAAAAGTGTGTCAAGTAACTTGATAGCTCAAGATTGGGATTTGCTCCTCCAACAATGGAGAGATATTCTCGAGCCCTCTCGGTGTTACGGTATCCATCATCGTCTGGCCAGACACAGTGTGATTTGATCACAGGGATGCCGGAACACGGAAACGAGAAAAGAGAACAAAACCAGTAACGGGGTAACTAGCATAGTGGACAAATTGTTGATCCACGGGGATGCAAGTAAATCTCACCTCGGGTCTTTGTAACATATCGCGAAGCAACAGGAATAGCATATGGCAACTGGAGGTTCACTCGAATATTCATTCGTGTGGGTATAGGGGTCAATATGGGTGTCCACGGCTCTGATGTTGATCATTGATCGGAAGGGGTTCCGGGTCATGTCTATACTTCACCGAACCTATAGGGTCACATGCTTAAGGATCATCTATCTGTTGAATACTAGACAGGGAGTCTGAGAGAAAATCACCGAAAAAGTTTCGGACACCGGAAAAGTTTCGGACAGCGAAATTATACCGCAGAGAGAGGTCATCGGATGAGTTTCGATGATACCAAAAAGTTGTTTTGGGATATACCATTAAGTCAATTTGGTTTCGGCAAATGCCTGATAATTCTTGAAGGGTGCCAGAATCATTCTGGAAGCTTTTTGGAATTTTCTGAGATAAAAACCGGAAATGTTCCGGAGCTGCCGGAGCCACTTCAGATGCGTTTCGCAGATGAAAATCACTAAAACTGGAATTGTTTTGGAATGCGTTGAAAATTATTATGGTGGGTACTGGAAATGTTCTAAGCCCACATAAATATTTTCAGTTCGAACGGACGCTGAAAAATGTCGTCGTGAATAGTGAAAGTGCTTTTTGGGATATTTTATGGTGAGTCACCTTTTGGGATATTTCCAAAATGCTTCTAGAAGGGCTTGGGGGCCAAGCATGCTCCTCATGGGGCCCCCCAAGGGGGTTGGCCGGCCACATGTGTGGGGCTCCATGGAGCTCCACTTCCCTCCCCATTATGCCCTTCATGTGTGACATTTGCATGGGCATTTTGGGTTTTTGTGAGCCATCCCTACCCCTTGGCTTTCCTATAAATAGAGGAGGAGTGGGCAGCCCAAAGCTCATCCCTTTGCTCTCATACAAGTGCCATGCAATGATCTAGCTTCTTCTCTCCCTCCCAGCAAAATAGTTTCGTAGAGCCGAAAGGCTGTCTGGGTTCCGGCAGGAACTAGTTCTGGATGGCGAAGCCCTGCTGGATAGATGACACCGTATGTGTGCATCTCTATAGAGAGATCGTAGTTTCGGTCTTAGTTCGTGAGTGCCTCCTGAAGGGCTGTCCGTGTGACCGTCCGAGTTTCGAAGGTCCTCCGGAAGGGCTGTCCGAGTGACCGTTCGAGTTTCGAAGGTCCTCCCGAAGGGCTATCCGCGACACCGTTCGGGGGGGCTGTTCGACCGTCTCCCGGAGGGCTGTCTGAGGAGCAGATGAGGGTATACATCCTCGTGGTTGGGAGGTTGTAAATCCTAGCTGCGGGGATCTTCATCGCCGTTCATCATCGACTCTACTTCCCGCTGCGCTATGAGTCGGTAACGAAAAAGATCAAACCATGTATGCAGTCTCCATAGTGGTCCTGGGCTGGTGCGTAGGACGGAAAATTTTTGTTTTCTGCTGCGTTCCCCTACATGGTGAGGTAGACCGAAGGCCACCGTGTAGACACGGCGGAGGCGGGTGGCGATGGAGAGGTCTCGGTCAGAGCAGGGCGGTGACGGGCGGGTAGATGTGCATATGATGGCCGTGATGGGCTGCCTATCGCGCAAGGCCGCCGGGTCAGTGAAGGAGCCGGCCAGTCGCACCGGTGTTGGAGAAGACACACACGGGGATCGATGGCGGCGGCGGGCGACACATACTGATCTTAGATCGGAAAACCAAAAAGAAAATGGCCGGTGGGAGAGAGGAAAAACCCGGAGTAAGGGCTCAGGAAAAAAGACTTTCTTGACAGCCGGTCAACACAACCGGTGGACAAACCCTATGTATGGGTGACGCGGCCCCCGGAGGCTGACCGTCCTGGGGGCAGCGCACGTGTGGCGGCTAGGTTTGGATCGGTTAGGCTGATACCATGTTAGAAGGAAGAAAAAGTGATTGGTGGAATTGTTGTTTGTATTGCTTGAGCCTCGTGGGCATATATATAGGAGTACATGGTCATCTTGGAGTACAAAGAAAGGTAGAATAAATCCTACACTATCCTATGTTTCCTAAATAAGCATTATACTTGACAGTCGATATTGGTTGCAGCTCATCGCATTGTCACTTCCAGCTTCTCTACCACCAGGTTCCAAAATAATTGCTTGTCGGTTGCAGCACCCGGTGGCAGCATGCGGTCATCCTCGGTCACTGCCTTTGTGCACGACCGGCTGCCACTCCCGCTCGCTGCTGTGGTAGCATGGTCACCACCAATTGAAGCACCCCACTCTGTGCCGCAAGCTGGGTTGCCGCATGACCGCGCTGGTGGAAGGGCGAATGCTGGCCGGAGCAGCACGGGCCAGGTGGATGGCGGCCACTCACCGGAGCAGCGCGGGCAGGTGGACGATGGCTACTCGCGACATCGACGATGGTCGTCACCGGCGAGAATTTATTTAGGAACACATGGGAAGACGGGTGAGGGGATAATGTAACGCCCAAGATGCAATTCTGTCCCAATCACGTGATGAACTCATGATTGGGGCACAATTGCATTTCAGACGCATAGCAAGGTGATACACAAAATCATACAACCGAGTGAAAAGAAGGAATACGAGAATCCAGGCATCACTTGCCCCAGAATAGCATAAATATGACAATCATCATACAATCATCCATACATATAGTAGCGTCCGACTACGGACTAGATAAAAAGGAAAAACCACCTTGCTACTAAACCCACAGATACTCCGACTAGGTCCTCTACCGATCGTCTGGATAAGTAACATAGAAACAGCCACGGTCTTTGTCAAACTCCCACTGGAGCTCAGTGGCATCTGCTGCATCAGACTCAATAGTACCTACAACTGTGTTTGTAGTATTCTCTGACCCAACGGGACTCACCAATCATATCACCCACGGTATCAAGACTAACAAAGCTTAAATGGGTATGGCATAGTTATGTGGTGGAGTTGCAGCAAGCGCTAAGCATATGAATGGTGGCTAACTTATGAATACCCGATTAAGATGAGAAGCTACGCAACGGTCGCAAACTAGTAATGATCAAGAAGTGATCTTGAACTACTTACATTCAATCATAACCCCACCGTGTTCTCTTCTCGAACCTCATCGAAAAGAGACCATCACGGTTACACACGCGGTTGGTGTATTTTAATCGGATATGGTGTCAAGTTCTCTACAACCAGACATTAAAAATTCCCATCTGCCACATAACTGATGGCACGGCCCTCGAAATTTTAAACCCTGCAGGGTGTCCCAACTTAGCTCACGACAAGCTCTCACAACCAACGGAGGAAACTCCTCCTCCCAGAACAACCCGATCAAACTCAGAATCCTAGTTCACAAGACATTTCGATAATGGTAAAACAAAACCCAGCAAGACCGCCCGATGCACCGACCTAGCCTGATAGGAGTCGCACGTATCTTGTTCTCAGGGTACACCGGATGGTGTCGGTGTACTAGAGTAGGGGTACCCTAGTACCCCGAACTTGTGCACGGGCAGTTGCAGCGCTCCGCGGCAAGGGCTTGCCAGGTGACCGCCAAGATACTCCGTGGCTCCTCTGGAGCCATTCAAGAACCAAGTGTTTAAGTCAAGAAGACAAGGCCCCGGCAAGAGGAGCTTGCCGGGAAAGCCAACCGAGGCGTTTCAAGGAACTTGCCGCGACGCGCCACGCATCTCGGCAAGGCCCGGCGAGCGACAAGCTTCCGGGCGCGACAAGACCACGACCGCGGCAAGACGCTTGCCGGGGCAAGCGGCCACTCTGCGACCACGCTCCAGCGCATCCACCAACGTGTTGCCCTGGGGGCCTCTCCAGGCACGCGTGGCGGAAGGCTGTGCAGCCAGCAGTAAGCGGTGGCATGCGACGCTGACAAGATCGCCATGGTGGCGAATGGTGGCGCCTCTAACGGTCCTTTTTTGCACTGTTTAGGCGACACAGACGGGCATTTAATGCCCTTGTCCCCTGCCGTCAGGGTTAGGTAGAGTACACTGTACAAGCAACTGTACCAACTACCTCTCTTTTTACATCTTTACCCTTCTCTGCGTTGCCACCTATCGGTGACCCCTTGTGCGTATAAAAGGAGGCCCATGCGCAACGTAGAGGGGGTTGGGGGGGGGGGAAGGTTCAGTCCGGTTCGGAAGTTTCGGATCATTTCGAAGCTAGGAAAACACTTAGCTCTCTTGAGCAAGAACACAATACAATCAGACAAGCAGCAGTAGGAGTATTATCTCTCCGGAGAGCTCTGAAGCTGGGTAAACTGCTCGTGTGCTTCGCCTCGATCTTCTCTTCGTGCAACCTCCGCCCCCCGCCGAACCGAAAAGGGGCTCGGTCCGCCGGCCCCATAGGTGTTCGTGGATCAGTTTCCCCGACATATTTGGCGCGCCAGGTAGGGGGCGTCGAGATTGCGTGAACCTGATCCGGCGTTCACATGAGCTAGATCTTTGTTTTCTTCATCAACATGCCACCGAAGAAGAAGGCTTCGGAGGCAGCTGCTCCGTCTGCGTCGATCTCACCGCCGCCGGAACAAACGGGTGGTGGGGTTGACGCTGGTTGAAGAACAGACATCGGCGAGGATACTCACGGTGCTGCCAGGTCCAAGGACAAGGCTGCACAAACCTTGGTGTCTTCGCATCCGCCGTGTCCCTCTCAGGAGACGCAAGACCGACAGCGTCATGGTATTCGCAGTACCATACGCTTGTTGGACCAAGATCAAGCTGGTGGGTCTCGGGACGCTCAAGACCAGCATGCACACCAACATGCTGGCATGAGTGAAGTACGATCGCCCGGACAGGGTGCTGGTCCTTCTAACGTAGTTAGAAGTCCGAGCATATCCCGCTCCTCGCACCGTTCGCCACTACCGCCCACCACTCCAGCAGAAGCTTTAGCGCGAGCTCAACTACTCCTGGATTACCCTCCTGCGGAACACAAGCTTGACCAATGGAGGGCCACCATTCAGAGTCTCATCGGCTTCGCCAACGGCGACACTCCATGGCAGCCGAGCGCGTCGCTGCCGCGGCAGGACTGCCAGGCGCGAGCCGGTGGCGACGAAACTGGTGGGGATGCAACCACCGTGCACTCTCCACCTCGAAGGCCAAGATCGCCGACTCGCCGGATCCACCTCGATAGCGACTCCACCGCATCGTCGGATCCACGAGCTCGTCGCGATCAGCGCCAAGTTCTTCACGATAGACAGCAAGAAGACGCTCGTACTCGCATCGAGCGCCGAAGAGAAGCGCGACGTCAATCCGACAAGCGTGTTGGGCCCTCTGTTGACATGCACGCGCCCGGTGAACCAGGCAACTTGCCATACGCGGTAGGTTGCCCTGCGTTCACTCGTGAGCTGCGGCAGGTCCAGTGGCCCAGCACGAAGAACTTCAAGCCAGATGTACCGGAGAAGTACGACGGCAAGACGCATCCGTCAGAATTCCTCAGCATCTACACCATTGCGGTGCAAGCTGCTGGAGGGCGAGACGACAAGATCCTTGCCAACTACTTCCCGCTGGTGCTCAAGCCCAATGTCAGATCCTGGCTCATGCACTTGCCGGACAACTCCATATCCTCCTGGGCTGACCTGTGCCATCAGTTTGTCGGCGCCTTCACAGGCGGCCACAAGCCTCCTGGCCAAGAGAGTGACCTTCACCTGCTCGCCCAGAAGGAAGGAGAATCCCTGTGCAAGTACATACAGAGATTCAGCAACGTACAGCACAACATCCCAGACATCCACCCTGCCGCGGTAATCAGCGCGTTCCATCAGAACATGCGGAACCGCAGGATGCACGAGGAGATGGTGATGTGCAAGATCAGAGACGTTAGTGAGCTATATGCCCTGGCCGACAAGTGTGCACGTGCTGAGGAAGGGAGGAGACTCCCCGGAGAGAACATAGGAGCAGGAGGATCTGACAGTGAGGATACCGCCCCGGCAAGGAGAAACCGGCGGCGGAATAACAGAAAGAAGAAAGCCAAAGAAGCTCTAGTTGTTGAGCAGTCCGGCAACGGAGGTGGCGCCAACAAAGCCAAAGCTGGTGGCTCCGGCAAGGAGACTGCCGCGGAGGCTATGGCGGCCGCCGACAAGCAGGACGGCACCAACAAGCAGTACTGCAAGATCCACCGCACCAAGGGCCATGACCTCCAGAGCTGCAAGAAAGTCGAGCAGCTTGTTGAGCAGCAGAAGGCTGACTACGAGCGGCGCGACAAGGAGAAGGCCCAGGAAGGTGCTGGAGGATCCGGCAAGAAACGTCCCGGCCGGGGAGGACGCCGTGGCAAGGCCAAGCAGCGGCAAGGAGATAGACCACCCCGCGGCCGCGACAAGGATGAAGATGATGACGACGACGAAGACGTGGATGATGACGAGACTGATTAGCAGGAGTTCCAGAAAGCCACAGAGGTCCTGTGCGTTGACGGCGGTGCTTCTCTGCATACTTCACACCGCCAGCTCAAACAATGGGTGCGGGAAGTCAATGCGGCAGAACCACCCGTCGAGTCACGCAGGCCTCTGAAATGGTCCAGCACGCCTATCATCTTTGATATTGAGGACCACCCTGATCGCATAACTGCGGTCGGGTGCTTGCCGATGTTGGTTTCACCAACTATCCGCAACCTCAAGGTCACTAAGATGCTAGTTGACGGCGGGGCCGGCTTGAATCTGATCTCCTCTGCAGTGCTCCAGAAACTCCAGATCCCTGACAGCGAGCTCGAAGAGACCGGCACATTTCAAGGAATCAATCCGGGAAGGAGTAAGCCGAAGGGAAAGATCACGTTGCCGGTAACATTTGGCAGCGAGCTGAACTTCAGGACTGAGAGGGTCACCTTTGACATTGCTGACTTTCAATTGCCTTACAATGGGATACTCGGCCGTCCAGCACTCGCCAAATTCATGGCAGCCTCTCACTATGCATACAATGTACTGAAGATGCCAGGCCCGATAAGCGTCATCTCTGTCCATGGCGACAAGAAGGATGCTCTTATCTGTGCCGACAAGATCTACCGGGAGGCAACAGCCGCAACAGATCTCAAATCACTTGCCGCTGAAGCTCCCGGGGGGAAGAAGAAGACCAAGTCCGGCAAGAGTTCTGATGCCCACTCCGGCAAGCGCACCTCTTCAGAGTGCTGCGCTACCGTCGAGGACGCACCATCGAGCTCCACCGGCAAGTGTAAGAAGGCAATGGCAGCTCCACCAGAGACCAAAAAGGTGTCCGCCAAGGAGGACGGCACTGGTGGTACCTTCACCATCAGTGCCACGCTCGATCCTAAATAGGAAAGCGCGCTCGTTGCTTTCCTGCGGGCAAATGTTGACGTGTTTGCGTGGCAACCGTCTGACATCCCCGGTGTTCCCAGGGAAGTAATTGAGCACCACCTCACCGTCTGCCCTCATGCGCGGCCCGTCAAGCAGAAAGTCAGGAAACAAGCAGTGGAGCGCCAAGAATTCATTGCGGAAGAGATCAAGAAGTTGGAAGCAGCAGGCCTGGTCAGAGGAGTGCTCCATCCTACGTGGTTGGCCAATCCTGTTGTCGTGCGCAAGGCCAACGGGAAATGGAGGCTTTGTATTGATTTCACCGATGTCAATAAAGCTTATCCCAAAGACCCATTTCCCTTGCCGCGCATCGACCAAATTGTTGACTCCACAGCCGGATGTGACTTGCTTTCATTTCTTGATGCATACGCAGGATATCATCAGATCTTCATGGCAGAAGAGGATGAGGAGAAAACCGCATTCATTACCCCATGTGGCACGTACTGCTTTGTACGGATGCCCTTTGGTTTGAAGAATGCTGGTTCGACATTTGCAAGGGTAGTCCATCACGCTTTTGAGCTACAAATGCACAGAAATGTGGAAGCCTACATGGATGACATAGTGGTCAAGAGCAAGGACAAAGCAACCCTGATCCAAGATTTAGATGAAACCTTTGCGAATCTGCGCAAGATCAACCTCAAGCTGAACCCCGAGAAATGCATGTTTGGAGTTCCTTCCGGCAAGCTTCTCGGGTTCTTTGTGTCTCAGCGGGGGATCGAGGCCAATCCCGACAAGATCAAGGCCATTGAGCAGATTGAAGCACCAAAGCACGTCAAGGATGTACGAAGACTTGCCAGTTGCGTGGCTGCTCTCAGCAGGTTTATCTCTAGATCTGCTGAGCACGCCCTGCCGTTTTTCAAAATATTGAAAAAGGCAGGTCCAATGAAATGGACTCCGGAAGCGGAGGCTGCGCTGCAGGACTTGAGGAGATACCTGTCCTCCGCTCCAACACTTGTCGCACCTAGGCCACAAGAGAAGTTGCTGCTGTATATAGCGGCAACCAATCAAGTGGTTAGTGCTGCGTTAGTGGCGGAAAGGGAGGCAGATGATGAGCCAGCAACCACGGCAGATGCATCCAGCGACAAGCAGGGGGCTTCACCAGCAAGCTCTGGTCCGGCAAGCTCGGGTCCCGACAAAGATGGATCTGCGCAGACACATAAGAAGGTGCAGAAGAGAATGGTGCAGCGCCCAGTTTACTTTGTCAGTTCCCTTTTGCAGGGGGCTAGGTCAAGGTACTCTGGTGTGCAGAAGTTGCTTTTCGGCCTTCTCATGGCCTCAAGAAAGCTGCGCCATTACTTCCAAGCACATGAGATCACAGTTGTCACTCGCTTTCCGTTGAAGAGGATACTGCAAAATCCAGAAGCAACTGGCAAGATTGTCGAGTGGGCACTGGAACTGTCAAGCTTTGGCCTCAAGTTTGAAAGCACTTCAACTATCCAAAGCAGAGCATTGGCAGAGTTCATAGCAGAGTGGACGCCAACACCAGATGAGGAGATTCCAGAGACGAGCATCCCCGTCAAGGAGGCAAGCAAAGAGTGGCTGATGTATTTTGATGGTGCCTTTTCGCTGCAAGGCGCCGGTGCGGGCGTGCTGCTTGTCGTGCCCACCGGAGAGCACCTCAAGTACGTAGTCCAGATGCACTTTCCCAAGGAGCAAGCAACGAACAATACCGCAGAGTATGAAGGCTTGCTTGCCGGTCTCAGGATCGCGGTAGACCTTGGGATTAAGAAACTCATTATCAGGGGAGACTCACAGCTTGTCGTCCGCCAAGTAAACAAGAGTTACCAGAGTCCATTGATGGAAGCTTACGTTGATGAAGTGAGAAAGTTAGAAAAGCACTTTGACGGCCTACAGATGGAACATGTTCCAAGAGCTCAAAATGACATTGCCGACGGCCTGTCAAAGTGCGCCGCACTTAAGTTACCTGTGGAACCAGGGATCTTTGTGCTCAAGCTGACTCAACCATCCGTGACACCATCAACTGGACAGAGCAAGAAGAGAAAGTTGATTTCCGGTGACTACTTTCTGGCAGAGCTTCCCGAAGCCGTCGCCAAGAAGATCCCCAAAATCAATGCTAAAGATGTTGAGGAGCAGTTTGCTCCGGCAAGTCTCAGTCCTTGTTCCGTCGAAGCAGACGCCCCCGACAAGTTTCGCTCCGGCAAGCTTGCCGGGGGACATCAAGCTCCGGCTGAGCCGCAGGTTCTCGCCGTAGAAGCGGATGTTCCCGCAGCAGCAGATGTGCCTTTAGTCCTTGTTGTCGAGCCACAAGCTCCAGCATGGGCGCAGCAAATTGTCTGTTTCCTTCAAACAGGAGAACTTCCCGAAGAGCAAGAAGAAGCGGAAAAAGTAGCCCGGCAGTCAAGTATGTACCAGTTTGTCAACAACATACTGTACAGAAGAAGACTCAACGGTGTGAAATTGAAGTGTATTTGCCGGGAAGACGGACAGAAGCTGTTGGCAGAGATACATGGAGGCATATGTGGTCACCACATTGGCGCAAGAGCACTTGCCGGCAAAGCTTTCCGGCAAGGTTTCTTTTGGCCGACAGCCCTCCAGGATGCAACTGCACAAGTAACCAAGTGTGAAGCGTGCCAGTTCCATTCCAAGCAGATTCACCAGCCAGCTCAAGCTCTCCAGACGATCCCTTTATCCTGGCCATTTTCGGTCTGGGGGCTCGATATCCTCGGCCCTTTCCCCCGAGCTGTCGGGGGCTTCGAGTACTTGTACGTTGCAATCGACAAGTTCACGAAGTGGCTGGAAGTGGAACCAGTGAGGAAGGTGACAGCACAATCAGCGGTCAAGTTCTTCAGGTCGATTGTTTGCCGTTTCGGGATACCTAACAGGATCATCACCGACAACGGCACGCAATTCACGAGCCGCACCTTCATGCAGTATGTCCAAGACCTTGGCGCCAAGGTCTGCTTTGCTTCTGTTGCTCATCCGAGAAGCAACGGTCAAGCGGAGAGGGCAAATGCTGAAGTGCTCCGTGGGCTCAAGACCAGAACTTTCGACAGGCTGCACAGGTGCGGAAGAAACTGGATCGAGGAGCTGCCGGTGGTTCTATGGTCGATCAGAACGATGCCAAATCGAGCCACTGGCCAGACGCCTTTCGCTCTAGTCTATGGAGCGGAGGCAATTCTCCCCACGGAACTCGTATACGGGTCACCTCGAGTGCTCGCTTATGATGAGCTTGAGCAAGAGCAGCTTCGACAAGATGACGCGCTGCTCCTTGAGGAGGATCGTCTTCAGGCTGCTGTACGAGCTGCTCGATACCAGCAAGCTTTGCGCCGCTACCATAGCCGCAAAGTTAATGCCAGAAGCTTCGAGGAAGGCGACCTTGTTCTTCGGCGCGTTCAATCCGCCAAGAATTCCAACAAGTTGACGCCAAAGTGGGAAGGCCCTTACCGGGTAAAACGAGTCACTAGGCCTGGCGCTGTCCGCCTTGAGACCAAAGATGGCATTCCGGTGAGCAACTCCTGGAACATTGAGCATCTTCGTAAGTTTTACCCGTAGGGCGCAGTTGCCGGAACCTGTTCCGGCAACCACCTTTTGTACAAGTCTTGCCGCTGTTGCATGTAATCCTTTGTACAAAGCCGGGCGCAGATCCCGTGCATAAGTAAAGCTCATGTGCTTCGCACATCTTGTCACTTTCATGCTTTTTACTTTACATTTGCATGCTTTAACTGACACTTTGTGCAGCACCTATCCCCGGTAAGCAATAACGAGCCGAAAGGCACCATATCTTTATTTTCTCTTCTTTCTTTTTCTCAAACAAAGGAAAAGAAGGATCCCACGCACACA
>NC_041383.1:651950046-651980054 GCF_002162155.2 Triticum dicoccoides | reverse complement strand
AGATAATGGTGTGGACCAGGCGTCGTTTAAGGAAGATTCGCCTTGCCGGGAAGCAAATGACAGAAAATCTAAGCTGCCAAAGTTTGAGCAATTAGTTTTAGTCTTTAAGTTATCTTCCTCGAACGACTCTGTTTTGTATGGAAAACCTGTGCGCGGAGGAACCAGCTCGTAGCTAGATGCGCCCTTACTTTGTTTCGAGTCCGCTCAACAACTTAAGTGTGCTGCAACTAGTCGCGACAAGGTTTCTTGTCGGAGCGGCACCGCCAGCAGGCTGCTGACGTTTCGCACTCAGCGCTCGCGGCTCGGGTGCCTGCGCCGACAAGTTCCCTAAAAGCGTAGGGTAAAAACATACAAAGCAAAGGATCTAGTAAAGGAAGTAACATAGCAATTGATATCCAAGATAAAGTTATATTACAAGGTAACTTGTCGCGGCTCTAACACATTGTTCCTATGACATGACTAGCAGCGACAAGGAAAAAGATAAGATGGGCGGCCTAGTCTACGCGACCACCCTCAACCCTCCTGACCTTGCTCACCTTGTCCACAATGGGTGCGACAAGGGCCTTGAGTGCTTCCAGATCGGCGTCGGGCGGCAAGGATCTAAGGACGTTGGTGAGGTTGAGGCCCGGGTTGCGGAACGCCACCTTCACCAGCACCTTCTGAAGAACTCCCGTGCAAATCTTGCGCGAATCATCGGCCAGCTGCTTTGGGATCTTCTCCCGAAGCCGCTGGAGAGCTGTCGCCACGCCCTTGAAGAACAGACTGAGCTTGGCGCTGGGCTGGAGATGGTCGTCGGAAGAGTACCCAAAGTCCTCCATCCCCAGCTGCGCCAACTCCCCGTCGATGATTGCGGCGATGTTCACCAGGCCCTCGGTCCAGTGCTCCACTGTCTCCCTGAACGAGTTCTGGGTGACGGCAATGCTCGCCAGCAGCGCCTCGTCGGCCTTGATCTTCTCCGACAAGGTCGTCTCTCGCTCCTTGGCGGCGTCCAGCGTTTGCGTCAGCGTGGCCAGCTTCAGCTCAAGATCCGCGTTGGAGTCCTTGGCGGCGCTGAGCTCCTTGCTCCTCTCAGCAAGGAGGCCTTGCAGCTCACCATGGGCGGCAGCATCCTTCTCGCGCTCGCGCTTGAGCACGGCGAGCTCCTCGCCGCTCGTCCGGAGATTGGCCTCCAGCTGCACCACTTTCGCCTCCAGCTCCTTCTTGGCGGCCTCGGCAGCTGCGGCAGCGTCCTTTGACTCCTTGAGATCCCCGTCAATGGCTTGCTCCCGCGCGGCGAGCTCCTCTTTGTGGCTGTCAAGGTTCACCTTGCGCTGCGCCAATTCTCCCTCCCGCGCAGCTAGCCTCTCGGCAGCAAGCCGCTGCTGCTCCTCAACCTCAGCCTTCGCGAGGAGGAAGGCCTTCCTCTCCTCGGCGACTTGCTCCCGCTCCTCCGCCAAGCTCCGGAGAGTCTCCTGCCTGAGACCCCGAAGCTCCTCCGCCGTTTCTCAATATCGATTCCCGCCCTCGCGACAAGCGCTTCCCGGGAAGCCAGTTTGGCTTGCCGGGCGTGGTAGAGCAACGTTAGCTTCCGCAGCAGCCGCTCCTCTTCGGGCTCCTCGCTGCTGCTTGGCGCGTCAACCAGCGCTAGTCCGGCGGAGGCAAGCACCTCTCCGTCGAAAGTTTCTCCCTCGACCGGCGCCCTGGAGCTCGAAGCCCAGGGGAGCTTGATGAAGACGCCGTCGCCGACCTTCAAGTAGGCGCCGGGCTGGGGCTCCTCGGAGTCTGGCTCTGCGGCAACGGCGGGAGGATCGGTGGTCGGTGCAGCGCTTGTCGCTCCTGCGGCCTCGGGGCCGTCAGTACGACCACTGGATCCCTCGCCGGCTTCTGCGGCGGCAGCCCTGGCGGCCTCTTCGCCGGCGGGTTCATCGGCGCCGGCCTCTCCTTCTGCAGCTTCGATCTCCATCGGCTCTGGAACGATTGGGTCTGAAGAACGAAGAATGGAGAGAAGTCAAGCAAATATGCAAAACAAAGTCAGAAGAACAAAAGTCCAAGGGCAGGTTTTTAGGCAAGTGGATTACCTGTCATGGGATCTGCAGTCACGGTCTCAGCCGCCGGAGGATCACTGGCGTCTTCCCTTGCCGGAGAATTGGCCCTTGCCGGAGAGTTCTCCCTTGCCGGAGAACGCTCCCTTGCCGGGGACTCTACCCTTGGCGGCGTAGTCGAAGCAGATGGCGCTTCGGGGGCGGCTTCCGGGCCCTCCTGGTGAGGCTCCTCTGCTCCTACACAAATCCAACAATCAAGATATTAGTAAGAGATAAGAGCAACCATGTGCACCTGACGGCGGGGAGTAAATTATAAACTTACGCTGGGGGCTGCGCTGGGGGCTGCTCTGCGGAGTAGTGGCCAGGTCCGGCAAGGTGGGCTCAGGCACGCCCCCTGCTGACACGGTGGGATAGTCTTCGATGACGATCACCGAGGCCTTGGCCCTCTTCGCCGCTCTCTAGGCCAGCGTCCTGAAAAGGGATGGGTTCAGATCGAAGCAAGTTAGATACAGAACAAAAGCGACAAGATTGAAGAACTACGAAGCCAGCAAGAAAAGCTTACTCTTCTTCTTCGTCATCAGAGCTGAGCGCGGAGAGATCAAAGTCCGGCTCCCCTCGGTGTGACGAGGCGGAGGGGTGGGGTCCCTTGCCCGCTTGGCGGGAGCAGCGGCGGTGGGCCGGGAAGGTCCCGCTCCAGTTGTCGCAGCAGCGGGAGGCGCTCCCGGGGCAACGGTGCTTGCCGCGGTGGAGCGTGTCGCGCAGCTCGGCGGCTGTTGCCCCGTCTGGCGCCCCGCTGCGTCACCGGTCCTGTGGAGATGCCTCCTTGGTGCAGCCGGGGGCTCCACTTGCGGCAGGCTGTCTGAAGGCTTCGGCTCCTCCTCGCCGGGCTCGCTCGGCTCGGCTTCGGGGCCGGCAAGATCTTCCTCACCGGCGAACTCCTCGCGCTCGGCAAGGCAAGCTGCCTCTGCTGCCTCTGCCTCCGCCTCGGTGAACCCGAACTCGCCCGCGGCAACTGCTGCCGCGGCCTCTTTCGCCCTAGTGGCGATGTGCTGCAGCTCCGCGTCAGTAGTGTCACGGGTCAGGCTCCTCTGCTCGTCGGCGCGGATCGGTACTTCCTCCAGACTATCGAAGAACGCCCGCACGACGTCATCCGCCAGCTCTTGCCAAGTTGGGGCGATTCCGTGCGAATCGCACAATGGCATCATCGCGCGGATCCGATCAAGTGAAGAGTTATTGCACAAAGGTACGACGCTCCTCGGCAACAGAAACGGGTGCTGAGGGTCGCGTTTGAAGAGCTCCAGGAGCATTGCATCCAGCTCCAAGACGGTGAAATTGAAGTTGAGGCCCGGGCGCAGCCTCATGATGTCCGTCGAGTTCTTGAACTCCCAGGCAGGCCTCCCTCTCTCCTGCAGGGGGGCGATGTGGCGGCGAAGGAAATCTACGCCGACAGCGCCTACAGTGAGCCCGGTGAGCCTAAGACGGAGGATTCTGGTGACGGCGATCTTCAGCCTGTCATCCTCCGGGGCCATGTTGCTCCAATCGTTGCCGCGTACTATTGGGGCTTGGCGCACGGCAGTGAACGGTTGCGGGTTCTCCTCAACAATCCAACACCACTCCGCTCTCCACTCCTCCCATCTGCTGCGAAGCTCACCCTCCAGATAAGCCTCCTTCTTGCCGACTCTCGAGATCCAGGCGATCCCTCCGGCAAGCGGCTCTCCTCTCTCGACCCGAGGCATGAAGAAATGGCGGAAAAGGGCTACATTAGGGTGGACTCCGACAAAGTTTTCGCACAAATGTGCGAAAACTGCCATCGTAAGGACGGCGTTGGGGGTGAAGTCTAGGAGGCGGAGGCCGTACGTGTTCATGATATCACAGAAGAACTTCGAGAAGGGCGGGCAGAGCCCGCAATAGAAGAAAAGTGCGAAGAATGGGTAGCCGGTTGGAGCCAGCTCCGATGCGGTGGCCGGGAGTACCCTCGTGCACGGGTGCGCACGCGTGTCCGTCAACCAGAAAAGGTAGTAGTACTCCCTCAGCTCCTTGGCGCCGAGCTGAGGGGGGAAGATGGCCCGCTCCTTCCGCAGCGCCGCGAGCCGCTGCGCCTCGGCCGATTTCACACCCTTCCCCTTGTCGGCCTTTGGAGCCATGGCGGAAGTGGCAGGGGAGGTCGGCAGCGTGGTGGTGCTGGTGGCGACAGGGGGCGGAGCGCTGCTCTCTTTCGGCTTTGAGAAGAAGGGGGAGCGGCGGAGATTTCTGGACTTGGAGCAACAAACGGCGAAGTGGGGAAACTGCCCCTGTTTCCCCTGCTTATAAAGAGGGAGGGGGCGGACGTTTCGCCCCTCCGAATAAAGAACCCCCCACGATCTCTCCCACGATGCCGCATTCAGCGCGTGCCGTTGGGGGAGAGCGCGGTGGGTACAGAGCAAGATTCGGCGTTACCCGGGCCGCGCGTGCCCGTGCCCTGTTTTGGGCCTGGCCCAACAGCGCTCGGCACCATGTGTGGCCCAGGCCCGGGGGCTCCTGTCGGTGTACTAGAGTAGGGGTACCCTAGTACCCCGAACTTGTGCACAGGCAGTTGCAGCGCCCCGCGGAAAGGGCTTGCCAGGTGACCGCCAAGATACTCCATGGCTCCTCTGGAGCCATTCAAGAACCAAGTGTTTAAGTCAAGAAGACAAGGCCCCGGCAAGAGGAGCTTGCCCGGA
The DNA here is from genome assembly GCF_002162155.2 of Triticum dicoccoides. Classification (NCBI taxonomy): domain Eukaryota; kingdom Viridiplantae; phylum Streptophyta; class Magnoliopsida; order Poales; family Poaceae; genus Triticum; species Triticum dicoccoides. The sequence goes on along the minus strand of NC_041383.1, from coordinate 651,975,334 downwards.
AAGCCAACCGAGGCGTTTCAAGGAACTTGTCGCGACGCGCCATGCATCCCGGCAAGGCCCGGCGAGCAACAAGCTTCCGGGAGCGACAAGACCACGACCGCGGCAAGACGCTTGCCGGGGCAAGCGGCAACTCTACGACCACGCTCCAGCGCATCCACCAACGTGTCGCCCTGGGGGCCTCTCCAGGCATGCGTGGCGGAAGGCTGTGCAGCCAGCGGTAAGCGGTGGCATGCGACGCTGACAAGATCGCCATCGTGGCGAATGGTGGCGCCTCTAACGGTCCTTTTCTGCACTATTTAGGCGACACAGATGGGCATTTCATGCCCTTGTCCCCTGCCGTCAGGGTTAGATAGAGTACACTGTACAAGCAACTGTACCAACTACCTCTCTTTTTACATCTTTACCCTTCTCTGCGTTGCCACCTGTCGGTGACCCCTTGTGCGTATAAAAGGAGGCCCATGCGCAACATAGAGGGGGTTGGGGGGGAAGGTTCAGTTCAGTTCGGAAGTTTCGGATCATTTCGAAGCTAGGAAAACACTTAGCTCTCTTGAGCAAGAACACAATACAATCAGACAAGCAGCAGTAGGAGTATTATCTCTCCGGAGAGCTCCGAAGCTGGGTAAACTGCTCGTGTGCTTCGCCTCGATCTTCTCTTCGTGCGACCTCCGCCCCCCGCCGAAACGAAAAGGGGCTCGGTCCGCCGGCCCCATAGGTGTTCGTGGATCAGTTTCCCCGACAGATGGGACATCCTACGAGTAAAACCAGACCTCAAGTTTCCCCGGGGTGGCCCCACAGTCTACCCGTTTGGGACCAACACCATCAGCACTGGCCCCCTATATTATGTGGAATAATGAATCCTCGGGTTCATGACGCCCGATGAGTTAATTAATTAATTCAATATTATTATGTTGGCAAATGTTAAAACCAATGTTGGGCCTTGCTGGAAGAGTTTTATTCAAAGCGAACTATCAAGGGGGCCCCATAAACCCCAACCGTGTAAGGAACGCAAAATCAAGGAACATAACACCGGTATGATGGAAACTAGGGCGGCAAGAGTGGAACAAAACACCAGGAAAAAGGCCGAGCCTTCCACCCTTTACAAAGTATATATGTGCATTAATTAAATATAAGACATATTGTGATATCCCAAGATATCCATGTATCAACATGAAACAACTTGCGACTGTACCTGCAACTAGCAACGCTATAAGAGGGGTTGAGCAAAGCGGTAACATAGCCAAACAACCATTTGCGAGGATGGTGGAAAAGGTTAGAGACTATTTCATGGCATATTAGGAGGCTTGATAAACAAGTGATAGGAAGCGCGACATAGCGGTAGAACGGATATCTAGCAAGCAAAGATAGAAGTGATATCAGGGGTAATGATCATCTTGCCTGAAATGTCCTCAGTGGAATCGGTAACTTGCTCCTCGTGAATGTACTCAACAGGCTCCTCATTCACGAACTCATCTCCCGTTTCTACCCAAAGCAAGAACACAACAACATGACAACAATCAATCACGGTGCAATGCGCAAGCAACATGATGCAAAACATGACATGGAATGCAAGATATGATGTGGCATGCATATGGGTGCTCCGTAAGGGGAAACGATGAACATGGCACTATCTTGGTAATCCAGGCATGCCACTGGATAGATAGGAAGATTTCGGTTGAAATCGATATAAAGAACAGCAGGAACGGATGCGCACAACTCAAACGGTGAGCAAAAGAAAAGCAATGCAAAACTGACATTAACAACAACATGGAAACTTGTATGCAAAGTTTAAATATGCTACAACACCCAACATGAAAACAAAAGGCATGGCAGTGAAGTACATATCAAGCTCTATCAAACATGATTAGTGAGCTACTACTAAAACTCACTAGAACAGGTTCAAAACAGCATGGCAAAAATGCAAATGATATCAAATTACAGACTTTGTAGAAATCACTGAACATGGCATAAACAGCATCAGGTTGCAATGTTTAGAGCTAGCAAACTACATGCTACAGGAACATATCATGGCAAAAAGGAGCATGGCATGCTAGTACTATATGCACTTAACAAAACCCCCTTACTGCACTTTTTCCAGAAACACATGGATTAGATGATAGCTTCAATGTAAATATGGCAAGTGATATAACAGTTTCAGACGGTGAAAAAGACTAGCATGGGAAAAACAGATTCATGATAGCATGTTCACAAGTTTTATTAACTCACCACAAGGCATATTATGGCATGGAACAAATTCTAGCAAGAATTAGACATGGAAATGAAGCTACATGTGCCAAAATACCACATAGCATATTTGAATTAATTCACAAAAAAATGACAAAACATCAACATGATGTAAAATGTCATGTGTGCAAAATTGCTCAAATTGAGAAACTAATGCCACCACTTGATTTCTTGGATTTATCTAGCCCAAAAACATATATAATATGTTGGGGTCATCATTGAAAAATCACCACAAATGATATAAGTTAAAACTTGCCTAAAATGGCTAAAGACAGAAATGGCATTTTCCATATTTGGAAATGGACTTGCCCGATTTGGAACCTGGGCCCTTGCCAGAAACGGAATAAGCTGAAAATAAATAAATGAAAACAAAAATAAAAAGGAGGGGAGAGGGGGATGACAGGTGGGGCCCTGGTCCCCAGTGAGGCTATGCAGTGGGTCCCACAGGGTCCCACATGGTAGTGGTTGCGGTTGTCCTCAAAATAGAGTAGAACAGGGGAAGCGGCTGATGACCCACAAGTATATGGGGTCAATTGTAGCCTTTTTGATAATTAAGAGTGTCTAATCCAACAAGGAGCAGAAGGAAATGACAAGTGGTTTTCAGCAAGGTATTGTCTGCAAGTGCTAAAATTGTAAGTAGCGGAGTAGTTTGGTAGCAAGATAATCTGTAACGAGCAAGTAACAATAGTAGTAACAAAAGTGCAGCAAGGTAGCCCAATCCTTTTGAGGCAAAGGACAGGCCAAAATAGTTTCTTATGATAAGCAAAGTGTTCTTGAGGGTACACGGGAATTCCATCTAGTTACTTTCATCATGTTGGCTTAATTCGTGTTAGGTACTTCGATAATTTGATATGTCTGTGGACCGGTGCTTAGGCATTGTTCTTACTTGAACAAATCTCCTACTTATGATTAACCCTCTAGCAAGCATCCGCAACTACGAGAAAAGTGTTAAGAATAAATTCTAACCATAGCATTAAACTTTTGGATCCAATCGGTCCCTTACGGAATAGCGCATAAACTGGGGTTTAAGCTTCTATCACTCTCGCAACCCACCATCTAATAACTACTCCACAATGCATTCCCTTAGGCCCAAATATGGTGAAGTCTCATGTAGTCGACGTTCACACGACACCACTAAGAGAATGACAACATACATATCATCAAGATATCGAACACATATCAAGTTCACATGATTACTTGCAACATGATTTCTCCCGTGACCTCAAGAACGAAAGTAACTACTAACAAATTATAAGCATGCTCAAGATCAGAGGGGTATTAAATAACATAATGGATCTGAACATATAATCTTCCACCAAATAAACCATATAGTAATCAACTACAAGATGTAATCAACACTACTAGTCACCCACAAGCACCAATCTATAGTTTTGATACAAAGATTGAACACAAGAGATGAACTAGGGTTTGAGAGGAGTTCGTGCTATGAAGATGTTGATGAAGATTGCCCTTCCCAAGATGGGAGAGTTGTTGGTGATGACGAAGACGCTGATTTCCCCCTCCGGGAGGGAAGTTCCCCCGGTGAAATCGCTCCACCGGAGGGACAAAGTGCTCCTGCCCAAGTTCCGCCTTGAGGCGCCGGAGCTTCGTCCGGAAAGTCCTCTTATGATTTTTTTATAGGTCAAAATGACTTATATACCAGAAGATGGGCACCAGAGGTGGGCCGAGGAGGACAGCACCCACTAGGGCACGCCTGGGCCTCCTGGCGCGCCCAGGTGGGTTGTGCCTACCTGGTGGCCCCCCTCTCGTACTTATTTGCTCCAATAATTCTTAAATAATCCATAAAAAACCCTCGGGAAGTTTCAGCTCATTTGGAGTTGTGCAGGATAGGTAGCTTGACGTAGCTTTTTTAGGTCTAGATTTCCAGTTGCCAGAATTCTCCCCCTTAGTGCATACCTTTCATATTGTGAGAGAAAAGGTATTAGAATTACTCCAAAAGGCATTATTATGCAATAAAAGAACATAAATAATACTAGGAAAACATGATGCAAAATGGACGTATCAACTCCCCCAAGCGTAAACCTCGCTTGTCCTCAAGCGAAAACCGAAATCGAAAACATGTCCACATGCTTAGAGAGAGAGGTGTCGATAAAAATAAAAATACGGAGATAGCAGCATCATGTAACTTATTATAACAGGAACAAACTTTAACATAAAAATTTTATCATATTTTTTTATCATAGACTTCTCATGAACAAGTGACAATTCATCACAACATCAAAGTATAAAGCATAAACTCTATAGAAAACCAACAAACTATGTTCTCAGTTAACTTTGCAACTGCAATTCATCATCTTTTCAGGAAGGGTCACGTATCGGAGCCTTTAGGCAAGTCCACATACTCAACCATCATTTAGTCTTCTATGATTACTGACACTGATCACCGCATACACATGAGCAAAACGTTTCAACCGGACACATAGGAAGATAGGGGCTTATAGTTTTGCCTCCCAACGCACTCACCTCAAGGGTGATGTCAACAATAATAACTCATGCTACCCATATTCAACTGGATATATGTGCCTAGATCTTTCCTCGCCACATGATGCTTGCCAAAGGAGAAAAGTAAAAGGAATAGAGATAAAAACTTTGACTCTTTGCATGAAAGTAAATACTTGAAAGTAAAAGATAGGCCCTTCGCAGAGGGAAGTAGAGGTTTCCATGTGCTTTTTGTTTGCATGCTCAACCCCTTAGTGCAAGAGAATGTCACGCTATATTGCCCCTTGTGATGGCAACCTTTATTATGCAGTATGTCGCTTTTATTCTTCACCATCACAAGTTCGTACAATGCTCAATTTTTCCCTTACACTAAATGATCTCACACTTTTAGAAGCAATTTTTATTGCCCTTTTTGCACCGATGACAACTTACTTGAAGGATCTTACACAATCCATAGGTAGGTATGGTGGACTCTCAAACAAGATAGGGTTTAAGAGTTTTGGATGCACAAGTAGTATCTCTACTTAGTGCGGAGTTTTTGGCTAGCAAAGATAGGGGCAAGCACCACATGTTGAAGGATCTATGCAATATAACTTCTATGTGAATATGAACAAACATAAATCATTAGGTTGTCTTCCTTGTCCAACTTCAACAATTTTGGCATATAATATTTTGATGGGTGCTCACAATCATAAAAGATTTCCATGATAGTATATTTATATGTGAATCTTCTCTTCCCTTATTAATTCTTCCCTGAGTTGCATCGTTGACCAATGCTATGTTTGTCAATCTACAATAACGTTTTCTACTTATACTTTTCCTTATGTAATGTCATCGCTTACCATAAGACTAGCATATGCTCTTTCTTTTCTTTTTTATCCTTTCTTTTTATTGCAGCAAGAAAATGAAGAAGGAAAAACTCAAACTAAACTTTATTATATATCTCACACACGATTACAAGGATTGATCACTAAGCAAACTCACACAAAGAAAGGATCGAAATAAAATTTTATTCATCTAATAGCAAAAGATAACCATGGATCGAACTAAGAAAGTAAAGGCAAAAGTAAGTGGAGATGATACAATACCGGGGCACCTCCCACAAGCTTGGCGACAGCCAAGGGGAGTGCCCATACACAATACTCAGTTTCCCTTTGGTGGTGAAGAAGAAGATGGTGGTGATGAAGTAGAAGGTTTGCCTTTCTTCCTTAGCTTACGCTTCAGGACAGAATTCTCATCTTCCAGTTCACGGATCTCCCGCTCAAGCCCCAACACCTTTTTGCATAAATCCTGCTTATTTTCATGTCCCTAGGTTGGGGCAATGTAACTTCATCCTCCTCCAAGCCCGTCTCCTCCTTCTTCTTGGGATCATGGTCTTCTTCTTCCTTCGAAGTCCAACCATAATGATCCACATCCCCATATACCTTGGATTTTGCAATGTAATCTACAACATAGCTCTCACCCTTTGAGTCTTGGGATGACATAATTCCAGATCTGACAGGAAAACAGAGAGAAAAGAAAACATGAGATTTCTCCGCGATACGGAGGTTAACAGGTTCGGGCTGGAGGTATATATAGATTTTCTTTTATCTTGGGGAACAAGTAGAAAAGAAGAAAAACGGAGTACGGAAAGTACCTGAGGTGGGCACAACCCACCTCGGCACGCCAGGCATGCCTGGCGCGCCCTGGTGTATCGTGCCCACCAGGGTCACTTTCCTGGAAGTTTCTTATTTTCCTAATTTTCTAAATATTCCAAAACTAACAAAAAAATATTTTTGCGGATTTTTTGGAGTTTGTTTACTTACCGTATCATGTACCTTCCTTTTTTCATGGTTCTGGAGTGTTCCGGAAGGTTTCCTTTATGTGTTCTTCCGGTGTCAAAGTTTGCATAATTGCTTTCAACATTAATGGGTGTACCTAAGATATAATGTTTTATTCGTTGCCCGTTGACAACCTTCGGGTTAGTCCCTTCGGCATTATTTATTTTCATAGCTCCGGACCGATAGACCTCCTCAATGACATAGGGTCCCTCCCATTTGGAGAGGAGTTTTCCTGCAAAGAATCTGAAATGAGAGTTGTACAAAAGAACATATTCTCCAACCTTGAACTCGCACTTTTGGATTCTTTTGTCATGCCATCTTTTAACTTTTTCTTTAAATAATTTTGCATTTTCATAATCCTGGGTTCTCCATTCATCTAATGAGCTAACATCAAATAACCTATTTTCCCCAGCAAGTTTGAAATCATAATTGAGTTCTTTTATTGCCCAAAATGCTTTGTGTTCTAACTCAAGAGGCAAACGACAAGCTTTTCCATAAACCATTTTATATGGAGACATACCAATAGGATTTTTATATGCTGTTCTATATGCCCAAAGTGCATCATCTAATTTCTTAGACCAATTCCTCCGGGACATATTGGCAGTCTTTTGTAAGATTAGTTTTATTTCTCTATTGCTAAGTTCAACTTGACCACTAGACTGAGGATGATAAGGTGATGCAATTCTATGGTTAACATCATACTTAGCAAGCATTTTACGGAAAGCACCATGAATGAAGTGTGAACCACCATTAGTCATTAAATATCTAGGGACTCCAAACCTTGGGAAAATAACTTCCTTAAGCATTATAATAGAGGTGTTATGATCAACACTACTAGTTGGAATAGCTTCTACCCACTTAGTAACATAATCAACATCATCCAAAATATGTGTATACCCATTAGAGGAAGGAAAAGGTCCCATAAAGTCAAATCCCCAAACATCGAATGGTTCAACAACAAGTGAATAATTCCTAGGCATTTCTTGACGCTTATCGATATTACCTATTCTTTGGCATTCATCACAAGATGAGACAAACTTATGGGCATCCTTGAAGAGATAGGCCAATAATAACAATATTGCAATACCTTATGAACGGTTCTGTCTCCCGCATGATGTCCTCCATAAGCTTCAGAGTGACATTTCCGTAGGATTTGTTCCTGTTCATGCTCAGGTACACAATGTGTAATAATACCATCTACTCCTTTATAAAGATGTGGGTCATCCCAAAAGTAATGTCTTAAATCATAGAAGATTTTTTTTCTTTTATTGGTATGTGAAGCTAGGTGGTATGTATTTAGCAACAATATAATTAGCATAGTCAGCATACCAAGGTGTACTACGAGAAACATTTATTGCAGCTAGTTATTCATCAGGGAAGCTATCATAAATAGGTTGTGAGTCATCAAGAATATTTTCAAGCCTAGACACGTTATCAGCTACGGGATTCTCTGCTCCTTTCCTATCAGTGATATGAAAATCAAATTCTTGTAGCAGAAGAACCCACCTAATGAGTCTAGGTTTAGCATCTTTCTTTTCCATAAGATATTTTATAGCAGCATGATCGGTGTGAACAGTTACTTTAGAATCAACAATGTAAGATCAGAATTTATCACAAGCAAACACCATGCTACGTCTTGAGCTTGCGTTGGTTTTCCTTGAAGAGGAAAGGGTGATGCAACACAGTAGCATAAGTATTTCCCTCAGTTTTTGAGAACCAAGGTATCAATCCAGTAGGAGGCTCCTCACAAGTCCCACGAACATACACAAACAAACAAAGAACTCGCAACCAACGCGATAAAGGGGTTGTCAATCCCTTCACGGCCACTTGCGAAAGTGAGATCTGATAGAGATAATATGATAACATAAATATATTTTTGGTATTTTATAATATAAATGCAGAAAATAAAGATGCAAATAAAAGTAGATTGGAAACTTATATGATAAAAGATAGACCCGGGGGCCATAGGTTTCACTAGAGGCTTCTCTCAAGATAGCATAAGTATTACGGTGGGTGAACAAATTACTGTCGAGCAATTGATAGAAAAGCGAATAATTATGAGACTATCTAGGCATGATCATGTATATAGGCATCACGTTTGCAACAAGTAGACCAACTCCTGCCTGCATCTACTACTATTACTCCACACATCGATCGCTATCCAGCATGCATCTAGAGTATTAAGTTCATAAGAACAGAGTAACGCATTAAGAAAGATAACATGATGTAGAGGGATAAACTCAAGCAATATGATATAAACCCCATCTTTTTATCCTCGATGGCAACAATACAATACGTGTCTTGCAACCCTTTCTGTCACTTGGTAAGAACACCGCAAGATTGAACCCAAAGCTAAGCACTTCTCCCATGGCAAGAAAGATCAATCTAGTAGGCCAAACCAAACCGATAATTCGAAGAGACTTGCAAAGATAAATTAATCATACATAAAAGAATTCAGAGAAGATTCAAATATTATTCATAGATAAACTTGATCATAAACCCACAATTCATCGGATCTCGACAAACACACCGCAAAAAGAGATTACATTGAATAGATCTCCACAAGAGAGAGAGGGGGAGAACATTGTATTGAGATACAAAAAGAGAGAAGAAGCCATCTAGCTAATAACTATGGACCCGAAGGTCTGTGGTAAACTACTCACAACTCATTGGAGGGGCTATGGTGTTGATGTAAAAGCCCTCCATGGTGGATTCCCCCTCCGGCAGAACACCGGCGACGGCTCCAAGATGGGATCTCGCGGATACAGAAGGTTACAGTGGTGGAAATATTTCTTCGGTGGCTCCCTGGATGTTTTCGGGGTATGTAGGCTTATATAGGAGGAAGAAGTACGTCGGTGGCCGCCCGAGGGGCCCACGAGATAGGGGGGCGCTTCGGCTGCTTCTTGACTTGCACTCGGATCATGTTCGTTCCAAAAATCACGCCCCCGAAGGTTTCATTCCATTTGGACTCCGTTTGATATTCCTTTTCTTCGAAATACTGAAATAGGCAAAAAACAGCAATACGGGCTGGGCCTCAGGTTAGTAGGTTAGTCCCAAAAATGATATAATTGTGTAAAATAAAGCCCATAGACATCCAAAACAGGTTATATAATAGCATGGAACAATCAAAAATTATAGATACGTTGGAGACGTATCACACCACTGCTAGGAATTCTTTTTCAGTAGTAGCATAATTTCGTTGAGCACTGTCTAGATTTTTACTAGTATAATGAATAACATTCAGTTTCTTATGAACTCTTTGCCCTAGAACAGCATTAACAGCATAATCACTAGCATCACACATAATCTCAAAAGGCAAGTTCCAATCAGGTGGTTGAACAACAGGTGCAGTAACTAAGGCTTTCTTTAGTGTTTCAAAGGCTTCCATACAATCATCATCAAAAACGAAGGGAATATCCTTTTGCAAAAGATTCGTAAGAGGCCTAGAAATTTTAGAAAAGTCTTTGATAAACCTCCTATAGAAACCAGCATGACCAAGGAAACTACGAATACCTTTGGTATCTTTGGTACATGTCATTTTCTCAATTGCATCAACCTTGGCTTTGTCCACCTCAATGCCTCTTTCAGAAATTTGATGGCCCAAGACAATACCTTCGTTAACCATAAAGTGGCACTTCTCCCAATTCAAGATGAGATTTGTTTGTTCACATCTCTGGAAGACTCGATCAAGATTGCTTAAACAGTCATCAAAAGACGTCCCATAAACAGAAAAGTCATCAATGAAAACATCAACAATCTTTTCACAAAAATCAGAGAATATAGCAGTCAAACATCTTTGAAAGATAGCAGGTTCATTACATAAACCAAAAGGCATATGTCTATAAGAAAATGTTCCAAAAGGACAAGTAAAAGTGGTCTTTTATTGATCAGATTGTAAAACAGGTATTTGTGAAAAGCCAGAGTATCCATCAAGGAAGCAAAAATGTGTGTGCTTGGATAATCTTTCTAACATTTGATCGATAAAAGGCAGAGGGTAATGATATTTTCTAGTAGCTTTATTTAGTTTTCTATAATCAATTATCATCCTATAGCTTGTGACAATTCTTTGTGGAATGAGCTCATTCTTATCATTAGGAACAACAATAATACCTCCCTTCTTAGGGACGCAATGAACAAGACTCACCCATCTACTATCAGCTATAGATATATTATACCTGCTTCTAGAAGTTTCAATATTTCCGTTCTTACCACTTCTTTCATCTTAGGATTTAACCAACGTTGGTGATCAACAACGGGTTTAGCATCAGGTTCCATATTAATCTTGTGCTGACATAGAGTGGGACTAATGCCCTTAAGATCATCAAGAGTATATCCAATAGCAGCTCTGTGCTTCCTTAGAACTTTCAATAATCTTTCTTCTTCATGTTCTGAAAGGTTAGCACTAATAATAACAGGATATATCTTTTTCTCATCCAGATAAGCATATTTCAAAGTGTCTAGCAATTGTTTTAATTCAAACACAGGATCACCTTTAGGTGGAGGAGGACCTCCTAGAGTTTCAATAGGCAAATTGTGTTTAAGCAGAAGTCGTTGTTCAAAAAAGATTATATCTATTTCATTACTTTCATGCATATGCAAATCATTTTCATGGTCTAGCAAATATTGTTCCAAATGATCAGTAAGAGGCACAACAATAGAAGCAAGACCAATAATTTCATCCTTACTAGGCAAATCTTTCTTATGAGGTTATCTACTAAACCTGGAAAAATTAAATTCATCAGATACATCACAAAAGCTAACACCGACAGTTTGTTTCTCATAATCTATTCTGGCATTGACGATGTTCAAGAAAGGTTTACCAAAAAAATGGGACAAAAGTCATCTTGTGGGGAACCAAGAACAAGAAAATCAGTAGGGTATTCTATTTACCCACACAAGACTTTAACATCTCTAAGAATCCCAATTGGTGATATAGTATCTCTATTGGCAAGTTTAATAGTAACATCTATGTCTTCTATTTCAGCAGGTGCTATTTCATTCTTAATTTCTTCATATAGTGAAAAAGGAATAGCACTCACACTAGCACCTAGGTCACGTAACCCATGATAAGAGTGATCTCCTATCTTAACTGAGAAAACAAGCATGCCAACAACTGGTCTATGTTTACCCTTTTTATCCGGTTTAGCAATTCTAGAAGCTTCATCACAGAAGTAAATAACACGCACATCAATATTATCAACCAAGAGATCTGTAACCATATAAACACTAGGTTCAACTCTAATTTTTTTCATCTGGTTTGGCTGTTCTAACATAACTTTTGTTAACCACAGTTGAAGCTTTAGCATGTTCCTTCATGCTAACAGGGAAAGGTAGGTTTTCAATATAAGCAGTGGGAACAATTGGATCAACATTGTAAATGATAGTTTTTTCTTTAGCTTTCACCGGTTCCTTAATTTCTTATTTAATAGGTGGGTGATATATAAACCACTTCTCCTTAGGGAGATCAACATGAGTAGAAAAAGGTTCACAAAAGGAAGCTACTATCTCAGAATCAAGTCCATATTTAGTGCTAAACTTTTGAAAAGCATCAGTATTCATAAAAGATTTAACACAATCAAACTTAGGCTCAATACCTGACTCTTTACCTTTGTCGAGTTCCCAATCTTCAAAGTTGTGTTTAATTATTTCTAAAAGATCCCACCGGAATTCAATAGTCTTCTTCATAAAAGAACCAGTACAAGAAGTATCGAGCATGGTTTGATCATTACGAGAAAGCCGGGCATAGAAATTCTGAATAATAATTTATCTTGAGAGCTCATGATTGGGGCATGAATATAACATTGACTTAAGCCTCCCCCAAGCTAGAGCGATACTTTCTCCTTCACGAGGCCAAAAATTATACATATAATTCCGATCACGATGAACTAGATGCATAGGATAATTTTTTTGATGAAATTCCAATTTCAATCGACTCCAGTTCCAAGATCCAATATCATTGCATAACCTATACCATGTCAATGCTTTTCCCTTCAAAGATAAAGGGAAAAACTTCTTATTAGCTTCATCTCTGGGAAAACCTGCAAGCTTAAACAATACACAAATTTCATCCACATATATCAAGTGCATATCAGGATGTTTGGTTCCATCTCTTGCATAAGGATTAGCTAGCAGTTGTTCTAACATACCCGAAGGGATTTCATATTGAACATTTTCAGTAGGTGCAGTAGGTTGAGGGGCAACTAATTGTGGTTCCGGTCGACGTGAAGGTACCCCGAACAAACCCCTCAAAGGATTGTTTTCCATAGTAGCAAGTGACAATAAATTTCAGCACGTAGTAATAATGTTTCCTTACCAACTTCCACTTACCAAGAGTGCTTCACTCCCCGGCAACAGTGCCAGAAAATAGCCTTGATGACCCACAAGTATATGGGGTCAATTGTAGCCTTTTTGATAAGTAAGAGTGTCGAACCCAACAAGGAGCAGAAGGAAATGACAACTGGTTTTTAGCAAGGTATTGTCTGCAAGTGCTAAAATTGTAAGTAGCGGAGTAGTTCGATAGCAAGATAATTTGTAACGAGCAAGTAATGATAGTATTAACAAAAGTGCAGTAAGGTAGCCCAATCCTTTTGAGGCAAACGACAGGCTAAAACGGTTTCTTATGATAAGCAAAGTGTTCTTGAGGGTACATGGGAATTCCATCTAGTCACTTTCATAATGTTGGCTTAATTCATGTTTGGTACTTTGATAATTTGATATGTGGGTGGACCGGTGTAGGTACCCCGATCCTAAGTCACAATGATCTAGCATGTAACACATCATATCACTTTGCGGCCTCACGCACGGTATTCCCACGGGTGCCACCTTACCTGGCCCGGGACCGTTTGCGCCTTTTGGCTCACGTATATGATTGTGTCGCTAGCATCCATATGACAGAGAACCCGGGCCGACATGACTAGTCGTAAACCCAAGGTGGCACAAACTTACAGGAACAGGCATACATGACCCAGCAATGAACGTGTCAATCAACAACGTATGAACCCAAGTCATAGCAAGCTACAAGGACTTAAGGGAATAACGCGTGACATTTCCCCAAAGGGACAGACACAGGAACGAACAAGGACACATGCCGGCTATCCTAAGTGTTCCGGGGTAGTAGCAAGCTACCATGGCTCAGTGGAAGCACCAGGTGACATTTTCCCATAAGAGAGGCTACCAAGAATAAACAACTAGGTTGTCGGATCCCACACATAGCAATACACATTACACGTCCACGGAAACTAGTAAGACCGAAGTCTCCGCTGCAAAAACATAAATAAAGCAATGTGAGTACAAAGGTACTCAGCAAGACTTACATCAGATCCTATCATACATGCATTTGTATCAAGAAGGTAATGTGGGGTTTAGTTGCAGCAAGCCAGCTTGACTCAGTGGCTATCCTGTTCTACGACTACGAGTAACTTCTTTGTGGTGAGACAGCGCACACGAGTCCACTAATCACCACACAATACTCAACTATGGATTCATCCACGTATCCCTATGATAAGGCCATCCATAGCACTCACACTTGTCTTGAGCATTTTAGAGTATCCACTTCAAGTTGTCTATGTACCATGTAAGCATCCAAGAAGTCCATAACCGCGAACCCGGCTATTCAAATAGATCATGTTAACCCTGCAGGGGTGTACTTATTCACACACGCTCTCGCCACTTACCACCATGTACACATCATGTATCTCGGCAAACTTCAAGCGGAAGTCTGGCGAGGGTGTCGGTCACGACCTGACTAACCACACAAGACTCTAGTCCAGGTTTATCGCCTATTCGGGTTCTATCCGCAAGGGAGCCCGGCCGAGGTTTCCATCACGGCCCCAAACGATGTGTGCAGGGTTCCCGAGCCACCATCCGGGTGCCACTCGGTACACCAGGCCATGTGTGCCTAGTCTGTCCAAAGCCCACTCTGTCGGGTGCCACTTGGTAGAAAAATAACACTACCTACAAACACCAGAAACTAGTTGCGACTCCTAGACAGAGATCAAGTCGGTTAATAAGTCGAGAGGAGCACTTAAGCATTCCAATGCATGGTAGTAGCTAGTCATTGGATGACATACACAGAACTCGGTGCTTAAGGATGGTTCCAGTGAGACAACCCACCATGTACTCCTACATGGCCTCTCACCGCTACCTTTACCAAATCGTGTTCACACACTTCACCCTTAGCATCAGAACATAGCATAAAACTCCAATTCATTCCCAATGAATCAGACCTGACACACTCTAAGCAATAGCAGGCAGGGCATGGTAGGAACACAACATGGCTTCAATCAACTCCTACACATGCTAGTGGGTTTCAACTATTTACTATGGCAATGACAGGTCATGCAGAGGAATGGGTTCAACTACTGCAGCATAAAGTAGCAGTTGAATTATTGTTGTCCTAATGCAATAACAGAGAGCAGGAGCGAGAGATGTGACAGCCTGGTTTTGCCCTCCTTTCTTTTTCTGGATTTGATTTGAATTTTGGCATTTGAATCATTTCAATTGGACTTAAACACTTGGGCATCACCTTGGTTTGCACCCAAGTGGCTCATTTCTCTCCCTAGCCATTATTTTTTCTCTGGTCTACCTCAAAATAATATCATGGATATTTTTCTTAAATGAAAAATATTCATTTTCCTCTCAGAAACCCTAACTAGAAACTTGTGCTCCAAAGCAACCCCAATTTTTTTGCCCACAAAAATCTGAGAAAATTCACAAAAATCCTTTGAACCCTAGGGCACCTCCCTGAGCAAAAATATGACACCACTTTTTGTAATATTTTGCTACAGAAATTATTTTCTGTTTTGGACAGAAATGGTAGTTTCTACAGCAACTACCATTTTACTTGCTCCAATGAGGCTGCATTTTCTTGTGCATCACTACCCTCCTAGATGATTGCTAACCACCAAAGCACAGCTCCCAACTCCCAGCCGTTTAACCACAGCAAGCTCTCAAAGTTACTGACCAGTAACTTGCAACGAAGTAAAAACACAGTTTACTGCACCTTAGCTCAAATCAAAGCCTTGGACCTAACCTAAACACTAAGGACTACCAGCCAGACACGAAATTTGGGGCCAGTCGTGGCTATATGCCACAGTGCACGCGGTGACCATGTGTGTGCGTGATGCCAGCATGTTTGTCGCCGCGCTCTGAGTGCTGCCGAGCGCTCTGTTCGGCGCGTGCTCGCTTCCCCGCCTGCCGAAGCTTGCCAAACCCCACCACCATCATCATCCCGATGCCATTAACTCCCCCCTGGCGCTCGACGATGCCGGAGCTCACTGCAGCGAGCACGGGCACGGTCCGGCCAACCCAATAGTGCGTTGTGCACTGTGTTTGTCGCCACCCCCGCGTTCCGTGCTCGTCTCCGTCCGTTCATAGTGCCCGCAAGAGCTGCGCCGCCTTCCCCCTCGCTCACTGATGTTGTTCGTCGCCGGGCGCAGCGTCCAGGTGTCCTCCGGCGGAGCCCGATCCCCTCGCTCCGCTCAGCTATAAATCTAGCCCCCCAGCCTTCTTGATCATTCCCAGCTCCACTCAATCACTCCACAAACTCGTAGGTAGTCGTAGCCCGGCCGGGCAGGCCTCGGGCCGCCGTCCCCGAGCTTGAGCTCGCCGGCGATCCCCTCTACCCGTCCGCACTGCTCCAGCCCCTCCCAAGCCCAGGCGACTCCTCCAGGGCCTCCATCGTGCTTCAGTGGTGCCATACGAGTCGGTTGGAGCCACTGGGGCAACCCCTCGTCGTCGTCATCTCCAACTCCGACGCCCTCAGCCCTCTGCCGCTGCTGGAGAAGCTTTTTTCATCGCCGTCCGACCACCCCTAGCTGTTCTATGGGTACGGGCTGGTGCGCCTCTCTCTGCTCTTTCGGTCCATCCCTCCAGATCGGGCCAAGTCGCCCTCCTCGCCAACGTGCGCTCCGGTGAAGCCCCGTCGTGCCCTCTCTCTCTCTCTCTCCCCCTCCCTCTCACCTGACTAGCGGGGCCCCTGTAAGCCACTCTGGCCGCAACCGAAGCGGTACGAGTGGAGGCGCCCCGCGGGGTTTACGCTTTCGACGTCACCCCCCTGTTCTGTTTATATTAATTCAAATTCAATTAATTCCATAGAGCTTCAAACCGCCACAACTTTTTAACCATAAGTCGAAATGAATTGATTCTTTTTGCATTGTGTTCATTATGAAAATCTCTAGCAGCACACCAAAGATGAGATTTTTCACTGCTGCACAGATTTTCTGGTGAATTTCAGCGTGTTTCTTGATGTTTTCTTTTTGTGTTTATAATTGTTTTCAGAAGGTGAAGCTTGTCTTGAGGATCGCCAAGAGGAGTGTGACCCTCATCTGCACTAAGGCAAGCCACAGCAACATTTTCATGGTGCCATTGCAATATTTGTGATTTATTTTCAACTTGAATGATTAAATTTAGTTCATGCATTTAATCAACAATATAAATAGCTGTTTTCATTCTGTTGAAAGCTAGAATAGGAGGTCATGTTGAGTTACAGTAAGTTAATAAGTTAACTAAGTTAGTTTTAAGTTATTATAAGTTATGCTACTTTATGGAGAAATAATTTTCTTATGGAAAAGAACTAGTTGGGATAATATTTTCTTGGTTAAGAAAATAATTATGATGAGTTATTGCCATGATTAGTTGCTGCATAAAAATGACCAGAATAGTGCCATGAGTTTCTGAAATGTTTGGTTAGTGCTTGATTTAGTTGACCCGGTATTGTTCTGATTTTTAGTGAAGCATGTTATATGAGTGCATTTTCATGGCATATCATGACATCAGTTATTTTTATTTTAAGTTGAACCTAGTAATAAATCAACTTGAACATATCATTGATCGGGTCATGGTGCCACTGAATCGAGTTTTCCCAGTGCAACCACATTTGCCTTTATGGGAAGACCTTTATTCGGTCCATTGTCATGCCTCTGGTCGGTACCTCCAACGAGGGAAGGTTATGGGCATGCGGTACCCTGGCCCGGTAAGCACACATAACCTTGTGTGCCTGTTGATGTTGTTATGGTACCTTGTCCCTGTTTGGGACCGTTTTGCCATGATGGTGGCCATTTTTTCCACGACGGTGGCCGTTGGTGTTGGGGTAGACACGGGGCCACCCATGACTTAGCCCAGTGGGGAGTTAGTCGGAGGGACCGGGAGAGTGTCATGGCAATGGAGGGGTTTTGTTGGAATGCCGTTGGTCCACCCGAATGGGAATGCGAGGCCATGGGTTCCTTGGTGTGGGTAGAGTGCGCTACCTCTGCAGAGTGTATTAAATCTATCGATAACCGAGTCCACGGTTACGGACACGCTCGAAAGTAGGTCACACCATGGGTCAACGTTTAATAAATCTTGCACACTAATTTAATAACATGGCACTGTTGGATGGTTGGAAAACCATGTTGATGTTGATGACCAAGTTGTTGGTCCGTTTGTGATCCGAGAAAGATCACTGTTTGGTTACGAGGTAACCCGTTTGATGACCAAGTTGTTGGTCCGTTTGTGATCCGAGAAAGATCACCGTTTGGTTACGAGGTAACCCGTTTGATGACCATGAGGTTGGTCCGTTTGTGATCCGAGAAAGATCATCGTTTGGTTATGTGGTAACCTATTGGTAAGCAAGTCCGTGGGACTTGAGGCACGAGAATTCATTCACTGCATCCATAGTATGATTTTGCATTGATGATTGAATTGGTTAATATCATGATATTGTTTGTCATTATGTTTATGTTGTTGTGAGCTTACAAGTACATTCAATGTACTAACCTGATGTGTCATGCCAGAGTTCAGGAAAGGTTCGTTGGAACGGAGTGCTGTTCGAGTCTAGATCGTGTTCACATTGGTGTCCCTGTGCTATGGAGTCCCGCTTCATCGTCGTAACGCTGCCGCGTACTTGTCATGATCGAGGCCCCCTTATGTTCATTAAATAATGTACATATTGTTCAGCCGCACTGTGGGTGCCTCTTGGCCTCCTAACTTGTTGTAATATGAACCATGTTCTGCTAGCATCAATAAAGCGGTTGTTTTCTGTACCAAGATGTTCTGTGTTGCCAGAAGACATGGTCTCTGGGCTGGCAATGCAAGGTAAACCGGTTGCTCTGAGCCGGGGTGCCACAAGAGAGTAGGATTGTATTGGAATGAACAAGGGGGTTCGCTTGCCTGGTAGATCAACAGGGGGCACTGCTCCACAGACAAGTACTCTGGAGCACTCTCCGGAGCAGGACCTATCAAGAAGAAACGGTGTCGACAATCAATATACAAGCATATGCAACAATATGATGCATGAACATGGCATTAATATGTGATGTTGCTTGAACTAATGCAAATAGCATTCATTTGGGTGAAGTCCATTTGAGCCAAAGATTCAAATGCAACTCCAAAATAAGTCTTTATAAATACCATTTATATGTTTCACTTATACATTAGGTATAAGTTGTTTTGTCATGCATGAAACTAATACATATGGATAGATTGCATTTTTCTGATAATTTTTCATATATAAATTATTTCAATCTGAGCTACGGTTGAATTTCTATGAATTTTTGAAGTTTATAACAATTTCTGGATTTTCCTAATTTATTTTAAAACCAGAAAATGAATAACTGCGACAGCACTGCGTCATGCATGCGTCAGTAGGTCAACGGTGCTGACCAGGTCAAACCTGACATGTGGGGTCCACACGTCAGTGACTCAGGGTTAAACAAATGATTAACTAACACTAACACTAAACTTAACTGAAATTAACCAGAGCCGGGTCCCACTAGTCATTGACCCACACGGGTCAAATATGGGTCAACAGGGGTCAAACCCGGTCAACTCTCCGGCGTTTAGCCGCCGGCGAGGCCGAACACGGCGAAGGGGCGCGGGATCGTCGCTCCGGCGACCAAACATGCGGCGGAGACCACGGGCGAGGAGCTGAGGCTCGTCCGCGTCGGTTGCAGCAAGTGGGAGGGTGCGGGGGTGCCGGAGCTCGCCGGAAACAAGCTCGAAGCGGCGGCCGGAGCTCGCCCAGGTGCGCGCGCGGTGCTATGGTGCACGACAGGAGCTGCGGAGGGTCTCTACGGCCTCCTGGCATCACTAGGAGCACGGTGGCACGCGCGGTTGCAAGCTGCGGTGGCTAGCACGACGGTGGCGACATGGATGGCGGCGAGGTGCTACGGCCCTGGCGGTTAGCTCGGCTACGGCACAAAACAGTAGAACGGAGAGGGTGAAACGGAGCAGGAGCTCACAGTGGACTTGCAGGGCTGCTCGGTGTGGCCGGGGACGCGCTGGAGACGACGGGGCGGTGATGGCGATCTGCGGCGGCGGAAGGTGAAGACGACGACGATGGCGGCTCCTCGGAGCGCTCCATCTTGCGTGGCTCGGTGGAGGGCTTCAGCACGAGGAGGCGGAGCTCGTGGACACGGAGAGAGTGCGAGGGGACGGCAGGGAGCGCGTCGGTGGTGAGCTGCAACGACGGCTGTGCTTGGTCGCAGAGAGAGGGAGAGATCCAGGGGAGGAGGGAGAGCGAGGAGTGAGAGAGGTCCGGGTCGGTGCGTGGCGTCGTGCGGGGCATCCAGGGCGACGAGGGGAAGGCCAGGCAGGAGGTGGCGCACATGCGCGCGGGCGGCGGGCGCGTGCCCATCGTCCTCCTGGCGCCAGGAGGACGACGACTGGCATCGCCAGTCAGCTGGGCCGGCCTGCTAGGCCGCTGGACCAGGCCAGGCTGCACAGTGTCGGCTGCATAGGTAAGTTTCTTCTTTTGTTTTCTTTTCTATTTTCTGACATTTGTTTCTGTTTTTTAAATAATACTAAACTAAATTATTTTCTTATGCCAATTTTTGTAAGAGCTAATTGTATTATTCCAGAGCTCCTCAGCAACTAACATAATTTTTGGACATATATTATATACTACTCCCTCCGTTCCTAAATATAAGTCTTTGTAGAGATTTCACTATGGACCACATACGGATGTATATGGATGCATTTTAGAGTGTAGTTCATTCATTTTACTCCGTATGTGGTTCATAGTGGAGTGTCTCCAAAGACTTATTTAGGAACGGAGGGAGTAGAAGTTTAGGCGCGCTTTGCCGCGCCGTTTTTTCTAACCATTAGACAGTGATGACGCTATCATTCAGATAAAAATGACAATTCCAAATTCCAAATGACACTGCAGGGACGTCCGATCTATTTACCTAAGCTATCCTAGTTGATTTGAATCCTTGAAACACCATCCTAATCCATTGGATTATTCATATTAGTGGATTATACAGTGGAGTTCTTCTCCATGTTCTATCCGCAGATTTGTGTCTTCCTGAAACATCCAAAAATAACAAAAAGCAAAGGTACTATGAAGTAAATTAAATTGCAATGCTGAGGTGATGAATAGGTGTCTTACTAAATCATGAACCCTAGTTTTCAATGAACCCAAATACTTTGAAATGTACAATCAAGTGTTGTTGAAAGTGAATGGTATAACAAGCATCAACACTATTAGCTGCTTAGCACCAGAAGTAGCATCTATGCATCAGGTGTAAAAGTTTGCCAATACCATATGAGACTTGTAACCCAAAATGCAGTGTTCAACCTCTCATATTACAAACCCACATGAAGCTAAAAAATATCATTCTCCAAAAGAAATTAAACAGTTCTTTTACTCAGAATTTTGTAGTCACCAACAAGCATTCACTGTCTGAATTTTGCATTCACCAAAAAGAATAAACTTCTTTCTGAATTTTGTAGTACCGTTTTGAGGCTCGATTGGCACTGAAATTGGCAAGAGAGGTCATCTAAAAATAACAAAGCTCCATGGCCGCATTAGTGGTCATCTAATAATCCACATGTCGTAGTCGTTGGGTGATCGTGATTTTGTCAAAATGCGCTGGTCTTGGGTTATGGTCGAAGGACCTCCAGGCCGGCTCTGCCTGCAGACTTGCGAAGGGTTCGACGATGCAGTGACTGTACAGAGATTGTTTACCACGGATGCACATGTTGGGATGTTATTCCTGGCAGAGGAACGACCAGGATCTAGGTAAACAAGCCTCATCGCAGGAGAGCACCACTCGTCGCAAGCTGGGGAGAACTTGGTGCGCCTGTTGAGGGGGAGCTTCACACCCTAAAGACGATGGCCAACCCACATGGATCTCTGCCTGAGGCAACCATCGCTGGGATGTCGTGGCCACCGCTAGTGTGTCTCCATCAGAGCTTGCCAGGTGGTGCCACCTATCACATATATACAGCCAACTACATGCAAATCCCATAGATCACAAATAGGAGAGGATGAAACCTGCACAAAAGCACATTTAATAATAATTCCACCAGTTACCGACTGAAGCTGCACGTTGGGGCTACATTATTCACTATAAATAACTTTGCACAACGACCCTAGGACTTCTTTACCAATGCTACAATCTAGTCAAAACTTACACAGTTGAAGCGTAACAGGGGAGAAAATAAAATTTCATCTCCTCAACCTGAGCTATTTCTGTCACACATTTTTTTTCTAGAATTCAGTGGAGTAGTTACACTGACTAAAGAAGCATCATTTCAATTTCACAGTTTTTCTCCAAACTTATGCCAAGTAAAAGTGTAAAACACAAATATTCTCTGGGAATATATATCAGAATATATAACATGAAGAAAATTTGATTTTATGCCTTAGTATTATTTCATAGTGACATCTCAGAAATTAAAGCTGGATCCAAACCTCTCTCTAGGTGAAGTGAAAGACGGGTAGAGGAAGCATTACTGTAATAGGCTGTTGCCAATTCCTGCAAGCAAAACCAATTCTAAATTGATAGATTTTCTTAATCAACTATATAAACAGCAAAAATTAGAAATAATTATGCTCTTGCAATCTACCCAGATCAATGCTTCGATAAAGTGTAAAATAGTTGGTTCTCACTAAATGATGAGTCACCTTGACAGTTAATGTCCTAAATAAAAGTTACTTCTGAAAGCACTGTCAATTAGCAAAATAACATACAGTCTGTCCTTCATATATTCTTGAGAAGAGTTATTTTATTAGAACACCTTTTATTTCAAAATACTCCCTCCGTCCCATAATATAAGAACATTTTTGACACTACACTAGTCTAAAAAAGTTATTATATTATGGAACGGAGGGAGTAGTTGATAACATCCCGCAGAAAAGTAGTTATTAACAGAAGTTTCTTCTAAAACAAGTAGATTCTTAGCATAAAGCTCTTTTCTCTATTCCAAACAGAGGAATATACTGGAACATGTGTAACACATTTTTTTATAGAAGGCTCTTTTACTGAGTGTAGCCTAGTTCAATGGAAAAAATCCAATCATCTACTTACTTAACGATGTCACTCATGCTTGACCTTCCTGCATGAAATTAAATATTTCAATAACCTTATACCGAAATCTGCAGTAGCTGAACAACATCTTCATACAAGAGATCCTGTTGGTTCCCTATTGTTGCTTGCTGCTCCTATCAGCTCACTCCAGATATAACATGGAGCTACCCATTGAAGATCGTAATATATTTATCTGAAATAGAAAAGGTTGAAAATGTAACAACAAACTATCGTGTCTCATAAAGATTCATAATTTGAAAGCCACGGAAATTGAACCCAATGCTCCAAAGAAGTATTGCAAAAAAATAGTACAAAAAGAGACCATTGTCAATTTGTTCTCTATACACAGATGTCATTATTTTTTCAGTTCACGGCTTCTGGCCACTAAGATACTACTCAAAGACCAGTAGTAAACAATATACAGTGCAACTCAAAGAGTAGGAGGGGGAAGTCCATGAAAGTCCATGGCTCGAGTGTTGAGTCCGAGCCTCCGAGGCAGCCGAGAAGAACCCCTTGCCAGGCTGCCACACATGTTCTTCAGAATTTAAAATCCTATGGCAAGATTAATACAGATTACATCTACTACTTCTTCCAGTGGACACAAAAGGTGTATGCAGATTAACTCCTTCGGGAACATCTAGAAATTCAATGAGCTCACCGCAAATCCATATAGCTTGTCCGACCAAATAAGTACAGGCCTCATGATTTTGCTCACAAGTAAGATCTACTTTTCTGAAATTAGCTTGGAGAAAACAATATAACCAGACTGAGAGATTGGGAAACAAGAGAACCGAGTAGGTGGGGTGGGGAGGGGATACAGACCATAGTGGGCTTGAGGAAGGGTGGCTGACGTGCCTGTCCAGTGCCACCACAGCGTGTACATCCTGACGGCAGCGCGGCACACGGTGAGGGCCTTGGCGGCCTCTTGCAGCTCCCACACCGCCCGCTCCTTTAGGTCGTGAAGCTCCCACTATCCATCCGCCTAACCTGCCCAGCCCCATAGCCCTTACTGTAGAAACCGACCTGGGATGGGCGATGGAGCAGTGGATGGGACTCCGGGGGTATGAGGAGAAAGGCCGCAAGCAATCTCAGGGTGCCTCACAGATCTGGCTGGAGGAAATAGCGGGCAAGGTGGTGTAGCCGGAGAGGATATGTGCGGTGGCAGCCGGGGTTGGGTGGCCGACGAGCGCTAGGCGGGTCGCGGGCTCAAGGGCATGCAAAGTCAAAGGGCATATATATATATATACTAGCAAAACATGCCCGTGCGTTGCAACAGGAAAAAAATATCCATCCATCATGCTCACACTTGACAACATCGGCGAATCCTTTGAAATCTTTCACGATGCCACACAACAAACAACATGATAAGTGGTGTTTCGCAAAAAGCATAAGATTGGATGATTTTTGAATACTCAAGATGTTTCAAATTTATTTAACAACATAAATATCAATGGTAAACCGACATTTCCAAAATACCACATGTAAAGAAGATATTAATTAAGGTTGTGTCGTAAACAAAATTTTAGAAATAATTAATATAATAGCATATTTAAAATCTGCATGATTTTTTGAGAGATTTCCATATATGACATGTTAGATTTTGGGTTTGAAAGTTATGAGTTAAAAAAAATTGAATGTGCCCGAAAATAGAAAAAATAAAAATAAAGTGGCTGGGCCAAAACTGAAACATCATGTGGCCCATCTGCTAAATAGGAGAGAATGGAGAAGGAGAAGATTTTTTGAGAGATTTCCATATATGACATGTTAGATTTTGGGTTTGAAAGTTATGAGTTAAAAAAAATTGAATGTGCCCGAAAATAGAAAAAATAAAAATAAAGTGGCTGGGCCAAAACTGAAACATCATGTGGCCCATCTGCTAAATAGGAGAGAATGGAGAAGGAGAAGATTTCTCGAAAAAACAAAAAGGAGAAGGAGAAAGAAGTGAAAAGGAGAGAACCAGGAATCGAACCCGGGTCTCAGGTATGGAGACGTGAGGCTAATACCACCACGCCACCCTACCTCGCGTTATGAATGATATGGGCTTACCTTAAATAAACATAAGCCATCCGCGATTTAAGTGAACCGTTTTTTCCCACTTACCGGTGGCATGGTGGGTAATTATTTACAACTCCAAGGGTAATTTTAGTGACGTACGACCAGAAGCACTATTTGCTTTATTAGTAGGGAAAGATATATACACTAATAAACCAGGTATGGCTTCTGGTCGTCCGTCGTGGAGGTTTTGCAAAAAAGTCCCCGCGTTTCTTCAAAATCAACCCGCAGTCCTATTATTACATTCGAGCCGAATCGGTGCGGGTGAGAAAAAAGAACGACCCGAGACCCACGACCTTACTTTCCGTCTCCACCAACAGTGCACCGCCGCCCCCTGCTATGCCGCCGCGCGCCGCCACCACCGGGCCCCGCCCCTCCGCCTTGCGCCACCGTCCCGTGCCACGCCGCCGTGCGCCGCCACCACCG
>NC_041383.1:651906349-651949705 GCF_002162155.2 Triticum dicoccoides | reverse complement strand
CACCGTCCCCCGCCCCTCCGCCGTGCGTCGCCACTGCCGACCAACGCCGCCGCTCCCACCCCTACCCGACGTGCCTCCACCCCTGTGGCTTTCCACTGCCGGCGACAATCAACGCCGGCGCCGCACCTTCCCCAACTCATCTTTCCCCTCTCTATCACTGCCGCTCTCCATCGACCGACCAACTCCCTCGAGGTAGCACCTCCCGATCCTCCTCTGTTTGTGTGTGTGTGCTCGATCTGGATCCACCCCTTTCATGGGTGCAACATAGAGGAGAGCTCCCCTTTTCAGTAATTAGGTTAATTTTTCAATTAGCTCATAAACATGATGTCTGTACAATTTTGAGGATGATGCACATTGTTGCTTCTCATACTACTGAGAATCGAATGACTCCATCAGCAGTTGTTGCTTGTATGTCTCCTCTCTTGCTGCATCCACTTCTAGCAGGTGAATGTGAGATGCAAGATGACATAGACATGATTGATGACAATTCTGCTGAGCTTATAGCTGCTGCAAATGCTAATATTGGTGGCACGAGGCTGGCGGGTGCGACATGGCCGACGCCGGTGAGAGAATAGAGAGATGAGCGGCGGAGAAAAGAGAGGATGGGAAGAAGATGGGAGGCTAGAGGGAGAGAGAAGGGAGCGGTGGTCCTGATGCTGCTCGCCGGTGGCTAGCCGGAGTTGCAGCCCCTTGCATCATGTGGTCACGCCAAGCCCCAGGTCATCTTGCGATTGCTGACCCGCAACCTCTTTCTTTCCCTTGTAGAACATTAGTTTTCGTCCTGTCTTACAGATGCATTCAGGTGTAGCTTTTCAATCTTTCAAATTAGAGTTTTTGGTTGATATGTACATATTGGAATTTCCTTGCTATGCCATGAACCTATGTAGCTACTAGCTTTCTGGGTACTACCTGTAGTTGGCGGCATTTTTTTCTGAATTGTATTCAGTAAATATTACTTTATCCATACATAGTTGGCATAAAACTGATGCACAATCTTGTGTTAGACTTCCTGCAATAGAAAACACTGCCCCCAAAAAACATCTTCCGGAGTTGGAGCAAACCCATACATCAGAGTCTTAGGTATTTTATTTTCTGACCAAGTTATGATTCTTATTGCAAAATCAAATTATGAATGCTTAATCTGAGCTATTTCTTACTCAGTTTCATCTAGGTTTCTATCAATTATTATATTTCTTTTGAATTTCCCTTTGCGCATATTTGTTTTCTGAGTTAAGTTGAGCTGAATGCAGCTGCTGGTCATACTTTAAACACATCTCAATTTCGTCTGTGCTCAACATTGGTGTCTTGCCGTTCTGCCGAAGTCATGGAAATCTCGTTGTTCTGCCAACCTGGCCGGAATTTCTCCGCACTGCCGACTTCATCGGAATTACATCCACCCATGTAGGCAAGGTACATCATTTAAACTACTCGAGTAATACTTCATCAGACAAACTAATCTGGCTGCATATTTACAGTATGGTGATGGTGGTTTTACACTGTCCTATAGATTTTGAATTTACAGTATGGTGATGGTGGATTTACACTGCCCTACAGATTTTGCAATTTATTGTAGTAGCTCCATATAGTGTGTTATTGTTGTTCGTACAGTGAATTCATATAGAATGCTTGATCACATGAATTTGTCTGAATGTATATTAGAGTTTCCTGGTGTTTAATTTATAATACATTGATGATGGATTTATGGTCCTATAGCTTCTGTAAATTTTAGTAGTTCTTTTGTGACTGTTGTTTTTACAGTGAGCTGATAGTGAATTTTCCAGTGGCCACCTCTTTCTGAGATCACCATCACTACCTAGCACTCTGATTTTGCTATAACTGTTGTCCTTCTAATAGGTACTATACTTTCTCTTTCTACTTCTTTTGTTTTGCCATGTTTGTTACAGTTCATTGTGATTCTTTAATATTCATGGTTCCTCTTCTTGTTTGCTGCTCTCGATGCTCAAATATAAGTCGAAGAATTCTTGTCCTTCTCTTGTGTTGAACTCCATTTCCAGGTGTGGCATTATAATGCTCTTAGTGTTCCTGACATTTCCTTCGTGGGCTACAGTATTTCCATTTTCCAATAAATTCTCAATACCCTCTTCATTTAAATACTCATCTTCCTTTTTAGTCTACCGTAACTGATGGTTATCCATGCTTTTCTTAGCTTCATTATTACTCTCTTTATGTCCCACACATATGGCACATTGTCTGAAGTGTATGAATTTCCTCGTAACATGATGGATCCTTCATCTTCAGCTAACCTGCTACAAGTGTATGCTTTTTTTTTCCTTTTTCAGGAATTTTGTTGCTGATGCAACCTGAATATGTGTTTACATTTAAGTTTCTACTTGATGTTTCTTAATTACCTTGTCTAAGCTTAGATTGTCGAGAAGTCCTACTTTCCAGGGATTTGAAGAAGCTGGATCAATACTGGCTTCATCTCCTTGTGTTTGTTGCGGGACCTGGAAACATGGTACAAGGTTAGTTCTTTAAAATAAATTAAAAGAAGCTTTCTATAGCTTGCTGCCTTGCTGTACATTTCTGTAACTTACAGTTTCACGGTTATACAGTCCTGTATCATCAAACTGGTTTTGTGTAGCATCTTGTCCGTCCTGGTAGTTGAGTCAGTTATTTTCTGTGAATTGTTCCTGTTTCAAGCAACTTCATATCCTTGATAATGTCATGAGAATTTCAGGTTTTCTTCCAAAAGTGTTGTGAAGAAAACAAAATTGTCAATAACCTGGAGAAGGTCGTGAGAGTACTGACGTGGCGGTGTTGCTTTTTGGGCCCTTCCATTGTTTGCTCATGGATCATAGAGCGCATAGGTCATACATACACGTGCCATGTTTGTAGTGCCTGTATTTTCAGTCAAGTTATTATTTTCCGTTTGTGTCTGATTGTTAATGGTTGGCATATTTGATTGAAGGCCAATTCAATTTCAGTCGATTGTAATATAGACACTCCCTTTTTTAATACCAAAGTGTTCTCTATGTACGTGAAGTGTCTATGTAAGTGCTTTGTTTGGGCCAAGCCCAAATAATGAAAAATACAAGAATAACGATTCCCGACCAAACAACAAACTTATATATCTAAAAAAACTCAATTTAGTAAAAATAGTTTTATAATAAGTACACCGTTATATATATTCACACTTCTTAAAAACCGATCAAAATTGCCAAAAGTTGTTCCATTAAAAAAATGCATTTACAAATGCTAAAACAAAACTCACTATTTTCTATTTTTTAATAAAGTATTTGTTTTTATCAAGAAAAACCTTTTTTTTTAAAGGAAAAAAAGAAAACTGATTCGGAGACTATTCCATGAACTACTCTTCAATCAGAAGAATGCCAAATTGGCTTCTTAACGAAAAAATTCAACCGAGAAGCAATAATCAGTGCAACATTAATATAGACATTTATTAGAACTAGATATAAATAATGGTGTGTAATGACAAAGAACTTCTTTAGGACTTTGCGAAGTATAAGGTTTGCTGGGTGTGTCGTTTGGTAAACAAAGTTGCGCATATTTAACTAAGGAAGGTTTTATGAATAAGCTTTGTAAAACATGGTTCCATGTCCCACCGGTGTGAGTTATCATGTTGATTAATAAATCACAGCTCAAGCCTGTTGCAACGCACGGGCATTTGTACTAGTAATAATAAAGAGAATTGGGTTTCTGTCGTCCGTCATAGAAAATACCCTCGAAGTTGGCAAAATTTACCCACCAATGCCACCCGTAAGTGGCAAAAAAGGTTCACGCATCGCACTGTTAGTTCGGGTTTATATAAGGCAAGATCCCCTAATAAAACACGAAGATAGCTCAGTGCAGTGGCCAACGCTGCACGCTTCCACTACAGAGACCACGGTTCGATCCCCGCCTGCCCACCTTTTATCTCTTCTTTTTCGTCTCGCAAGCGCGCCTACTCCTCCGGCACACATAGGCCGGCCCATTTGCAGGTTGCAACGCCCCTGCTTTTATTTCATTTTTTGCCTTTCACGTTCTTATTTCTGTTTTAGTTTTTTCTTCTTTAAATTTATTCGTGATTTCCAGGAAAAAAATATTTCAAAAAAAGTCTTGAAAAATTATAAACTGTTTGTGAATTAAAAAAAACATTCGGAAAATCATAAAATGATCATGATTTCAAAAAATTGTTCACATATTATAAAAAACTATCACGGTTTCAAATAAATTTTCAGGAAATAAAAAATATTCATGATTTTTTAAAAATATCCAGTATTCAAAACATATTAGGGAATTTAAAAAATGTCCATTAAAGTTTGGAATATGTTCACAAAAATTAAAACAGATCCATAAATAATGAACATAATGAACCATCGCAGGAGATCTGTAGGGGTCGCTTCATGATTGTATTCAGTCCCTCGATTTGGATAAAAAAAAGTTTTCCATATCTTGTACACCGTTGAACCCTCAAAAATTGACACAACTTTCTAAGGGTTAATTTTTGTAAGCTATATAAAAATGACTAAATTTCTATTTTGCCTTCATATACAGCTATATTTTTTATACCACATTACTAATTATTATAAACACCGCTACGCTAGGTCAAGGCAAGGCACTCACTCATCGGTCTAGCTCATGCAGTGTCCATCAATGCAGTTTTATCACCGACATTTTTTTCGTTATGACGCGCCTACTCCTCCCGCACACATAGGCCGGCCCATTTGCAGGTTGCAACGCCCCTGCTTTTATTTCATTTTTTTCCTTTCACGTTCTTATTTCTGTTTTAGTTTTTTCTTCTTTAAATTTATTCGTGATTTCCAGGAAAAAAATATTTCAAAAAAAGTCTTGAAAAATTTAAACTGTTTGTGAATTAAAAAAACATTCGGAAAATCATAAAATGATCATGATTTCAAAAAATTGTTCACATATTATAAAAAACTATCACGGTTTCAAATAAATTTTCAGGAAATAAAAAATGTTCATGATTTTTTAAAAATATCCAGTATTCAAAACATATTAGGGAATTTAAAAAATGTCCATTAAAGTTTGGAATATGTTCACAAAAATTAAAACAGATCCATAAATAATGAACATAATGAACCGTCGCAGGAGATCTGTCGGGGTCGCTTCATGATTGTATTCAGTCCCTCGATTTGGATAAAAAAAGTTTTCCATATCTTGTACACCGTTGAACCCTCAAAAATTGACACAACTTTCTAAGGGTTAATTTTTGTAAGCTATATAAAAATGACTAAATTTCTATTTTGCCTTCATACACAGCTATATTTTTTATACCACATTACTAATTATTATAAACACCGCTACGCTAGGTCAAGGCAAGGCACTCACTCATCGGTCTAGCTCATGCAGTGTCCATCAATGCAGTTTTATCCCCGACATTTTTTTCGTTATGACGCGTTAGAAAATCAAGTCGTGATGAGACCATCACATTTTTTATTTTTAAAATGACTTTTTAAAAGTCTCTTATCTCGTCATGACATCATCCAGACATACTTTATGAAATTACATTCTAAAAGTCCTTATCTCATCCTGGCATTTGGTTCATAATTTTTTTCTATCTATCGCACGTGCATAATCTAATAGCTTTTCTCCCATTGCAACGCACGGGCATATTTGCTAGTCTAAACAAACCGACTATTGGATGTATGGCTACCTGGTAGCACGTCAGTTGCGATATTTCCTTGACAAGCGTGATGCACTTCCCAAAAAAAACACTTGAGCGCTCCCAGGGCACCAATTCCTGGGAGCTTAGAAACTGTACAGATATAACATATACATACCCAATGCAAATAATTATGCATTAATTCCAATGGCCAAAATAAATATTTATGAGTTCCTGAAAATATTGGTTTGATTTTTACCTATGACCAATATTTTCAGAGAGCAACATGAACATTTTCTTGCACCTTTTTGGAGCAATTTTTATCTGGTCATTTCTTTAAATGATTTCTGAGGGTTTCACAAATCCACATTTCAATTTAAATGGAATTCAAATATGATGCACACATGACTAGCTAGCCTTGAGCATACCAGAACTAGGGATGTGACAACTCGCCCCCACTTGAAAGAATCTCGTCCCGAGATTCAGGGGTCGACAGAAAGAAAGTGGGATACTCCAGTCGAAGACGATCTTCTCGCTCCCAAGTAGCTTCTCTCTCGAAATGATGAGACCACTGAACCTTGAGAAACTTGATGTTCTGACGTCGGGTAACATGCTCTGCTTGATCAAGAATGCGAACTGGGTACTCTCGGTATGTGAGGTTATCTTGGAGATCAAGTGTTTCGTGGTCCACTCCGCGGATGGGATCCGAGAAGCAACGCCTGAGTTGAGAGACGTGGAAGACATCATGCACTCTGGAAAGATGTGGGGGTAGTTCCAACTGGTAGGCAACCTCTCCTTGTTTAGCGAGAATGTGAAAAGGACCAATGTAACGAGGAGCCAACTTGCCCTTGATACCGAAACGATGGGTACCCTTCAAAGGGGTAACCCAAAGGTAAGCTTTGTCGCCAAATTCATAAGTCATTTCCTTATGATGACGGTCATACTGACTCTTTTGATGAGACTGGGCTATTTTCAAATTCCCATGAATGATGTGAACTTGCTCTTCTTCCTCCTGGATCATGTTCGGTCCAAAGAATTGTCTTTCACCGGTTTCTGACCAGTTCAAAGGTGTTCGACATCTTCGTCCATAGAGAATCTCAAAAGGAGCTTTCTTGAGACTGGATTGATAGCTATTGTTATAAGCAAACTCAGCGAAAGGAAGACATTTCTCCCAATCCATACCGAATGAGATAACGCAAGCTCTAAGCATGTCTTCGAGAATTTGGTTGACCCTTTCCACCTGACCACTCGACTGAGGGTGGAAAGCGGTACTGAAGGAAAGATGGGTTCCCATGGCAGTTTGGAAACTCTCGTAGAAATGAAAGTGAAAAGACTACCACGGTCCGAATTAATCTCTAGAGGAACACCATGAAGTGACACTATTCGAGAAATATATAAGTCAGCGAGCTGACTGGTAGTTATACTCTCTCGAACAGGTAGGAAGTGAGCCACTTTGGAGAATAGATCAATGATAACAAAGATAGCATTATTCCCTCTCTTGGTCCTAGGAAAGCCGGTGATGAAGTCCATACCAACTTTATCCCATTTCCACTCAGGAATAGCTAAAGGCTGAAGGATGCCAGCAGGTCTTTGATGATCTGCCTTAACACGACGACAAACGTCACAGTTAGCAATAAACTGAGCAATTTCTCTCTTCATCCTAGTCCACCAAAACCTCTGGTGTAGGTCCTGATACATCTTAGTACTACCGGGATGAATCGTGAGAGGAGATTCATGCGCCTCCTTAAGGATCAATTTTGGCAGATGCTGATTCTTGGGAACCACCAAGCGGTTCTCAAAGTAAACGACACCTCGATCATCCAAGGAAAGACATCCACCAACTCACTTCTTAATGTTTCTCTTGATCCGGGAAATTCCCGTGTCCTGCCTTTGAGCAGAGATAATTCGATCCTCAAGATCAGGTTTTGCCACCAAGGTAGAAAGGAATCCATGAGGAGCAATGTGAAGATTAAGCTTACAGAATTCCTCATGGAGAAGTGGTTGGCCCTGCTGCAACATGAGATTGTTGCAATAGGATTTACGACTTAGTGCATCAGCCATAACATTGGCTTTGCCTGGAGTGTAGGTAATCCCTAGACCATAATCTAAGATTACTTCCAACCAACGTCTTTGCCTAAGGTTCAAATCTGGTTGGGTGAAGATATACTTGAGACTCTGGTGATCAGTGTAGATCTCGCAATGTTTACCAAGGAGGTAATGTCGCCAGGTCTTGAGTGCATAGACTACGGCTACAAGCTCTAGATCATGTGTAGGATAATTCTCCTCATGTGGATGCAACTGTCGAGATGCATAGGCAATCACATGATGATCCTGCATCAGAATGCAACCTAGTCCCTGTCGTGAGGCATCGCAGTAGATAACAAAGTCCTTCGTGAAATCCGATGGCGCAAGTATGGGAGTAGAAGTCAGGCGTCTTTTCAGTTCCTGAAAACTGTACTCACACTATGGGGCCCACTCAAACTTTTTGTCCTTCTTGAGAAGTTCCGTGAGGGGTTTGGCCACTTTAGAGAAGTTTTCAATAAAGTGGCGACAATAGCTGGCTAGACCAAGGAAGCTCCTAACTTGCTTAACTGATTCAGGTGGAGTCCAATCAAGAACGGCTTGAACTCTCTCGGGGTTGACAGCAATGCCCTTACCATAGATCACGTGGCCTAGGTAGGTCACTTTTGGCAACCAAGATTCACACTTGGAGAACTTGGCATAAAGGCGGTGCTCTCTGAGTTTTTCTAACACAAGTCTAAGATGTTCGGCATGCTCTTCCTTGTTCTTTGAGTAAATAAGAATATCATCGAGGTAAACCACGACGAACTTATCTAAGTACTCCATGAAGATCGAGTTCATCAAGAGGGAGAATGTAGCTGGAGCGTTGGTTAGACCGAAAGACATGACGGTGTACTCGTACTGCCCATAATGAGTGACAAAGGCCGTTTTGGGGATGTCCCTATTTCTGATCTTGATTTGTTAGTAGCCTAACCTCAAATCCATCTTGGAAAGGATTGAGGATCCAGCGAGCTGATCATACAGGTCGTTGATCCTAGGAAGTGGATATTTGTTCTTTATCGTGACCAAATTAATGGGACAATAATCTACAACCATCCGGTCTGTACCATCCTTCTTCTTGACGAAGAGGACGGGGCAAGCCCAAGAAGAAGAACTAGGACGGACAAAACCCTTTTGCAAGGACTCATCAAGTTGTTTCTTAAGCTCAGCTAGTTCTAAGGGTGCCATCTTGTAAGGTCTCCTAGAGATTGGAGCGGTTCCTGGGATAAGATCTATGACAAACTCTACATCTCTGTGAGGTGGAACACCTAGCAGTTCCTCTGGAAAGACATCCGGAAAGTCACGGACTACCGGGATATCTTCAAGGTCTGGAAGTGGGCTGGCATTAAGAGAATAGAGCTGCCGCTTTGCAACTCTAGTGGAGACAGTGACTATCTTGCTAGATGGGTGTGTAAGCTGAATAGACCTGGTGTAACAATCAATCTTGGCATGATGAGTTGTCATCCAATCCATACCCAAGATGATGTTAATATCAGAGGACTTGAGGGCTACAAGTGATGCAAGGAATACAAGTCTATCAACAAGGATTTCATTACCATAGCTTATTCTGGTAGTTTGCCATCTAGACCCTGGGGTTTGGATTTCAAGCGGAGTTGGCATATCACAAAATGACATGTCGTGCAAACGAGCATAGCCTGCAGAAATGAAGGAGTGAGATGCTCTAGTATCGAACAAAACTGATGTTGGATGACAATTGACAAGGAGTGTACCAAGAACGACATCCGGATCATCATGAGCATCTTTAGCTGAGACGTGATGCACACGTCCATGTTCAGTGCGAGCTGGCTTGGCACTGATCATCTTTCTTGATGGCTTAACACAGCCAACAGTCTTCTCGGGCTGGGGCGGAGCATAACTAGCTTGGGAGCAGTCACGTGCATAGTGTCCTGGCATCCCGCATGTGAAGCAAGTCCCTGAGGTTGGACGTGGACCCACATTAGCAAGCAGTCTACCAATGGGCCTGGGTGGAGCATATGTCTGAGCTGGGTGAGGCGCCACATAAGATGGCCTCGTGTGAATATCCGGAAGGAAGAGCGGAATTTGGAACCCAAATCCGGCACTTCTGAGATCTAGAGCCGAAGGAAGATCCCAAATCACGGGTGTGCTTACAAGACTCCTCGTAAGTGAGCTGAGCTGTCTTTGCATTAATGGCCTTGTTCACAAGGGCTTGGAATGTATCACAATGATGCAGGTGGAGATCACGATGCAACTTGGGGTTGAGACCCTTCCGGAACCTAGCCTGCTTCTTGGTGTCCGTGGACACCTCTTCTGGAGCATAGCGGGCAAGGTTCCCAAACTCTCTACTGTAAGCATCAACAGCCAACTTACTCTGGGTGAAACTACAAAACTCTTCTCTCTTGCGATCAATGAGGGCCTGAGGGATGTGATGCTCGCAAAAAGCCTCAGTGAAATCCCTCCAGGTAGGAATCTGGCCAGCTGGAAGCATAGCCTCATAGTTTTGCCACCAAAGACTAGCAGGACCTTCCAGGTGGTATGTGGCATAGGTGACCTTGCCATCTTCAGCTACGTTCACAGAATGCAGCTTATAAGTGATGCTACGGAGCCAGTCATCTGCATCGAGTGGCTCAATGGAATGATGAAAGGTAGGTGGGTGCAAGCCGATGAAGTGATGGATGGTCGTAGACTCTTTGAGATGATGTACGCTGTTCTCCTCGATACGTGCCAACACCAACAAGCGGTTAGACTCACGCTTATTCCTCTCCATCTCTAACATCAACTCTGCCACCGAAGACTGGTCGGGAGGATCCTCATCCCTACCATCTTCGTGGTTCTGGCTACGAGCAACAGAACTTCACTTAACTGATGACATCCTGAGAAACGAAACCGAGGACGGAATTAGCATCAACTATAGGTTGTAGAATGTAGGACAAGGAAATTAGTATCTTTCAAACTCCTAGGGTAATTCCGGCAGCATAACGACAGTAAAATGCTCAGAATGAGACATCCTACTAAAATGGGATAGTAACATACTCAACATCGTCACTCAAGGTTCTGAGATAGTACTAAATAGACTACACCAGAAGTACTCGAAAACTGGGATAGGACTCTGATCAACCAATCCTATGGGACTATGGAGTAGTAACACGTGATCCTGATAGACGAAAGAGAAAGCCTAGTTCCTTAACCCCTCAGGAAAGATAGGATGACTCAGATCAGAAAGCCATGAGGTAAAGGAGTAAAAAGAGCCATACGTTCCCTTCCCCAATCAATTCCCTTATATAACTAAAGAATTTCTAGACTCAACTTCGACCAGTTTAGCTTAGTAATCCTACAGGCAGTCAAGCTCTGATACCAAAGCTGTCGGGACCCCGATCCTAAGTCACACTGATCTAGCATGTAACACATCATATCACTTTGCGGCCTCACGCACGGTATTCCCACGGATGCCACCTTACCTGGCCCGGGACCATTTGCGCCTTTTGGCTCACGTATATGATTGTGTCGCTAGCATCCATATGACAGAGAACCCGGGCCGACATGACTAATCGTAAACCCAAGGTGGCACAAACTTACAAGAACAGGCATACATGACCCAGCAACGGACGTGTCGATCAACAACGTATGAACCCAAGTTGTAGCAAGCTACAAGGACTTAAGGGAACAACACGTGATATTTCCCCGAAGGGACAGACACAGGAACGAAGAAGGACACATGTCGACCAACCTAAGTGTTCTAGAGCAGTAGCAAGCTACCATGGCTCAGTGGAAGCACCAGGTGACATTTTCCCATAAGAGAGGCTACCAAGAATAAACAACTAGGTTGTCAGATCCCACACATAGCAATACACATAACACGTACGCATAACAGGCAAGTATGTGATGTACAACATGGCATCACAACATAACTCAACAACTCATATAGATAAAGGCTCAGAAGAGCCATCATAGTATTCATTACAAACAGTGGTCACATGACCCAACATTCAGAGCATGCAAGCAACAAGCAGAAGCCTTACATGTCTGAGTACAAACATCTACAAATGAAAAAGGCAGAAGAGCCTGACTATCTACAACATCCAATCAAGATCATAGCTGAGGTACAAGCTACTTGTCGAAGTCCACGGAAACTAGTAAGACCGAAGTCTCCGCTGCAAAAACATAAATAAAGCAACATGAGTACAAAGGTACTCAGCAAGACTTACATCAGATCCTATCATACATGCATTTGTATCAAGAAGGTAATGTGGGGTTTAGTTGCAGCAAGCCATCTTAACTCAGTGGCTATCATGTTCTACGACTACGAGTAACTTCTTTGAGGTGAGACAGCGCACACGAGTCCACTAATCACCACACGATACTCAACTATGGATTCATCCCCGTATCCCTACGATAAGGCCATCCATAGCACTCACACTTGTCTTGAGCATTTTAGAGTATCACTTCAAGTTGTCTATGTACCACGCAAGCATCCAAGAAGTCCATAACCGCGGACCCGGCTATTCGAATAGATCATGTTAACCCTGCAGGGGTGTACTTCTTCACACACGCTCTCGCCACTTACCGCCATGTACATGTCGTGTATCTCGGCAACCTTCAAGCAGAAGCCTGGCGAGGGTGTCGTCCATGACCTGACTAACCACACAAGACTCTAGTCCAAGTTTATCGCC
This sequence comes from Triticum dicoccoides, assembly GCF_002162155.2. NCBI lineage: Eukaryota > Viridiplantae > Streptophyta > Magnoliopsida > Poales > Poaceae > Triticum > Triticum dicoccoides. The sequence continues at coordinate 651,937,408 of NC_041383.1, read as the reverse complement.
TATTCGGGTTCCATCTGCAAGGGAGTCTGGCCGAGGTTTCCATCACGGCCCCAAACGATGTGTGCAGGGTTCTCGAACCCACCATCTGGGTGCCACTCGGTACACCAGGCCACGTGTGTGTACCTAGTCTATCCCAAGCCCACCCTGTCGGGTGCCACTTGGTAGAAAAATAACACTACCTACAAACACGAGAAACTAGTTGCGACTCCTGGACAGAGATCAAGTCGGTTAATAAGTCGAGAGTGGCACTTAAGCATTCCAATGCATGGTAGTAGCTAGTCATTGGACTACATACACATAACTCAGTGCTTAAGGATGGTTCCAGTGAGACAATGCATGGCCTCTCACCGCTACCTTTACCAAATTGTGTTCACATACTTCACTCTCAGCATCAGAACATAGCATAACACTCTAATTCATTCCCAATGAATCAGACCTGACACACTCTAAGCAATAGTAGGCATGGCATGGTAGGAACACTGTATGGCTTCAATCAACTCCTACACATGCTAGTGGTTTCAACTATTTACTGTGGCAATGACAGGTCATGCAGAGGAATGGGTTCAGCTACCGCAGCATAAAGTAGCAGTTGAATTGTTGTTGTCCTAATGCAATAACAGAGAGCAGGAGCGAGAGAGTAGGATTGTATTGGAATGAACAAGGGGGTTTGCTTGTCTGGTAGATCAACAAGGGGGCACTGCTCCATAGACAGGTACTCTGGAGCACTCTCCAGAGCAGGACCTATCGAGAAGGAACAGTGTCGACAATCAATACACGAGCATATGCAAGAATATGATGCATGAACATGGCATGAATATGTGATGTTGTTTGAACTAATGCGACTAGCATTCATTTGGGTGAAGTCCATTTGAGCCAAAGATTCAAATGCAACTCCGAAATAAGTCTTTATAAATGCCATTTATATGTTTTCACTTATACAGTAGTTATAAGTTGGTTTGTCATGCATGAAACTAGTACAGATGGATAGATTGCATTTTAATGATAATTTTTCATATATAAATTATTTCAATCTGAGCTACGGTTGAATTTCTATGAATTTTTGAAGTTTATAACAATTTCTGGATTTTCCTGATTTATTTTAAACCAGAAAATGAATAACTGTGGCAGCACTACGTCATGCCTACTTCAGCAGGTCAATGGCACTGACAAGGTCAAACCTGACGTGTGGGGTCCACACATCAGTGACTCGGGGTTAAACAAAGGATTAACTAACACTAATACTAAACTTAACTAAAATTAACCAGAGCAGGGCCCCACCTGTCATTGACCCACACGGGTCAAATCTGGGTCAACCGGGGGTCAAACCCGATCAAATCGTCGGTGTTTAGCCGCCGGCAAGGCTGAACACGACGGAGGGGCGCGGGATCGTTGCTCTGGCGACCAAACGCGCGGCGGAGACCACGGGCGAGGAGCTGAGGCTCGTCCGCGTTGGTTGGAGCAAGCGGGAGGGTGCGGGGGTGCCAGATCTCGCCAAAAACAAGCTCGAGGCGGCGGTTGGAGCTCACCCAGGTGCACGCGCAGAGCTGCGGTGCATGGCAGGAGCTGCGGAGGGTCTCTACGTCCTCCTGGCATCACCAGGAGCACGATGACACCCGCGGTTGCGAGCTGCGGTGGCTAGCGCGACAGCGGCGACATGGATGGTGGCGAGGCGCAACGGCCATGTCGGTTAGCTCGGCTACGGCATAGAACGGCAGAACAGAGATGGGGAAATGGATTAGGAGCTCATAGCGGACTTGTAGCGCTGCTCGGTGTGGCCGGGGACGCGCTGGAGACGACAGGGCGGTGATGGCGATCTGCGGCAGCCGGAGGTGAAGACAACGGTGATGGCGGCTCCTCGGGGCGCTCCATCTTGCGTGGCTCAACGGAGGGCTTCAGCGCGAGGAGGCGGAGCTCATGGACACGGAGAGAGGGCGAGGGGACAGCGTGGAGCGCGTCGGCGATGAGCTGCAGCGACGGCTGCGCTCGGTCGTAGAGAGAGGGATAGATCCAGGGGAGGAGGGAGAGCGAGAGAGAGTGTGAGAGGTCCGGGGCAGCGCGTGGCGTCGTACGGGGCATCCAGGGCGATGAGGGGGAGGCCAGGCAGGCAGGTAGCAGGTGGCGCACATGGGTGCGAGCGGCGAGCGCGTGCCCATCGTCCTCCTGGCGCCAGGAGGACGACGACTGGCGTCGCCAGTCAGCTGAGACGGCCTGCTGGGCCGCTGGGCCAGGCCAGGCTGCACAGGTAAGTTTCTTATTTTGTTTTCTTTTCTATTTTCTGACATTTGTTTCTATTTTTTAAATAATACTAGACTAATTTATTTTCTTATGCCAATTTTTGTAGGAGCTAGTTGTATTATTCCATAGCTCCTCAACAACTAACATAATATTTGGATATATATATATATAACATATATATATCCAATGCAAATAATTATGCATTAATTCCAATGGCCAAAATAAATATTTATGAGCTCCTGAAAATATTGGTTTGATTCTGACCAATATTTTCAGAGAGCAACACGAACATTTTCTTGGACCCTTTTGGAGCAATTTTTATCTGGTCATTTCCTTAAATGATTTCTGAGGGTTTCACAAATCCTCATTTAAAATTAAATGGAATTCAAACATGATGCACACATGACTAGCTAGCCTTGAGCATACCAGAACGAGGGATGTGACAACCGGTGCTTAGGTGTTGTTATTTCTTGAACAAACCTTCTACTTATGATTAACCCTCTTGCAAGGATCCGCAACTACAAGAAAAGTATTAAGAATAAATTCTAACCACAGCATTAAACTTTTGGATCCAATCGGTCCCTTATGGAATAGCGCATAAGCTGGGGTTTAAGCTTCTATCACTCTCGCAACCCACCATCTAATAACTACTCCACAATGTATTCCCTTAGGCCCAAATATGGTGAAGTGTCATGTAGTCGATGTTCACATGACACCACTAAGAGAATGATAACATACATATCATCAAAATATCGAACACATATCAAGTTCACATGATTACTTGCAACATGATTTCTCCCGTGACCTCAAGAACGAAAGTAACTACTCAGAAATGATAAACATGCTCAAGATCACAGGGGTATTAAATAACATAATGGATCTGAAAATATAAGCTTCCACCAAATAAACCATATAGTAATCAACTACAAGATATAATCAACACTACAAGTCACCCACAAGCACCAATCTATTGTTTTGATACAAAGATTGAACACAATATATGAATTAAGGTTTGAGAGGAGTTGGTGTTTTGAAGATGTTGATGAAGATAGCCCTCCCCAAGATGGGAGAGTTGTTGGTGATGATGATGACGATGATTTCCCCCTCCGGGAGGGAAGTTCCCCCGATGGAATTGCTCCACCAGAGGGCAAAAGTGCTTCTGCCTAAGTCCGCCTCGAGGCGGCAGCACTTCGTCCCGAAAGTCCTCCTCTGTTCTTTCTAGGTTAAAATGACTTATATACCAGAAGATGGGCACCGAAGGTGGGCCGAGGAGGGCAACACCAACCAGGGCGCGCCTGGGCCTCCAGGCGCACCCAGGTGGGTTGTGCCCACCTGGTGGCCCCCCTCTAGTACTTATTTGCTCCAATAGTTCTTAAATAATCCATAAAAAATCCTCGGTAGGTTTCACCTCATTTCGAGTTGTGCAGAATAGGTAGCTTGACGTAGCTATTTTAGGTCCAGATTCCAACTGCCAGAATTCTCCCCCTTAGTGCATACGTTGCATATTATGTGAGAAAAGGCATTAGAATTACTCCAAAAGGCATTATTATGCAATAAAACAACATAAATAACAGTAGGAAAACATGATGCAAAATGGACGTATTAGCGGACGGCGCGGTCTCAGAGCGGCGGAGGACTCGCCAGAGTTTCTCTGGTGACCTCAGCGAGCGGCGGAGGCGATGGTTGGAACCTCCCGCGCTCGCGCTTGACACACACGATGCCCAACAGCGACGGGAACGCTACTGGCGACGAGGTACATAGGCGGCGGGGACGAATTCGAATGCAACAAGCCGAGGGGCTAAACAAGCGGCAGCGGGCACGGATCTAGCCTATGCAACACGGGGAACGCGAAGGACATGCACACGAGTCGCAAGGAGGTCGGAACACTCACCGGCAATGAGGTTCGACGGAGGCAGATTCAGCCGGAGATGGTGGCCTCACTTAGAGCATGCAAATGAGGGGAAAGAGAGATGGGGAGGTTCGCAAGCTCACCACGAGCACATGGGTGCGCTCGGCTGGCCGGGAGGTGGTCGGAGACGACGATGAAGGCGATCGAACACCTGGGGAGGCTAGAGTTGAAGAAGAAGACGAAGACGACACGGACGAGGCCCTCGGCTCCACGTAGTCGACGTCGTGGAAGTAGTCAACATCGGGGAATACGACAGACACGGTAGGTGGGGTGGAGGTCGACGGGGAACACGCCAACGACGAGGACGCGCTCATGGATGCGCTCGGGACTCGGTGGTCGTGGTGGATCTGGTGGTTCTACGCGGCTGGTGGCGCCGGGGAGAGGGAGAGGAAACCTTGGAGGGTTTAAGGGACAAGGAGAGAGGTTAAAAGGGGCTAGGGCGAGCGGGTGGAGCACGCCGTCGCGCTCATGCTCGCGGTCCCCATGGCGATGGCAAGAGGAGAGGGGAAAGGTGGGTGCGGGCGTGCGCGTAGTCGCTGATAGGTGGGGTCGGGGCGGCCATGTGTCCACGAGCGAGCCGGGGTGTGTGCGTGCCTGGGTGAGAAAAGGCAGGGAGGGGCGCGCGATGGGCTGCTGGGTTGCGCAGGAGCTGGGCTAGATGGGCCGGCCTTGTGGCCGAGGCCCAGGTGGCTGCATTGTAGCTGGGCTGCACTGTTGCTGATGATGCTCTTTTTCTTTCTTTTTCCTCAACGAGAAAAACCAAGAGAAAAGCACAGGGGGGCTAGAAGAGAAATTTAGGGGAGATGAGAATATCCTCATGCTCGTATAAATGTGCACTATTTTAATAAAATTATTTTGGAAATTTTAGTGGTAGAAAAATAATTCAAGTTTGAATTAAATTCAAACTTGAGGTATTTTTGAACCCAACCAAATCAAGTCCAAATGAGCTGAAATTTGGCAGATAGGTCTAGGGGATGAGGCAATATTTATGAGTAGAACTTGAACATTAAAGGAGTAGGGTAGAGGTTCACTTGCAAAATGAAGAAACGAGAAGGAGAGGGAGAAGTGGTGATGGGTGAAGGGGGGATGATGATGCTTGGATCCACATAGAACATGCCACAATGCCTTATGCTACAATATGAAGATGCACATGATGATGAGAATATGCAAAATGACTCCAAACACAATGCAACTTATGATGAGGCCATGATGCAACAATGAATGGCAAAATGAAATATGACAAGAAATGACAAGACAATGCAATATGAAACAAAACAAAACCCAAAATGGAAACACAATAGATGGAACCACTTGGAATTGATCATGAAAATGTTGGATACAATGCCAAATATGGAAGTTTTACATCTGGGGGTGTTACAACTCTCCTCCACTACAAGAGGATCTCGTCCCGAGATCTAGGACTGAAAGAACTCCGGATATTCAGAACGGAGGTGATCCTCGCGCTCCCAAGTAGCTTCTCGGTCGGAATGGTGAGACCACTTAACTTTGAGGAACTTGATCGACTTGTTGCGAGTTTTGCGCTCAATTTCTTCAAAAATGGCAACGAGATGCTCATGATAAGATAAGTCCTCTTGGAGATCAATCTCTTTGAAGTTGATAGTGCGCTCAGGCATCTTGAAGCACTTGCGAAGTTGTGACACGTGAAAGACATCATGCACATTTGAGAAGTTGGAAGGGAGCTCGAGTTGGTAGGCAAGGTCGCCTCTTTTACCAATGATCTTGAAAGGACCCACATATCTTGGGGAAAGCTTTCCTTTGATACCTAAGCGTTGAGTGCCTTTCATTGGAGAGACTCGAAGATAGACATGGTCTCCAGTCTCAAAAATCAATTCACGGTGCTTGCCATCATAGTAACTCTTTTGGTGCAATTGCGCGGCTTTGAGATTTTTGCGAATGACTTTGCACATATCTTCAGCTTCTGTGATCAAGTCATTGCCAAGAAGTTGGCGTTCACCAGTCTCGGACTAGTTGAGAGGAGTATGGCACTTTCTGCCATATAGAATTTCGAAAGGGGCCTTGCCCGAACTTGCTTGGAAGTTGTTTTTGTAGGAGAAATCGGCATATGGAAGGCAATCTTCCCACTTCATACCGAAAGAGAGGACACACGCTCTTAGCATGTCTTCAAGGATTTTATTGACTATTTCAACTTGGCCACTTGTTTGAGGATGAAAGGCCGTACTGAAATGAAAGTTGGTGCCCATGGCCTTCTCGAAGGAGTCCCAGAACTTGGAAGTGAAGATGCTTTCACGTTCTGAGGAGATCAATTGAGGAATCCCATGCAAAAAGACGATCCTGGAAGTGTATAGCTCTGCCAACTGAGCTATCGTGATGGATTCTTTGACTGGAAGAAAATGAGCCACTTTTGTGAGTTTGTCGATGACAACCAAGATAGTATCATTTCCACGCTTGGACTTGGGGAAGCCGGTGAAGAAGTCCATCTCAATATGATCAAACTTCCTTTCAGGAATAGGTAGAGGTTGGAGGAGTCTAGCTGGACGTTGATGCTCTGCTTTCACTCTATGGAAGACATCACATTCATTCACGAATTGAGCAATCTCTCGCTTCATTCGTGTCCACCAGAAAGTCTGCTTGAGGTCATGATACATCTTTGAACTGCCCGGATGGATGGAAAGAAGAGAATTGTGCGCTTTGTTCATTGTGACCTTCCTTAGATCGCCCTTAGGAACCACTAGCCGGTCCTTGAAGAATAAGGTCTCTTTGTCATCAATGCGATAGCACTTGTATTTGGATAAGCCTTTGGCAACACCATGTTTCACCTTCTTCACCATGGTATCAAGGAGTTGTGCCTCACGAATCTGATCTTTTAGAGTTGGAGTGACTTGAAGGTTGGCAAGAAAACCTTGAGGAACAACTTGGAGGTTGAGCTTGTGGAATGCTTCACAAAGATCAGGCTGGAATGGCTTGAGAATTAAGCGGTTGCAATAAGCCTTTCTGTTCAGCGCATATGAAATCACATTCGCCTTGCCTGGAGTATATTCAATGCTTGGATTGTACTCTTGGATTATTTCGACCCAACGAGTCTGCCAGAGGTTGAGGTTAGGCTGAGTGAAGATATACTTGATGATCTTGTGATTGGTGAAAATTTCCACTTGCCTGCCCAACAAGAGATGTCTCCATGTGATTAAAGCATGGACAACTGCCGCCAACTCAAGATTGTGAGTGGGGTAGTTCCTCTTGTTTGGCTTCATCTGCTGAGAAGTGTAAGCCATAACTTTCCTTTCTTGCATGAGAACCGCATCGAGACCTTGCAAGGAGGCATCACAAAAGACTTGGTAGGGCTTGGACTCATCAAGAGGAGTAAGGACCGGAGAAGAGACAAGCTTCTCCTTGAGTGTATTGAACGCGACGTCACACTCAAGAGTCCAGGAATATTTGACATTCTTCTGGAGGAGTTTGGACACATGCTTAGCAATTTTGCAGAAGTTCTCCCCAAACCTTCGGCAATAACTTGCAAGCCCGAGGAAACTACGAAGCTGCTTGACGTTCTAAGGAGGCTCCCAGTTGACAATTGAAGCAACCTTTTATGGATTAACAGAAATGTCCTTGGCAGAGAGGATGTGACCAAGGTAAAGAACTTCATCAAGCCAAAATTCGCATTTAGAGAACTTTGCGTAGAATTGATGCTCTCTGAGCTTGTCGAGCACCAATCACAAATGCTTGGCATGATCCTTTTCGTTCTTGGAGAACACCAGGATATCATCAAGATACACTCGGAGAATTCATTGGTGTAGGGGTTGAATATGAAGTTCATCATACGAGAGAATGTTGGAGGGGCATTGGCAAGCCCAAAAGACATGACAGTGCACTCATAAGAGCCAAAGCTCATTCTGAAGGTTGTCTTTGGGATATCTTCTTCACAGATGTGAATCTGGTGATACCTCATATGGAGGTCAATCTTGGAAAACACCTTTGCACCTTTGAGTTGCTCGAACAATTCATTGATGTTGGGAAGTGGGTATTTATTCTTGATTGTCTTCTTGCTCAATGGCTGGTAATCGACGCAAAGTCGTTTCATGCCATCTTTCTTCTAGACAAAGAGAACACCACATCCCCAAGGAGATGAACTTGGTCTGATCAGACCCAGATGTTCTTGTTCATCGAGTTGTTTCTTCAATTCTTTCAGCTCTTCTGGCCCAAGCTTGTAGGGATGCTTGCAAACGGGTTCTGTACCGGGCTGTAGTTCAATGATGAACTCAACTCGCCCATGAGGAAGCATACCCGGAAGCTCTTCTGGAAAGACATCTTGATACTCACAAACAACTGGAATTTGAGAAATAGCGTTGATCTCGCCTTTCTCATTGAGAGACAACAACCGAATGGTTTCATCAAGAGCCGCAAAGATAATCACATCTTCAGAAGGATGAGTCAATTTAATCTCTTTTTCAACACAATCAAGAAAAGCCTTGTGCTTAGAAACCCAATCCATGCCAAGGATGAGATCACTATAGGAATCACCGAGAACAATTGGGGAAGACAGGAAAGAAGAGTTACCCATCTTGATGGTGACATCAGGAGCCATCAAACTAGAAGTCATAAGCTTTCCCGGGGAAAAAACTTGCGTGACTTTTGGTAAAACCTCTGTGTCAACATTGTGCTTGGATGCAAACGGATATGACATGAAAGAAAGTGATGCACCAGAATCGAACAATATTTTTGCCGGAAAAGAGTTAACTGAGAGGTTACCCCTGATCACATCAGTAGATTCCTCCGGTTGAGCTGAATTCATCATGCTCACCCTTGCATACTTGGAATTGTGCTTGACAACTGCATTGCTTGCTCACCTGACAGGAGGAGGATGCGGAAGGCGCCTCTGGGTGCACTTGTTGGAGTAATGCCCTTTCATACCACACTTGTGACAAGTGACCACTAAAAGTGGACGAAAAGGTGGAGGAGGACCGCCCTTCCTTGGAACCTGAGACTGAGACTTGTTCTAATAGCTTGGGTTGGGCAGGTGGGAAGATCCACGACCACCTAACTGCTTCTGCTGAAGGGCGGATGAAATGGAGGGGGTAGATGATACGTCTCCAACGTATCTATAATTTATGAAGTATTCATGCTATCATATTATCTGTTTTGGATGATTAATGGGATTTACTATAATATTTTATATTATTTTGGGACTAACCTATTAACCGGAGGCCCAGCCCATATTGTTGTTTTTTGCCTATTTCAGTGTTTCGAAGAAAAGGAATATCAAACGGAGTCCAAACGGAACGAAACCTTCGAGAGAGTTATTTTTGGAACGGAAGCAATCTAGGAGACTTGCAGTTGAAGTCAGGGAAGCTTCAAGGTGGCCACGAGGCAGGGAGGCGCGCCCTACCCCCCTGGGCGCCCCCCCCACCCCACCCTCGTGGGCCCCTCGTGGCTCCCCTGACCGACTTCTTTCGCCTATATATGTCCATATACCCTAAAAACACCGGGGAGCACAATAGATCGGGAGTTCCGCCACCACAAGCCTCTGTAGCCACCAAAAACCAATAGGGACCCTGTTCCGGCACCCTTCCGGAGGGGGGATCCCTCACCGGTGGCCATCTTCATCATCCCGACGCTCTCCATGACGAGGAGGGAGTAGTTCACCCTCGGGGCTGAGGGTATGTACCAGTAGCTATGTGTTTGACCTCTCTCTCTCTCATGTTCTTGATTTGACATGATCTTGATGTATCGTGAGCTTTGCTATTATAGTTGGATCTTATGATGTTTCTCCCCCTCTACTCTCTTGTAATGGATTGAGTTTTCCCTTTGAAGTTATCTTGTCGGATTGCGTCTTTAAGGATTTGAGAACACTTGATGTATGTCTTGTCGTGCTTATTTGTGGTGACAATGGGATATTCATGTGATCTACTTGATGTATGTTTTGGTGATCAACTTGCGGGTTCAATGAACTTATGCATAGGGGTTGGCACACGTTTTCGTCTTGACTCTCCGGTAGAAACTTTGGGGCACTCTTTTAAGTACTTTGTGTTGGTTGAATAGATGAATCTGAGATTGTGTGATGCATATCGTATAATCATGCCCATGGATACTTGAGGTGACAATGGAGTATCTAGGTGAAATTAAGGTTTTGGTTGATTTGTGTCTTAAGGTGTTATTCTAATACGAACTCTATGATAGATTGAATGGAAAGAATAACTTCATGTTATTTTACTACGGACTCTTGAATAGATGGATCAAAAAAGATAACTTTGAGGTGGTTTCGTACCCTACCATAATCTCTTCGTTTGTTCTCCGCTATTAGTGACTTTGGAGTGACTCTTTGTTGCATGTTCAGGGATATTTATGTGATCCAATTATGTTATTATTGTTGAGAGAACTTGCACTAGTGAAAGTATGAACCTTATGCCTTGTTTCCTAGCATTGCAATACCATTTACGCAAACTTTTATCATTAGTTACCTTGCTGTTTTTATAATTTTAGATTACAAATACCCATATCTACTATCCATATTGCACTTGTATCACCATCTCTTCGCCGAACTAGTGCACCTATACAATTTACCATTGTATTGGGTGTGTTGGGGACACAAGAGACTCTTTGTTATTTGGTTGCAGGGTTGCTTGAGAGAGACCATCTTCATCCTACGCCTCCCACGGATTGATAAACCTTAGGTCATCCACTTGAGGGAAATTTGCTACTGTCCTACAAACCTCTGCACTTGGAGGCCCAACAACGTCTACAAGAAGAAGGTTGTGTAGGAGACATCAAGCTCTTTTCTAGTGCCGTTGCCGGGGAGGTGAGTGCTTGAAGGTATATCTTTAGATCTTGCAATCGAATCTTTTTGTTTCTTGTTTTATCACTAGTTTAGTCTATAAAAGAAAACTACAAAAAATGGAATTGAGTTTGTCTCATACGCTTCATCTTTTTAATATCTTTCGTGAAAATGATGGGAAGGAAAATTGTGCTCAAGTGCTCGAAGAAGAAATCTATAAAATGTTTGGCACTAAATCTTTGAATGAAGAGCATGATTGCAATGTTATTAGTATGAATTCTTTGAATACCCATGATGCTAATGATATGCAAAGCCACAAGCTTGGGGATGCTATGTTTGATGAAGATGATATGTTTAGTCCCCCAAGTTTTGATGAGCAAATTTATTATGATGAAAGGATGCCTACTATTTATAATGATTATATTGATGAAAGTGGGTTTGGAAGAGTGTCAACTTTAGGAAGTAATGATCCCACTATTTTGGAGGATGTTGAATATTATTGTGATAATTATGAAAGTGGATTTGGAGAGGTCATGACTTTATTTAGTGATGAATCCACTATTTCAGATGAGGTTCCAATTGATTATTAGAACAAAGTTGCTATCTATGATGATTATTGTGATGACTTGCATGCTATTAAGAATAATGATATCCATGAAACTTGTAATCATGATTTTAGTTTTCAATTGGATTATGCCTCACATAATAATTATTTTGTTGAGTTTGCTCCCCCTATTATTCATGAGAAGAAATTTGCTAATGTGGAGAGTAGTAAAATTTCTATGCAAGTAGATCATGAAAAGAATGCTTTAGGTGCTGGTCATATTGTTGAATTCATTCATGATGCTACTGAAAATTATTATGAGGGAGGAACATATGCTTGTAGGAATTGCAATAATATCAAGTTTCCTCTCTATGTGCTTAAAATTTTGAACTTATGCTTGTTTTGCCTTCCTATGCTAGTTGATTATTGTTCCCATAAGTTATTTGCTCACAAAATCCCTATTCATAGGAAGTGGGTTAGGCTTAATTGTGCTAGCCATATGCTTCATGATGCTCCTGTTATGTTTCAATTCTTATCTTTTATGTGAGCATCATTGAAATCATCATGCCTAGCTAGGGGCGTTAAATGATAGCGCTTGTTGGGAGGCAACCCAACTTTATTTTTGTTCTTTACTTTTTGCTCCTATTTTGTAATAAATAATTCATATAGCCTCTGGTTGGATGTGGTTTTATGTTTTAATTAGTGTTTGTGCCAAGTAGAGCCTTTGGGAAGACTTGGGTGAAGTCTATATGATCTTGCTGTAAAAAACAGAAACTTTACGCTCACGAGATTAGCTGCCATTTTTTACTGGAGAGTTCTTTTAGGTTGATTATTTTTTCAGATGATTCATAGAAAAATTCCTCAGGTCCACCAATTTATTTCAGAATTTTTGGAGCTCCAGAAGTATACGTTTGATACATATTACTACAGACTTTTCTGTTTTTGACAGATTCTGTTTTCATTGTGTTGTTTGCTTATTTTGATGAATCTAAGAGTAGTATCGGAGGGTATGAACCATAGAGAAGTTGGAATACAGTAGGTTTAACACCAATATAAATAAATAACGAGTTCATTACAGTACCTTAAAGTGGTGGTTTGTTTTCTTGTACTAATGGAGCTCATGAGATTTTCTGTTGAGTTTTGTATTGTGAAGTTTTCAAGTTTTGGGTAAAGATTCGATGGAATGTGGAATAAGTAGTGGAAAGAGCCTATGCTTGGGGATTCCCAAGGCACCCCAAGGTAATATCCAAGGACAACAATAGCCTAATCTTGGGTATGCCCCGGAAGGCATCCCCTCTTTCGTCTTCGTTCATCGGTAAATTTACTTGGAGCTATATTTTTATTCACCACATGATATGTGTTTTGCTTGGAGCGTCATTTTATTTTGTTATCATTTACTTGCTGTTATTTATAATAATGTTTTGCATCTATATTTTCAATAAAAATGTCAAGGATAGCCTTTACCATGCTTATTTTGCAAGTATACATGTTGCTGTTTCAAAACAGAAAGTTTACCGCTGTTACAAAAATTCCCTAGAAAAATCAGAGAGTGATATAATATTGAAACTTTTTGCATATTGAGCTCTGATAAATCTTATAAAATGTAGTATTCTTCTCATAATTTTTAGAGTTAGGGAAGTATGATGAATCTTGCATTCTTTACAGACTATACCATTTTGGCAGATTGCTGTTATGTTTGCATTGTTTGCATATGCTTGCTTATTTAATGATTCCATTTGAGGATAGGAGTATTGAATATGCAGAGACATTTAGTATGCAATGTTGAATAATAATGTTAGTAATTTGTTACAGTAGAAAATGATAAGGTTTTTGCATTGTTTTATACTAACTTATCTCACGAGTTCTTGTTAAGTTTTGTGTGGATGAAGTTTTCGAGATTTAGGAAACCGAGATATAAAAGGAATTAAGGAGACACAAAAGCTCAAGCTTGGGTGTGCCCAAGGCACCCCAAGATAATATTTCAAGAAGTCTCAAGCATCCAAGCTTGGGGATTCCCCTGTAGGCATCCCACCTTTCTTCTTCGACAATTATCGGTTGGTATCGGTTGAACCTAAGTTTTTGCTTCTTCACATGAGTTCTGCTGTCCTTAAAATGTTATTTTGTTTTTTTTGCTTGCTGTTTGAATACAATATCAAGATCTGAAATACTTAAAAAAGAGAGAGTCCTCACATAGCTAAATAATTATTTGACTACTCATTGATCTTCACTTATATATTTTTGGAGTAGTTTGTCATTTACTCGTGTGCTTCATTTATATCTTATGAGTAAATGGTTGAATGAGTTGAATATCATAAATCTGAAATTATATATGTTTCATATGCTTATCCCATGGGGAGTAGTGACTTCACATATAAGAAGTAGAGGTTGTAAATTTATTGAAGGTTAGCAAACATTGTATTGGTCATTTGAACAGTTCATGAAAGAATATTGAAGGAAGAGAGATTTCACACATAAATATACTATCTTGGGCATCTTTTGTAATTGTGAGCACTCATTAAAATATGACATGCTAAAAAGTTGACGTTGGACAAGGAAGACAACGTAATGGGTTATGTTTTCCTATATCTGAAAAGTTATATTGTCTTGGATCATCCAACATGTTGAGCTTGCCTTTCTCCCTCATGCTAGCCAAATTATTTGCACCAAGTAGAAATACTACTTGTGCTTCCAAATATCCCTTAAACTAGTTTTGTCATGAGAGTCCACCATACCTACCTATGGATTGAGTAAGATCCTTCAAGTAAGTTGTCATTGGTGCATGCAATAAAAATTTGCTCTCTAAATATGTATGACTTATTAGTGTGAAGAAAATAAGCTTTATACGATCTTGTTATGGAAGCAATAAAAGCGACGGACTGCATAACAAAGGTCCATATCACAAGTGGCAATATAAAGTGATGTTCTTTTGCATTAAGATTTTGTGCATCCAACCATAAAAGCGCATGACAACCTCTGCTTCCCTCTGCAAAGGGCCTATCTTTTACTTTTATCTTCTACCCTTATGCAAGAGTCATGGTGATCAACACCTTCCCTTTTTTACACTTTTTCCTTTGGAAAGCACTTTGTGTTGGGGTGATCTGGATATATATATCCACTTGGATGTAGGTGTTCATAAATTATTATTTTTGACATTACCCTTGAGGTAAAAGGTTGGGAGGCGAAACTATAAGCCCCTATCTTTCTCTGTGTTCGATTAAAACTTTGGACTCATAAATATCACGTGAGTGTTAGCAATTGTGAAAGATTAAATGATAGTTGAGTATGTGGAGTTTGCTAAATCAAAGCTCTGACATAGACCCTTCCTGAAAATAAGATGAATTGCAATTGTTTGATGACTGAGAATGAAGTTTGTTAGTTTTCAAGAAAGTTTATGGTCTATGCTTTAACATGTGAATAGCTTGCTACTTGATCATGAAAAGTTTTATGAGACGAACTGTTATGACATATAATGATGCTAGAAAAGGTGATTGAAATTATCATTGATCAAACTTATGCACCTACTAGCATTCACACTTCATAAATTCTTTCTTTCATCATTTACCTACTCGAGGAAGAGTAGGAATTAAGCTTGGGGATGTTGATACATCTCCAACATATCTATAATTTATGAAGTATTCATGCTATTATATTATCTGCTTTGGATGATTAATGGCCTTTACTATACACTTTTATATTATTTTGGAACTAACCTATTAACCGGAGGCCCAGCCCATATTGCTGTTTTTTTGCCTATTTTAGTGTTTCAAAGAAAACGAATATCAAACGGAGTCCAAATGGAATGAAACCTTCGGGAGAGTTATTTTTGGAACGGAAGCAATCCAGGAAACTTGGAGTTGAAGTCAGGGAAGCTTCGAGGTAGCCACAAGGCAGGGAGGTGCGCCCTACCCCCTGGGTGCGCCCCCCACCCTCGTGGGCCCCTTGTGGCTCCCCTGACCGACTTCTTTCGCCTATATGTCCATATACCCTAAATCACCGGGGAGCACAATAGATCGGGAGTTCCATCGCCGCAAGCCTCTGTAGCCACCAAAAACCAATCAGGACCTTGTTCCGGCACCCTGCCGGAGGGGGGATCCCTCACCGGTGGCCATCTTCATCATCGCAGCGCTCTCCATGATGAGGAGGGAGTAGTTCACCCTCAGGGCTGAGGGTATGTACCAGTAGCTATGTGTTTGATCTCTCTCTCTCGTGTTCTTGATTTGGCACGATCTTGATGTATCGCGAGCTTTGCTATTATAGTTGGATCTTATGATGTTTCTCCCCCTCTACTCTCTTGTAATGGATTGATTTTTCCCTTTGAAGTTATCTTGTCGGATTGAGACTTTAAGGATTTGAGAACACTTGATGTATGTCTTGCCGTGCTTATCTATGGTGACAATGGGATATTCACGTGATCTACTTGATGTATGTTTTAGTGATCAACTTGCGGGTTCAATGAACTTATGCATAGGGGTTGGCACACGTTTTCGCCTTGACTCTCCGGTAGAAACTTTGGGGCACTCTTTGAAGTACTTTGTGTTGGTTGAATAGATGAATCTGAGATTGCGTGATGCATATTGTATAGTCATGCCCAGGGATACTTGAGGTGACAATGGAGTATCTAGGTGACATTAGGGTTTTGGTTGATTTGTATCTTAAGGTGTTATTCTAGTACGAACTCTATGATAGATTGAACGGAAAGAATAGCTTCATGTTATTTTACTACGGACTCTTGAATAGATGGATCAAAAAGGATAACTTTGAGGTGGTTTCGTACCCTACCATAATCTCTTTGTTTGTTCTCCGCTATTAGTGACTTTGGAGTGACTCTTTGTTGCATGTTCAGGGATAGTTATGTGATCCAATTATGTTATTATTGTTGAGAGAACTTGCACTAGTGAAAGTATGAACCTTAGGCCTTGTTTCCTAGCATTGCAATACCGTTTACGCTCACTTTTATCATTAGTTGCCTTGCTGTTTTATAATTTCAGATTACAAATACCCATATCTACTATCCATATTGCACTTGTATCACCATCTCTTCGCCGAACAAGTGAACCTATACAATTTACCATTGTATTGGGTGTGTTGGGGACACAAGAGACTCTTCGTTATTTTGTTGTAGGGTTGCTTGAGAGAGACCATCTTCATCCTACGCCTCCCACGGATTGATAAACCTTAGGTCATCCACTTGAGGGAAATTTGCTACTGTTCTACAAACCTCTGCACTTGGAGGCCCAACAACGTCTACAAGAAGAAGGTTGTGTAGTAGACATCAGTAGAGGAAGCCAAAACTTCTGTTGCTATGAGACCACTTGAGAGGAAGAATAAGAGGCCAATCATCAGCGTCCATGGCCTCAATACAAGCGTTGAATGACTTTGTATGATTCGCGAGGGACTGATTGAGTGTAGCAAACTGGGGTTGACTGTTGAATTGCCCTTGACCTTGGTTTCCTTGGTTTCCTTGGCCTTGGTTGCGCTCTTGCATGAGCTGAATTAGCATATGAGCATTGGCGTTGTTGGCCGCCATCAACGCTTGCCATGCCTGCGGAGGCGGTGGGGGAGGTGGAGGGTTCGACTGCTCTTGTTTGCCCCAATCTGGGTTATTGCAAGTTGCGGGAGTCATCCTGAAGAAGATGGCATCCGTTAGAACCACCATTGAAAGGATAGATAAGTTGAATCAAAGGCTAGACAGGTGCAATAAGTCTTCACAATAAGCATCCGAACAGCAAGATTAAACGAATGCACTCCAAAGTTAATATGATACGACCATTTGAATGAAAATCCACTTGGATACGAGGTTGAAGAATTAAACCAACAAGATAACAACTAGAACAAATACATGGTAGAGATTCCTGCAATCACATACCAAATATCTGTCGGAAAGATAACCTAGAGCTACTTGAATTCCCACCTATTAACTCCCAAAACTTTCTTGTTATGCAATTGGTGTTGGGGATACAGGGAGGCACAAATATCTCAAACAACTAACAAGCCCTACGCTCCAATTATATCCATCCGTCAACACATAACCAAGTAACATTCAAAAATCGTGTACCTCAGACCCTCAAACACACAACGATACTAGTCATGGAAGATCATCCGTGCTATCTCCTCCAGTACTGGGGATAATTCATGACACTATTTGCCACCATGAAAAGTATGGGAGCGCTTCGATGTCGGCGTCCTCTGGTATTCCGGAACTAAAATGATAAACATTGTGACAAAAACACCTTGGAGCTCAACTCACCGGGACACTACCACAACCCCTAAATGTCAGGAGGCACCAAGACATAATCCCCATCACAATGATATCGGAATGATTCCACAATACCCACGTGATCCTAAAAATGTTTTTGAGTGAAAATGAGTAGAAGAGTGAGGAAAACACCTACGTCATGAGTCCTTACCAGAGCGACGAAGGGGATAAGGAGTAAAAAGAAGTCCTACTCTCTGATATAACTAGGACTCAAAATAGTTTTCTTCTAGACACGTCAGTGGTTCGATCAAGCAGGGGCTCCTATAGTCGGTAAGGCTCTGAATACCAACTTGTAACGCCCAAGATGCAGTTCTATCCCAATCACGTGATGAACTCATGATTGGGGCGCAATTGCATTTCGGACGCATAGCAAGGTGATACACAAAATCATACAATAGATGAAAAGAAAGAATACGAGAATCAAGGCATCGCTTGCCCCAGAATAGCATAAATATAAAAATCATCATACAATCACCCATACATATAGTAGCGTCAGACTACGGACTACTAAAAAAGGAAAAACCACCCTACTACTAAATCCACAAATACTCCGACTAGGTCCTCTACTGATCATCTGGATAAGTAACATAGAAACGGCCACGGTCTTCGTCAAACTCCCACTGGAGCTCAGTGGCATCTCCTGCATCAGACTCAACGGTACAACTGTGTTTGTAGTATTCTATGAGCCACGGGCACTCAGCAATCATATCACCTACGGTATCAAGACTAACGAAGCTTAAATGGGTAAGGCATATTTATGTGGTGGAGTTGCAGCAAGCGCTAAGCATATGAATGGTGGCTAACTTACGAATACCAGATTAAGATGAGAAGCTACGCAATAGTCGCAAACTAGTAATGATCAATAAGTGATCCTGAACTACTTACGTTCAATCATAACCCCACCATGTTTGCTTCCCGGACCTCGTCAAAAAGAGACCATCGCGGTTACACACGCGGTTGGTGTGTTTTAATTCGGATATGGTGTTAATTTCTCTACAACCGGACATTAAAAATTCCCATCTGCCACATAACCGCGGGCACAGCCCTCGATAGTTTAAACCCTGCAGGGGTGTCCCAACTTAGCCCACGACAAGCTCTCATGATCAACGGAGGAAAATCCTCCTCCCGGAACAACCCGATCAAACTCTGAATCCCGGTTCACAAGAATTTTCGACAATGGTAAAACAAAACCCAGCAAGACCGCCCGATGCACAGACCTAGCCTAATAGGAGTCGCATGTATCCCGTTCTCAGGGTACACAGGATGGGACATCCTACGAGTAAAACCAGACCTCGAGTTTCCCCGGGGTGGCCCCGCAGTCTACCCGTTTGGGAGCAACACCATCAGCACTGGGCCCCCCTGTATTATGTGGAATAAAGAATCCTCGGGTTCATGGTGCCATATGATTTAATCAATTAATTCAATATTATTATGTTGGCAAATGTTAAAAGCAATGTTGGGCCTTGCTGGAAGAGTTTTATTCAAAGAGAACTATTAAGGGGGTCCCATAAACCCCAACCGTGTAAGGAACGCAAAATTAAGAAACATAATACCGGTATGACGAAACTAGGGCAACAAGAGTGGAACAAAACACCAGGCAAAAGGCCGAGCCTTCCACCCTTTACCAAGTATATATGTGCATTAATTAAATATAAGAGATATTTTGATATCCCAAGATATCCAAGATATCCATGTCTCAACATGGAACAACCTGCAACTGTACCTACAACTAGCAACGCTATAAGAGGGGCTGAGCAAAGCGGTAACATAGCCAAACAACGGTTTGCTAAGATGGTGGAAAAGGTTAAAGGTTGTTTCATGGCATATTTTGAGGCTTGATAAACAAGTGGTAGGAAGCATGACATAGCTATAGAACGGATATCTAGGAAGCAAAATAGAAGTGATATCGCGGGGTAATGATCATCTTACCTGAAATGTCCTCAGTGGAATCGGTAACTTGCTCCTCGTGAACATACTCAACAGGCTCCTCATTCATGAACTCGTCTCCCAGCTCTACCCAAAGCAAGAACACAACAACAGGACAATAATCAATCACGGTGCAATGCGCAAGCAACATGATGCAAAACATGACATGGAATGCAAGATATGATGTGCAATGCATATGGGTGCTTCGGAAGGGGAAAGGATGAACATGGCACTATCTTGGTAATCCAGGCATGCCACTGGATAGATAGGAAGATTTCGGTCGAAATCGATATAAAGAACACGAGGAACAGATGCACACAACTCAAACGGTGAGCAAAACAATTACAATGCAAAACTGACATTAACAGCAACATGTAGACTTGTATGCAAAGTTTAAATATGCTACATCACCCAAACAAGAAAACAAAAGGCATGGCAATGAAGTACATATCAAGCTCTACCAAACATGATTACTGAGCTACTGCTAAAAATCACTAGAACAGGTTCAAAACAGCATGGCAAAAATGCAAATGATATAAGATTACAGACTTGGTAGAAATCACTGAACATGGCAGAAACATCATCAGGTTGCAATGTTTAGAGCTAGCAAACTACATGCTACAGGAACATATCATGGCAAAAAAGAGCATGGCATGCTAGTACTATATGTACTTACAAAACTCCCTTACTGCACTTTGTCCAGAAACACATGGATTAGATGATAGCTTCAATGTAAACATGGCAAGTGATATAACAGTTTCAGACGGTGAAAAAGACTAGCATGGCAAAAACAGATTCATGATAGCATGTTTACAAGCTTGATTAACTCACCACAAGGCATATCATGGCATGGAACAAATTCTAGTATGAAGTAGACATGGAAATGAAGTTATACATGTGCCAAAATACCACATAGCATATTTGAATTAATTCACAGAAAAAAGACAAAATGGTAACTTGATGTAAAATGGCATGTGTGCAAACTTGCTCAAACTAAGAAACTAATGCCACCACTAGATTCCTTGAATTTTTCTAGCCCAAAAACATATATAATATGTTGGGGTCATCATGGAAAAATCACCACAAATGATATAAGTTGAAACCTGCCTAAAATGGCTAAAGACATAAATGGCATTTTCCATATTTGGAAACGTCCAGAAATGGACTTGCCCGATTTGGAATCTGGGCCCTTGCCAGAAACGGAAGCTGAAAAGAAATAAATGAAAACGAAAATAAAAAGGAGGGGAGAGGGGGATGACAGGTGGGGCCCTGGTCCCCTGTGAGGCTGCATAGTGGGTCCCACATGGCAGCGGCTGCGGCTGTGCTCAAAACAAAGCAGAACGGGGGAAGCGGCCGGCACGGGCGCAGAGCGGCGGAGGACTCGCCGGAGTTGCTCTGGTGACCTAATCGAGCGGCGGAGGTGATGGTTGGAAGCGCGGGAGGATCTCGCGCTCGCGCTTGACACACATGATGCCCAACGGCGACGGGAACGCTACCGGCGACGAGGTATAGAGGCAGCGGCGACGAGTTCGAACGCGACGAGCCGAGGGGCTAAACAAGCGGCAGCGGGCACGGACCGAGCCTACGCAACACGGGGAATGCGAAGGACACGCACACGAGTCGCAAGGAGGTCGGAACCCTCGCCGATGACGAGGTCCGATGGAGGCGGATTCGGGCGGAGATGGTGGCCTCGCTTAGAGCATGCAAATGAGGCGAAAGAGAGATGGGGAGGTCCGCAAGATCACCACGAGCACGTGGGTGCGCTCTGCTGGCCGGGAGGTGGTCGGAGACGACGACAAAGGCGATCAAACACCTGGGGCGGTCGGAGTTAAAGAAGAAGACGAAGACGACGCGGACGAGGCCCTCGGCTCCATGTAGTCGATGTCGTGGAAGTAGTCGACGTCGGGGAAGACGACAGACACGGTAGGCGGGGTGGAGGTCAACAGGGAGCACGCCGGCGACGCGGACGCGCTCCTGGATGCGCTCGGGACTCGGTGGTTGTGGTGGATCTGGTGGTTCTACACGGTTGGCGGCGGTGGGGAGAGGGAGAGGAAACCCTAGAGAGTTTGAGGGACAAGGAAAGGGGTTAAAAGGGGCTAGGGCGAGCGGGTGGAGCACGCCGTCACACTCGTGCTCACGGTCCCCATGGCGATGGCAAGAGGAGAGGGAAGAGGTGGGTGCGGGTGCGCGCGTAGTCGCTGACAGGCGGGTTCGGGGCGGCCACGTGTGAGCGAGCGAGCCGGGGTGTGTGCATTCCTGGGTGAGAAAAGGCAGGAAGGGGCGCGTGATGGGCTGCTGGGCTGTGCAGGAGCTGGGCTAGATGGGTCGGCCTGGTGGTCGAGGCCTAGGTGGCTGCACCGTAGCTGGGATGCACTGCTGCTGCTGCTACTCCTTTTTCTTTCTTTTTCCTCAACAAGAAAACCCAAGAGAAAAGCGCGGGGCGCTAGAAGAGGAATTTATGGGAGATGAGAACATCCTCATGCTCCTGGAAATGTGCACTATTTTAATAAAATTGTTTGGGAAATTTTAGAGGTAGAAAAATAATTCAAGTTTGAATTAGATTCAAACTTGAGATATTTTTGAACCCAACCAAATCAAGTCCAAATGAGCTGAAATTCGAGAGAGAGGTCTAGGGAATGAGGCAATATTTATGAGTAGAACTTGAACATTAAAGGAGTAGGTTAGAGGTGCACTTGCAAAATGAAAGAAAAGAGAAGGAGAGGGAGAAGTGATGATGAGTGAAGGGGGGATGATGATGCTTGGTTCCACATAGAACATGCCACAATGCCATATGCTACAATCTGAAGATGCACATGATGATGAGAATATGCAAAATGACTCCAAGCATAATGCAACTTATGATGAGGCCATGATGAAACAATGAATGGCAAAATGAAATATGAAAAGAAATGACAAGACAATGCAATATGAAACAAAACAAAACCCAAAATGGAAACACAAAAGATGGAACCACTTGGAATTGATCATGACAATGATGGATACAATGCAAAATATGGAATTTTTACATCAGGGGGTGTTACAGATAAGGAAAGGGAATGAATGGTGGAGCACTTCATGCGGGATGAGGGAGACAGACTAAGCAATGGTGGATGGGCATGTTGCCAGCGTGGAGGTGACCGGCCAAGTTCCAGCCGGTCGTCTAGCTTTAAAGGTTTCCCATTTAGAAAGCAGTACTAACCGGACATAGCTCTCACGCCCCCCCCCCCCCAAATGCCTTGACAAATATACATGTAAGGCACGTCGGCACCATTTCAGTCGATCTCACCCGGGGAGTCAAATGTACTCCGCTAGAACTAGTCGAGGCCGAATTCGTTGTTTTGACCCTTTGCCTTAACTTTAGAACGACCTGACCCTAGTTCAAAAATATTTCAGGATCTGACCTTTTTTACTGTCACGGTTCTTGGCGGTAGGGTAACACATCCTACCGTCATAGTCGATGGCGGTAGGCTTTGACCAACACTGAACGGTGCCATCTGCATCGCTGAGATCTATCGTCGTAGGCGACGGCGGTAGCCTTCGTAACCTTACCGCCAACACTAGTGGCGATAGCCTAAGCTAGTTTTTTCAATCGCTGGATTAATTACTCTTTTTTGCGAGAAAGGAATTTTCATTCATCAGTCATGGTGATTACATTCAGAAATGACAATGCTAGCTATTTCCACAGGGGAATTTCGAAGCCAACAGGTCGTGCGCTGTTGCGAGCACCCCATACAAGTAAGTGTGTGACTCGCCACATTTGCATGTCTGCTAATTTTAGCTTGACTAATGTTTCTTTCATGAACTAGAATCCTTCTGATCTCATTGACCTGGTTCGCATACCTCGAGCGCTCAACATCTTTAGATTGCACCATCTTCAGCAGCTCAACGCAGTCCGTCTCCACAACCAATGACAAGTTGGACCAGTGAACCGCAAGTCGAAGCCCTTCATCCATGGCCGCCATCTCCGCTTCTAGAGGATCACCACAATTAAAGAGCACCTGCGTCGCGGCAAAGATGACTGCTCCTTCATGGTCAAGCAGGATCATCCCAGCCCCAGTTGTACCATCATCTTTCAATAAAGCACCATCTATATTCAGCTTAGCAAAATTCACATAAGGGGCATTCCATTGCGGTGTTGTTGTTGTTTCATGAGTGTGCTTTGACGTGCTTCCCAAGTAATCGATGACCTGCTTACCCTTTGTTAAGTCCGCTTCAGAGTGAGAGATCAAGGGGGGCCTCTCCAGTGACAACTTGGTGTGTGTGTGTGTGTGTGTGTGTGTGTGTGTGTGTGTGTGTGTTGCATTGACGTCCCATGGTCTTTCGAAGAGGCGCAGTTTGTCTTCTAGTGAGTAGCTTCAGGTGTTTCTTGGTGGCGTATGAGTTCTCCGAGTCTCTTGTTTTTTATTTCTTTTATTTGCTTTATAGGAGGTTAAGTGTGGTGAAAGCCTTTTTGGGTGCATAGTAATGGCCATCGAAGTTGATAACTTTTCTTTTGCGAATAACCAAAGTTGATGCTTGATATTATCTCTGTAAAGAAATATAAGAGCATTTAGATCACTACAGAGGTAGTACTTATGTAGCGTCACTAGCAAATTGGCAATGGCGTCATTAGTCAGTAATTCCAGACGTACCCTTCTATGGGGTATTTACGGACCTGCCTCTAACTAATCTTTTTCATCCTGGGGTGGGCCCCCACCCTCATTTCTATCCAATCACAAAAATCTCAAATAAGCTTCTTTGTTGATCCCGTAAAAAGGAGCCCGTAAGTGTTGCATTGATCCATCATTAGTCATGTGCCAGCAGAAAGCATAGGCTCACCACTTGGTCGTTTAGGCTGGTCATAGTGGGGATATCATAGCGGGTATCAATGCACTCGAAAATAGTAAACATGATGATGTGGTAGAGAATTAAAGAAGAGAGAGAGGGTTAGAGTAACATAGATAGATACCATAACATAATAAATACTATGCTACTTTATGTCATGCATGACCATAAATAAGGTCATTTATGATACTACTCTATGTTATTATATACTATGAAGATAGTATCATACACTAGTATCATATGCATGATACTAGTATATGACACTCCCCACTATGAGTAGCCTTACTTCTGATCGAGCACTTATCTGTTCTTTTATTTTTCTTTTTATTAAAAATAATCCAGACTAATTATCAAAGTTCATCGGAAGTAAAAAGTACCTTAGACATAATAAAAATTACATCGAGAGACTGCCAAACAACCACTACTGCAGCCAGAACGCGATGTTGTCGTTGCTCCTCTACCTGAGCTGGCTTAACCTTGTTGATGACAGCCAGGAAGTCTTTGTGCAAGTGCCAGGATTCTGAAAGGAGATTACAGGATTCTGCAATGGTGTCTCCGTCGACTACGTCCAGATGGACGAACTTGAGGGGAATCGGATTCTGAAATACAAACTCGAGGAAGAAGCACTGTCATCCATCCGAGCGCCGAGGATTGAAAAAATCCTAACCTAAACTACTAACCGGGATGGAGACATTGGGGTTCTCCACCCTGTCACCGGCAGTTGGAGCGGCAAGTAGAAAGGAGACGAATTTACGGGTTCATCGATGAAGCCTTGGGGGAAGAGTTTGCCCTAGCCATCAAGGGCTAGGGCAGAAAAAGGTAAATCGAGTTCTATTCTTAGCACTTATCCTTTCATCACAATGCCCCACTAGTTGGAGATAATATCCAATTGTGGTAATTGCACATGGCCCCTCCCATTAAGATAACCTGAGCCTCAAAGCTTTGAGCTGGTGGACTAGTACCATGCAAGATCTCGCCGAATCTTGCTCCCTAGTTCTTTTCTATGCGTCTGGTTAAATTAGAGGCATATCGAGCACATTAGGTGTCACAACCTAGCTAGTCATGCATTAGAGTGTTGCATCATGTTTACTCTTTCATCAGAAACTTGAAATGGGGATGACAGAACCCCCAGTCCCCTCTGAAACCAACTAGGGTTACTAAAATAATTTTTCAATGAACCTGAAATGCCCTTCTAAAATGCCCATCATTTTTGTCTTGGTTCAGAACCTCTGCCAAAAATGGTGCACATTTTCCTAGGCCATCCTAGGGTTTTTGAATTAAATCATAAATATTTGAATTTGGGCATTTAAAATAATATAAAATATTTAAATGCTCAAATATCTCCAAACTAAAATGTTTCATGTTGGAAATAATCCAACTATGGGCCAGGAATAGTTTGGTGATTTTTGAACTAGCCTAGGTATTTTATTTAATTCAACAAAGTTGCAGAAGTATTAGAAAAACAGAAAACAGAAGAAAATGAAAAAAACTTACCTGGCGCCTGCCCCGGCCCACCTGCCGGCCCAGCCCAGCACCGCTCCAGCGAGCTGCTTGCCGGCCAGGCAGGCAGGCAGGTGCCCGACGGCGACCGCGGCGTGCGCCACGCACCTGCTCGCCGCCTCGCCGCTCCCCTCGCCAGGTGACGTCGAGGATCGGCCTCTCTCTCTCCCCCGAACCCCCCAGATGTTGGGTTTCGTAGTAATTTCAAAAATTTTCCTACGCGCACACAGGATCATGTGATGCATAGCAACGAGAGGAGAGTGTTGTCTACGTACCCAACGCAGACCGACTGCGGAAGCAATGACACGACGTAGAGGAAGTAGTCGTACGTCTTCACGATCCAACCGATCAAGCACCAAAACTACGGCACCTCCGAGTTCGAGCACACGTTCAGCTCGATGACGATCCCCGGACTCCGATCCAGAAAAGTGTCGGGGAAGAGTTTCGTCAGCACGACGGCGTGGTGACGATCTTGATGAACTACAGCAGCAGGGCTTCGCCTAAACTCCGCTACAGTATTATCGAGGAATATGGTGGCAGGGGGCACCGCACACGGCTAAGGAATCGATCACGTGGATCAACTTGTGTCAACTTGTGTGTTTAGAGGTGCCCCTGCCTCCGTATATAAAGGAGTAGAGAGGGGGAGGCTGGCCGGCCATAGAGGGAGGCGCAGGAGAGTCCTACTCCCTCTGGGAGTAGGATTCCTCCCCCCAATCCTAGTCCAACTAGGATTCCTCGGAGGGGAAGGGAGAGAGGGGGGCCGGCCACCTTCTCCTAGTCCTAATAGGACTAGGGGAGGGGGAAGAGGCGCAGCCACCTTGGGCTGCCCCTTTCTCCTTTCCACTAAGGCCCATGAAGGCCCATTTGGATCCCGGGGGGTTCCGGTAACCTCCCGGTAACCCGGTAAAATCCCGATTTCACCTGGAACACTTCCGATGTCCAAACATAGGCTTCCAATATATCAATCTTTACGTCTCGACCATTTCGAGACTCCTCGTCATGTCCGTGATCACATCCGGGACTCCGAACAACCTTCGGTACATCAAAATGCATAAACTCATAATATAACTGTCATCGTAACCTTAAGCGTGCGGACCCTACGGGTTCGAGAACAATGTAGACATGACCGAGACATGTCTCTGGTCAATAACCAATAGCGGGACCTGGATGCCCATATTGGCTCCTACATATTCTACGAAGATCTTTATCGGTCAGACCGCATAACAACATACGTTGTTCCCTTTGTCATCGGTATGTTACTTGCCCGAGATTCGATCGTCGGTATCCAATACCTAGTTCAATCTCGTTACCGGCAAGTCTCTTTACTCGTTCCGCAATACATCATCTCACAACTAACATATTAGTTGTAATGCTTGCAAGGCTTATGTGATGTGTATTACCGAGAGGGCCCAGAGATACCTCTCCGACAATCGGAGTGACAAATCCTAATCTCGAAATACGCCAACCCAACATCGACCATTGGAGACACCTATAGTACTCCTTTATAATCACCCAGTTACGTTGTGACGTTTGGTAGTACCCAAAGTGTTCCTCCGGTAAACGGGAGTTGCATAATCTCATAGTCATAGGAACATGTATAAGTCATGAAGAAAGCAATAGCAACATACTAAACGATCAGGTGCTAAGCTAATGGAATGGGTCATGTCAATCAGATCATTCAACTAATGATGTGACCTCGTTAATCAAATAACAACTCATTGTTCATGGTCAGGAAACATAACCATCTTTGATTAACGAGCTAGTCAAGTAGAGGCATACTAGTGACACTCTGTTTGTCTATGTATTCACACATGTATTATGTTTCCGGTTAATACAATTCTAGCATGAATAATAAACATTTATCATGATATAAGGAAATAAATAATAACTTTATTATTGCCTCTAGGGCATATTTCCTTCACCAGACACCCCCTCTCCTCTCCAGCTCCTCCCCCTCGCACGCCCCAGCCATGGCCGACGCCATCGCCGCCACCCCCTCGCCGTAGCCACGCCCTCCGACCACCCCACGCCGTCTCACCGTGTCCAGGAGCTCCGCCGCTGTCCACTTCATCGAGCAGCCGAGCCCCGAGCGCTCGCAACGCCCGAGACCACCGCACCGACCTCGCCCGAGCTCACCGTCGCCGGAGATCCCCTTCAACGCCGTCGTCGCTCCGGTCCATCTCCGGCCGCACCAAGAACTCCGTCGCACTCACTGTGAGCTTAGCCATCTTCCCCTCCCTTCCGTTCTTGCTCCCGAGCCGTGTAGCAACCTCCCGGAGCTCAACCGCACCCACCGCCGTGGAGCTCGTCGCCGACGTGCTCCCGGTCATCCTCCGGCCACAATATGGTGTCCATCTTACTCACCAAGTTCCGCAGCACCTAGCTAGCTACTCCACGAGCCTCACCGAACCCTCTAGCGCCAAGTTCACCTCCGACCGAACCCTGGTGGCCGCCAAAGTCGTCGCCGGCGCCAACTCCGGCCACCCCGACCCCAACGGACTCCGCCAAGAGCTGCGGTTTGTCCTCAGCTCCACTCCGGTGGTCTCCGCGGCCCATTTGGTGGCCGAAATGGCCAAAACCACTTCCGCCGCCGCGTCGGGCTCGCCGGCGGCTAAACGCCGGTGCAGCCGACCCGGGTTTGACCACGGGTGGGCCCTGGTTGACTCCCCTGAGTCAATGACAGGTGGGGCCCAGCCCTGTTAATTAAACAGGATTAGTTTTAATTAAGTTTTAATTAAAATAATCACCCTGACATGCGGGACCCACTGTCAGGTTTGACCTGGACCAGTTCCGTTGACCTGCTGACGTCACACTGACGTCAGGCTGACGCAGTAATTGATTTTCTGGATTTAATTTAAATCAGGAAATTCCAGAATATTATTTAAACTTCAAAAATTCGTAACTTTTATTCTGTAACTCCAAATTGGACAAATTATATATGAAAAATGATCAGAAAAATCCAATCTACCCATCTGTACTATTTTCATGCATGATCAAACAAGTTAAATTGATGTTTTAAGCAGAACAAGGAAAAGCACTTTAAAGGGCCATATTTGAATTTGAAATTTGAATCCTTGATTCAAATTTGCTCAAACCCTTCTGGTTTTAGTTGCATTAGCCCAATACACTCATTTTGCCATGCCTCATGCATGCATCATATTGTTGCATACTGTTTGGTAATGTTTGTGTACCGGTGCTCTCTGCGGCAGGTTCTGTCTCCGAGGAGTACCGTGATTACCCTAACGAAGACCCGTATCAGTGCATCGAACCATCAGGCAAGCAACCAACCATTTGATCATATCGATACAATCCCATGTTCTCGCTCCTGCTCTCTTTTACTGCATTAAGACAACGTGATTCAAACTGCTGTGTGCTACGGTAGTTGAACCCATTTCCTCTGCATGACCCCGCTCGACTTCTTATTCACCCTAGCTCTCTGTCCAGGAGTTGCAAGTAGTTTCTGGTGTTTGTAGCCTACTGGAGGCCGTGGACAGCGCTGACCGTAGGGGTGGGCTGTGATGCGGTAGGTACGTGGCCGGGTGTACCGAATACCCGTTAGGTATCTCGGGAACCCTGTTCACATCGTTCGGGGCCGTATGGGAAACCTCGGCCGGACTCCCTGCGGATGGAACCTGAATAGGCGATAAACCTGGACTAGAGGCTTAAGTGTTTAGGTAGGTCGTGGTCTACACCCACGTCGGCTTTCGCTTGAAGTCTGCCGAGCACATGTCGTGTGCAGACGCTAAGTGGTGGAAACATGTATGAAGAAGTACACCCCTGCAGGGTTATCATAATCTATTCGAATAGCCGCGTCCACGGTAAAGGACTACTTGGTTGCCTATACAGTTCATAGACAAGTAAATGGAAACTGTTAAAAGCCTCAAGATAAGTGTGAGTGCCGAGGATGGCTCTTCCGAAGGAAGACGGAGATGGATCCTCGGTAGTGTATTGAATTGGTGAGTAGTGGACTCGTGTGCGCAAAACCATTTCAAGTTGGAGTATCGTAGGATAGTCTAGCCAAGAGTCAAAGCTGGCTTGCTGCAATAACTCCACCAACCTTTCTTGATAACATGCATGTATGTAGGATCTGATGTAAGTCTTGCTGAGTACCTTTGTACTCATGTTGCTATAATTTACATTTTTACAGAAGACGCTGCAACCCCTTCTGATGGGTTCTTTGTAGACGTTGACATCAACGAGTAGGCTAAAGACCCAGGTGGTGACCCTGAGCTTGTGAAGGACCACGTAGTATAGTTAGGCTTTCCAATGCCTCTTTTATTTTACTAGTTGTCTGTACTCAGACAAGCTACTTCCGCTGCTGGTTTGTATGACTGTATGACTTGTATGTTGGGTCGTGAGACCCGTACCTTTGTGTATGTTATGTATGGCTCCCTGAGCCTTAAATAAAGTACTTGTGTCGTAGAGTCATGTTGTGATGCTTCGTTGTATTTGCACATATCGAGCATATTGTGTGTATGATTGAAATGCTTGGTATGTGTGGGATCTGACTATCTAGTTGTTTATCTTTAGTAGCCTCTCTTACCGGGAAATGTCTCCTAGTGTTACCGCTGAGGCATGGTAGCTTGCTACTACTCTGGAACACTTAGGCTGGCCGGCATGTGTCCTTCTTCGTTCCTGTGTCTGTCCCTTCGGGGAAATGTCACTCTTTGAGTACCGGAGTCCTGTTAGCCCGCTACAGCCCGGTTTACCGGAGTCCTGCTAGCCCAGTGCTACAGCCCGGACCCACTTGCTGATGACCGACACGTTCGAAGCTGGGTCATGGATGCCTGTCCCTGTAAGTCTGTGCCACTTGGGTTTACGACTAGTCATGTCAGCCCGGGCTCTTTATCATATGGATGCTAGCGACACTATCATATACGTGAGCCAAAAGGCGCAAACGGTCCCGGGCAAAGGTAAGGCGACACCCGTGGAGATACCGTGCGTGAGGCCGCAAAGTGATATGAGGTGTTACCGGCTAGATCGATGTGACATCGAGTCGGGGTCCTGACAGCGTTGGTATCAGAGCCGGACTGCCTGTAGGTTCTCCAAGCCAAACTGGTCGATGTTGAGTCTAGAAATTCTTTAGTTATATGTAGGGGAATTGTTTGTGGGATGGA
>NC_041383.1:651902631-651906176 GCF_002162155.2 Triticum dicoccoides | reverse complement strand
GGTTACAAAACATGATCATCTCATACAATAAAATTCAGCATCATGCCTTGACCATATCACATCACAACATGCCCTGCAAAAACAAGTTAGACGTCCTCTACTTTGTTGTTGCATGTTTTACGTGGCTGCTACGGGCTTAAGTAAGAACCAATCTCACCTACGCATCAAAACCACAACGATAGTTTGTCAAATAGACTCCGTTTTAACCTTCGCAAGGACCGGGCGTAGCCATACTTGGTTCAACTAAAGTTGGAGAGGCAGTCGCCCGCAAGCCATCTCTGTGCAAAGCACGTCGAGGGAACCGGTCTCGCGTAAGCGTACGCGTAAGGTTGGTCCGGGTCGTCTCGTCCAACAATACCGCTGAACAAAAATATGACATGCTGGTAGGCAGTATGACTTGTATCGTCCACAACTCACTTGTGTTCTACTCGTGCATATAACATCAACATCATTAACCTAGGCTCGGATGCCACTGTTGGGTTTCATAGTAATTTCAAAAATTTTCCTACGCGCACACAGGATCATGTGATGCATAGCAACGAGAGGAGAGTGTTGTCTACGTACCCAACGCAGACCGACTGCGGAAGCAATGACACGACGTAGAGGAAGTAGTCGTACGTCTTCACGATCCAACCGATCAAGCACCAAAACTATGGCACCTCCGAGTTCGAGCACACGTTCAGCTCGATGACGATCCCCGGACTCCGATCCAGCAAAGTGTCGGGGAAGAGTTTCGTCAGCACGACGGCGTGGTGACGATCTTGATGAACTACAGCAGCAGGGCTTCGCCTAAACTCCGCTACAGTATTATCGAGGA
Organism: Triticum dicoccoides; assembly: GCF_002162155.2. Lineage (NCBI taxonomy): Eukaryota > Viridiplantae > Streptophyta > Magnoliopsida > Poales > Poaceae > Triticum > Triticum dicoccoides. The sequence goes on along the minus strand of NC_041383.1, from coordinate 651,905,359 downwards.
ATATGGTGGCAGGGGGCACCGCACACGGCTAAGGAATCGATCACGTGGATCAACTTGTGTCAACTTGTGTGTTTAGAGGTGCCCCTGCCTCCGTATATAAAGGAGTAGAGAGGGGGAGGCTGGCCGGCCATAGAGGGAGGCGCAGGAGAGTCCTACTCCCTCTGGGAGTAGGATTCCTCCCCCCAATCCTAGTCCAACTAGGATTCCTCGGAGGGGAAGGGAGAGAGGGGGGCCGGCCACCTTCTCCTAGTCCTAATAGGACTAGGGGAGGGGGAAGAGGCGCAGCCACCTTGGGCTGCCCCTTTCTCCTTTCCACTAAGGCCCATGAAGGCCCATTTGGATCCCGGGGGGTTCCGGTAACCTCCCGGTAACCCGGTAAAATCCCGATTTCACCTGGAACACTTCCGATGTCCAAACATAGGCTTCCAATATATCAATCTTTACGTCTCGACCATTTCGAGACTCCTCGTCATGTCCGTGATCACATCCGGGACTCCGAACAACCTTCGGTACATCAAAATGCATAAACTCATAATATAACTGTCATCGTAACCTTAAGCGTGCGGACCCTACGGGTTCGAGAACAATGTAGACATGACCGAGACATGTCTCTGGTCAATAACCAATAGCGGGACCTGGATGCCCATATTGGCTCCTACATATTCTACGAAGATCTTTATCGGTCAGACCGCATAACAACATACGTTGTTCCCTTTGTCATCGGTATGTTACTTGCCCGAGATTCGATCGTCGGTATCCAATACCTAGTTCAATCTCGTTACCGGCAAGTCTCTTTACTCGTTCCGCAATACATCATCTCACAACTAACATATTAGTTGTAATGCTTGCAAGGCTTATGTGATGTGTATTACCGAGAGGGCCTAGAGATACCTCTCCGACAATCGGAGTGACAAATCCTAATCTCGAAATACGCCAACCCAACATCGACCATTGGAGACACCTGTAGTACTCCTTTATAATCACCCAGTTACGTTGTGACGTTTGGTAGTACCCAAAGTGTTCCTCCGGTAAACGGGAGTTGCATAATCTCATAGTCATAGGAACATGTATAAGTCATGAAGAAAGCAATAGCAACATACTAAACGATCAGGTGCTAAGCTAATGGAATGGGTCATGTCAATCAGATCATTCAACTAATGATGTGACCTCGTTAATCAAATAACAACTCATTGTTCATGGTCAGGAAACATAACCATCTTTGATTAACGAGCTAGTCAAGTAGAGGCATACTAGTGACACTCTGTTTGTCTATGTATTCACACATGTATTATGTTTCCGGTTAATACAATTCTAGCATGAATAATAAACATTTATCATGATATAAGGAAATAAATAATAACTTTATTATTGCCTCTAGGGCATATTTCCTTCACCAGACACCCCCTCTCCTCTCCAGCTCCTCCCCCTCGCACGCCCCAGCCATGGCCGACGCCATCGCCGCCACCCCCTCGCCGTAGCCACGCCCTCCGACCACCCCACGCCGTCTCACCGTGTCCAGGAGCTCCGCCGCTGTCCACTTCATCGAGCAGCCGAGCCCCGAGCGCTCGCAACGCCCGAGACCACCGCACCGACCTCGCCCGAGCTCACCGTCGCCGGAGATCCCCTTCAACGCCGTCGTCGCTCCGGTCCATCTCCGGCCGCACCAAGAACTCCGTCGCACTCACTGTGAGCTTAGCCATCTTCCCCTCCCTTCCGTTCTTGCTCCCGAGCCGTGTAGCAACCTCCCGGAGCTCAACCGCACCCACCGCCGTGGAGCTCGTCACCGACGTGCTCCCGGTCATCCTCCGGCCACAAGATGGTGTCCATCTTACTCACCAAGTTCCGCAGCACCTAGCTAGCTACTCCACGAGCCTCACCGAACCCTCTAGCGCCAAGTTCACCTCCGACCGAACCCCGGTGGCCGCCAAAGTCGTCGCCGGCGCCAACTCCGGCCACCCCGACCCCAACGGACTCCGCCAAGAGCTGCGGTTTGTCCTCAGCTCCACTCCGGTGGTCTCCGCGGCCCATTTGGTGGCCGAAATGGCCAAAACCACTTCCGCCGCCGCGTCGGGCTCGCCGGCGGCTAAACGCCGGTGCAGCCGACCTGGGTTTGACCACGGGTGGGCCCTGGTTGACTCCCCTGAGTCAATGACAGGTGGGGCCCAGCCCTGTTAATTAAACAGGATTAGTTTTAATTAAGTTTTAATTAAAATAATCACCCTGACATGCGGGACCCACTGTCAGGTTTGACCTGGACCAGTTCCGTTGACCTGCTGACGTCACACTGACGTCAGGCTGATGCAGTAATTGATTTTCTGGATTTAATTTAAATCAGGAAATTCCAGAATATTATTTAAACTTCAAAAATTCATAACTTTTATTCTGTAACTCCAAATTGGACAAATTATATATGAAAAATGATCAGAAAAATCCAATCTACCCATCTGTACTATTTTCATGCATGATCAAACAAGTTAAATTGATGTTTTAAGCAGAACAAGGAAAAGCACTTTAAAGGGCCATATTTGAATTTGAAATTTGAATCCTTGATTCAAATTTGCTCAAACCCTTCTGGTTTTAGTTGCATTAGCCCAATACACTCATTTTGCCATGCCTCATGCATGCATCATATTGTTGCATACTGTTTGGTAATGTTTGTGTACCGGTGCTCTCTGCGGCAGGTTCTGTCTCCGAGGAGTACCGTGATTACCCTAACGAAGACCCGTAT
>NC_041383.1:651900802-651901905 GCF_002162155.2 Triticum dicoccoides | reverse complement strand
CTACTGGAGGCCATGGACAGCGCTGACCGTAGGGGTGGGCTGTGATGCGGTAGGTACGTGGCCGGGTGTACCGAATACCCGTTAGGTATCTCGGGAACCCTGTTCACATCGTTCGGGGCCGTATGGGAAACCTCGGCCGGACTCCCTGCGGATGGAACCTGAATAGGCGATAAACCTGGACTAGAGGCTTAAGTGTTTAGGTAGGTCGTGGTCTACACCCACGTCGGCTTTCGCTTGAAGTCTGCCGAGCACATGTCGTGTGCAGACGCTAAGTGGTGGAAACATGTATGAAGAAGTACACCCCTGCAGGGTTATCATAATCTATTCGAATAGCCGCGTCCGCGGTAAAGGACTACTTGGTTGCCTATACAGTTCATAGACAAGTAAATGGAAACTGTTAAAAGCCTCAAGATAAGTGTGAGTGCCGAGGATGGCTCTTCCGAAGGAAGACGGAGATGGATCCTCGGTAGTGTATTGAATTGGTGAGTAGTGGACTCGTGTGCGCAAAACCATTTCAAGTTGGAGTATCGTAGGATAGTCTAGCCAAGAGTCAAAGCTGGCTTGCTGCAATAACTCCACCAACCTTTCTTGATAACATGCATGTATGTAGGATCTGATGTAAGTCTTGCTGAGTACCTTTGTACTCATGTTGCTATAATTTAAATTTTTACAGAAGACGCTGCAACCCCTTCTGATGGGTTCTTTGTAGACGTTGACATCAACGAGTAGGCTAAAGACCCAGGTGGTGACCCTGAGCTTGTGAAGGACCACGTAGTATAGTTAGGCTTTCCAATGCCTCTTTTATTTTACTAGTTGTCTGTACTCAGACAAGCTACTTCCGCTGCTGGTTTGTATGACTGTATGACTTGTATGTTGGGTCGTGAGACCCGTACCTTTGTGTATGTTATGTATGGCTCCCTGAGCCTTAAATAAAGTACTTGTGTCGTAGAGTCATGTTGTGATGCTTCGTTGTATTTGCACATATCGAGCATATTGTGTGTATGATTGAAATGCTTGGTATGTGTGGGATCTGACTATCTAGTTGTTTATCTTTAGTAGCCTCTCTTACCGGGAAATGTCTCCTAGTGTTACCGCTGAGCCAT
>NC_041383.1:651857289-651900792 GCF_002162155.2 Triticum dicoccoides | reverse complement strand
TGATGCAGTAATTGATTTTCTGGATTTAATTTAAATCAGGAAATTCCAGAATATTATTTAAACTTCAAAAATTCATAACTTTTATTCTGTAACTCCAAATTGGACAAATTATATATGAAAAATGATCAGAAAAATCCAATCTACCCATCTGTACTATTTTCATGCATGATCAAACAAGTTAAATTGATGTTTTAAGCAGAACAAGGAAAAGCACTTTAAAGGGCCATATTTGAATTTGAAATTTGAATCCTTGATTCAAATTTGCTCAAACCCTTCTGGTTTTAGTTGCATTAGCCCAATACACTCATTTTGCCATGCCTCATGCATGCATCATATTGTTGCATACTGTTTGGTAATGTTTGTGTACCGGTGCTCTCTGCGGCAGGTTCTGTCTCCGAGGAGTACCGTGATTACCCTAACGAAGACCCGTATTAGTGCATCGAACCATCAGGCAAGCAACCAACCATTTGATCATATCGATACAATCCCATGTTCTCACTCCTGCTCTCTTTTACTGCATTAAGACAACGCGATTCAAACTGCTGTGTGCTACGGTAGTTGAACCCATTTCCTCTGCATGACCTGTCATTGCCACAGTAACTAGTTGAAACCCACTAGCATGTGTAGGAGTTGATTGAGCCATATGTATGTGTTGTTCCTACCTTGCTATGCCTGCTATGCTTAGAGTAGTGTCAGGTCTGGTTCATCTGGGTGATGGGCTAGAGTGAAATGATTATGTCGGTAATGAGAGTGGTGTGGTGAACACGATTTGGTAAAGGTATCGATGAGAGGCCATGTAGGAGTACATGGTGGGTTGTTTCATTGAAGCCGACCTTAAGCACTGAGATCTGTATGCGTGATTTAAGATACAGCTACTACCATGCATTGGGCCCTGAAATATGACCCCGCTCGACTTCTTATTCACCCTAGCTCTCTGTCCAGGAGTTGCAAGTAGTTTCTGGTGTTTGTAGCCTACTGGAGGCCATGGACAGCGCTGACCGTAGGGGTGGGCTGTGATGCGGTAGGTACGTGGCCGGGTGTACCGAATACCCGTTAGGTATCTCGGGAACCCTGTTCACATCGTTCGGGGCCGTATGGGAAACCTCGGCCGGACTCCCTGCGGATGGAACCTGAATAGGCGATAAACCTGGACTAGAGGCTTAAGTGTTTAGGTAGGTCGTGGTCTACACCCACGTCGGTTTTCGCTTGAAGTCTGCCGAGCACATGTCGTGTGCAGACGCTAAGTGGTGGAAACATGTATGAAGAAGTACACCCCTGCAGGGTTATCATAATCTATTCGAATAGCCGCGTCCACGGTAAAGGACTACTTGGTTGCCTATACAGTTCATAGACAAGTAAATGGAAACTGTTAAAAGCCTCAAGATAAGTGTGAGTGCCGAGGATGGCTCTTCCGTAGGAAGACGGAGGTGGATCCTCGGTAGTGTATTGAAGTGGTGAGTAGTGGACTCGTGTGCGCAAAACCATTTCAAGTTGAAGTATCGTAGGATAGCCTAGCCAAGAGTCAAAGCTGGCTTGCTGCAATAACTCCACCAACCCTTCTTGATACTATGCATGTATGTAGGATCTGATGTAAGTCTTGCTGAGTACCTTTGTACTCATGTTGCTATAATCTACATTTTTTACAGAAGACGCTGCAACCCCTTCTGATGGGTTCTATGTAGACGTTGGCATCAACGAGTAGGCTAAAGACCCAGGTGGTGACCCTGAGTTTGTGAAGGACCACGTAGTATAGCTAGGCTTTCCAAGCCTCTTTTGTTTTACTAGTTGTCTGTACTCAGACAAGTTACTTCCGCTGCTGGTTTGTATGTGGGGTCGTGAGACCCGTACCTTTGTGTATGTTATGTATGGCTCCCTGAGCCTTAAATAAAGTACTTGTGTCATAGAGTCATGTTGTGATGCTTCGTTGTATTTGCACATATCGAGCATATTGTGTGTATGATTGAAATGCTTGGTATGTGTGGGATCTGACTATCTAGTTGTTTATCTTTAGTAGCCTCTCTTACCGGGAAATGTCTCCTAGTGTTACCGCTGAGCCATGGTAGCTTGCTACTGCTCTGGAACACTTAGGCTGGCCGGCATGTGTCCTTCTTCGTTCCTGTGTCTGTCCCTTCGGGGAAATGTCACGCTTTGAGTACCGGAGTCCTGTTAGCCCGCTACAGCCCGGTTTACCGGAGTCCTGCTAGCCCAGTGCTACAGCCCGGACCCACTTGCTGATGACCGACACGTTCGAAGCTGGGTCATGGATGCCTGTCCCTGTAAGTCTGTGCCACTTGGGTTTACGACTAGTCATGTCAGCCCGGGCTCTTTATCATATGGATGCTAGCGACACTATCATATACGTGAGCCAAAAGGCGCAAACGGTCCCGGGCAAAGGTAAGGCGACACCCGTGGAGATACCGTGCGTGAGGCCGCAAAGTGATATGAGGTGTTACCGGCTAGATCGATGTGACATCGAGTCGGGGTCCTGACATTAGGGCAGTACGCTTTGGCTTAGCTAAGAGCACAAAGTAATCAGAGAGAGAACCGAATCTATGCACGCATAGTGGTGCTAATGGTCGAGGCGCGACTAAACAAGTCGTGTGCACATGCATGGGGGAATATCAATGCCGATGCCCAAAGCTAGAGCACGCTGGTGCTGAAAATTTTAACAAATGGCCTGCCGGATCGATCTAATCTTTAAATCTTGCTTGAGAGGCATCAGTAGAACTTGGAAAGTTCGCTCATGTGCCTTCCCAAGTCAAGTGTTGAGCAGCACTCATCAAATATAGTTGCGCGTCGTTATTCTGTCTAAACTGTGAGTATATACTACTAGAGTAGTATTTTTGCGCCAGCGTGCAGCCTTGATTTCTGTCTCTGAATGCCAGCATGTTGCCATCTTCGCAAGGCTCTTATCTTATCTCGCCGTGTGCCCGTGCCCCTTGCGTCGCTTTACAGAGCTGCACTCCGGCATGCCAGTGGCGTCTCGCAATCATTGGAGGCGTGGCACGAGCAAGCAGGCGAGATTGCAATTTGCAATCGAAGGTTGGCATGCACGTAGTACTACGCAGTTTGTCCTTGCCGCCGGAGACCGCAGAGCTAAGCAAGGCTGCACGCAGCGTCGAAGTGGAGACGGGTGAGAGCATTGTAGAGGGTGAGGCACATCAGAGCATGGGCCGAACAGACACTGATATAACTTTGTAATACAAGCTTTGTATTGCTTTGGTTCTTGGTTTGAGCAGCAGATACTACCGCTTGACGTGATCAGGTACAGGAACGTAGCTGGGATGCCTGTATGTTTGTCACGTGACAAAACTCAGCTCGCTTGGTCTAGCGTGTGAAGATACATTGTACCCTAATTTTATTTTATTTTTGGAAAAACTTTCGATGTATTAATCACATGATAAAGAACATCAGAAATAATAATAATAAAGTACGTCTAGATCAATAGACCACATAGCGATGACTACAAGCACCGGACCAAGCCAACGCCTTAAATTGTTCACGGGGATAGTTTCTGGTGTGCGAGATAGAAGACATAAATACCTATCACTTATGTGTTGTAAAAATATATGGCTAATACCCGAAAGTAAGGTGAGTCTAGCTTTATAAATCAAATACTAACTGCATAGCAAATCATTGGTTCAAATGACCCTTTCTACAACAGGCGTTGCCAATGGAAGGTATCGACTCTACATCGTGTCACATGGTGCAAACCTAATACATGGAGGCAATTTTAGGGTGACGCTTAGTGATGACATTGGTCATTATTTGAAACTTCGAAAGGGTTACATCGAGGTGATCCCCTGTTCCTTCTTGTTTAATGTGTTTGTGGTATGTTGGATATCCTTATAGCGAGAGCTAAGGAGGATGGGCAAGTGAAAGGACTTATCCCGCACTTTGTGGACAGGGGAGTTTCAATCCTATGGTATACCGATGACACTATTACCTTCATGAAACATGGTATGAAAACAACATTAACTTGAAGTTAATCTTTTGCATGTTCGAACAATTGTCTGGACTCAAGATTAATTTTCACAAAAGCAAGTTGTTATGTTCCGAAAACGTCAAGGTGGCACAACATCAATACAAGCAACTTTTTGGTTGTGAGGTTGGTTCGCTTCTTTCAAATATGTTGGGATTTCAATTCACTTTTGTAGGCTTCACAATAAAGTCTCAAAAATAATTGAGGACCGTTCTGAGAAAATGCTTGGGAAACCTTTTTTTTAGGGAAAGGCCATCATAGCTAGCTTTATTAACTTCAAACCACACTTACATCGTCTATGGATAACAATAAACTCCAGAGGCGACTCAAACCACTCTGCAGGTTGGTTTTCGCGTCCCCACTCTGCTAGCACATGGGCAACTACGTTTGACTCTCTATTACATAACTCGATACAAGCCTTCCCGAGACTCCAAAACTCACCACGACAAGCAGATAGAACAGGGCTGCAACCATCAAATAGCCTTTGTATTCGTTCAAAGCTTAAACCACCGTGGCATTGTCCATCCACACCAAAATGTTATTACGCCCAAGCCTTGATGCAAGTTTTAACCCTTCAAGTAAGACGGCTGCTTCAGCCGAGATGGCATCGAAAATGCTCAGTAATTAGAAGGGAAACCTTCTATCATACGGAGGGTGTCTCGTCCTAATAAATACATATCTTACAAGCTTGTCAATGTTTATGTTATCCTTCTTTGTAATATCCAAAGTGGTACGAAAAAGACTAGATTTCTATAGATCGAGGTTCTTCTAGCAGGGTGACGAACATAAGTAAAAGCATCGCTAGCTAGATGTGACATTGTGTATCACTCAAAAGTTCATGGTGAACTTGGGATGTAAGACCTAGAGGTTAAAATCAAATGTTTGCTTAGTAAATAGTTGTTCAAACTACTTAACGAGGAAGGTGTTTGGTAGGAGCTACCGACCAAGTAATACCTGAAATCAAAGAATTTATCTTATGTGATAAAAAAACTGACTGAATCACCCTTTTGAAAAGGTCTAATGACGGTGAAGCATGATTTCTTCCAAAGGGGAGAATTTGTAGTATGCAATGATCAAACTACATGGTTTTGGAAAGATACTCGGCTTGGTAATACCCTGTGAAGTGTACAGTACCCAAATTTTTATAAACACATAATGTAAGAATGTGATTGTTGCTTCTATGTTAGGAACTACGCCACTAAATATCCAGTTTTCGCAGGTGTTACTTGGGGATAGGTGGACAGGGTGGATTCATTTGGTCTAGAGGTTGATGAAGGTCAACATGTAAAAAGAAGAAGACTCATTTTGGTTGAAGCTAATAAGTCCAAATCGATATATGATGAAGCTATTACCACGAGTCCGGTCATTCAAAATACGTACACCTGGAAATAAAAAGTTCCTTTGAAAATAAAGATCTTTATGTGGTTCTTACACAAAGATGTAATTTTGACCAAAGATAACCTGGCCAAACTTTGATCGCAAGGAAGGTGAAAACGTTGTTTTTGTGATTAGGGAGAAACTATTCATCATTGTTTTGAGCGTGTCATTTGCAACATCGGTGTGGCCAACGGTTCATGTAGCATTTAACCTACCACCCCCAAGTAGCATGGCGAATATGTATGATAACATGTTGAGAGGAGTTTCCTCCTCACTTAAGGCACAAATATGTGTCAGTCTTTGTGTTTTACTTTGGGCATTACGAATTTGGGTGCAACCGACTGGGGATGGTTGCACGAGGTATATTCAACCGGCTTGGATGGTGATCCAATGATAAGATATGTGATTTAGTCACTGTATCTTGTCAGTGTCTAGTTGTTTTGAGCTGTGCTCTTTTGTGTGATGTACTCCCTCTATTTATTTTTAGTCCACATATAAAATTTGTCTACAGTCAAACTTTGTTAAGTCTGATCAACTTTATAGAAAAAATATCAATGCTCATAATATAAAATCAATACCATTAGGTGCATCAAACAATTAATTTTCATACTATATAATTTAGTATAGTAGAAGTTGACATTTCAAATATAAATTTGGTCAAACTTTGCGTATCTTGACTTCAACAAAAAAACTGTATGTGGAGTAAAAAGAAACGGAGAGAGTATTGGGTGTTTGGTATTTATTATTGGTCGACGCTTGGTTGTGTGCATCGATTGATGCAAAGGCTAGGGGTAAACCCTCCTTTTTGGAAGAAAAAAAAATGGTTTCGGAACTGGCAAAATGTTTAACTCCACTGTCCAAAACTAAAATTGTTCTAGGTTGTTAACTGCATGATGAACATATATACTCCCCACGACACTACATAATGATTAGTTGGGAATCATAGCCCATAATGCTGAAACGGATAAACCTCTATAATGATTACTGGGATATGATCTCTCAACAAATTAAAGTGAAAAGGCTCCCCAAATGCAGCTTTGCTTGTGCTTCCAATCAGAACTAAGATAAACTCAATCATCTATCCTGGGGATTAATGGCTTACAAGCGAAGCAAAAAACATCTGATTGTGTACCCTACCAAGCTCCTGTTCACAAGAAAGCGCCCAAAGCCAAATAGTTTTGTTCACTGATGATGCGGTACCTAAAAGCAAAACACAGGCCCTGACATGTAATTTCTTTCTGCTTGCTATTTTGTAATGAGTTCCTCAAACCACCTTCACATTCCATCTTAAAGGTCTATAGTGGATAACTCAGGATGGGAATGGGCTGACCGGGCCCTGGCCTTGGACCTGGCCCTAGTGGCCTCAGGGCCAATATAAGAGGCCACGGGCCGACCCATATCATGAATGGTAGTGGCCTCGTTAGCCCCATGGGTATTTCGGGTCGACCCAATTATTAGTGACGTGTGTTCCTTTTTTTTTTGTGATGTGCTGATAGCTAAAATCCTAATAGAGTAGTACGTAATCTAGGAATGGAAGAAAAAAATTATATGAAGATTCAAGTGGTCTAGCTGCTGCGTCCGTGCATTATATATGCATACATTCGTAGACAGTAGTAAACTCATGTGTTTTTTTTCTAGACATTTTTTTTAGAATCACCGGGGAAGGAGTCCCTCCACCTGAATATATTACTTAAAGTGGTCATAATGCCAGGAGAGTGATCCAGTTTATAAGGAAAACCGGATCGAAGACCTTAACAAAGTGACCCCATTTATGAGAAAAACCGAGCCGAAAACTAGACAAGTAACAAGTGTTACAAAAAAAGAGAGGAACAAGACGCCCAACATAAGGCAAGACCTAGCTAGCATACTAACCAGACCATGTATATGAGGGGTGCGCCGAGGGATCACAATACCAAGACTCTACAAAACAGCCTAACGCACCGCACCGGCGTGTGTATCAAACCCCACAGCACAACAGAGGAGCATCCACAATCAACGAGTGCCAAAACTTAACGCAAACCTTGTGCCAAAGCTTAACACGAACCTTGACTGAGAGCTCCGCCACGGAAGTTCAAGACGATTAGCAAGGCGGGGAGGCGTCATTGCTTCGTCATTGAGCAAAGGTGAACCAAGACGAGACCAAGAGACCGAGGCTGGCCTCAATAGAACAGGGTCATGAGCATGCATAGAAGCAGGCCGGAGACCACACGTAGGACAGCCGAAGAGAAACACCTGAAGAAGAAACACCACCCTCGGTCCTGAGCAGGCCGCACCACCACCACTAAACGCACCACCCACAACCACACACAGCAACAGACGCCGTTGTTTGGGTCTCCAAGACGACGCCTCCAAGAAGGTAGTGTTGTCGAGCACACAACACCGTCATCCGATCCGGCAAGCCCGATCTTGAGTTTTTACCGGAGACCACAAACAAAGAACTGTAGGTGCTGTAGCTCCACGACGGCACCTCCTACGAGGAAAACGACGTCTGTAGACGCCGCTGCCGCCGACATCAGCATAGCCGATGCAGGGTTCTCACCCGGAGTTTGAGCACATTCCTACAGCAATACGGCAGCCGACCACCACCGCCGTCGAACCCTCCAACGATGAAGAAGCACGACGAACCACCTCAGCGAGCCGCACCTTGCGGAGACCACCGACGGCCAAACTCAACACTAGACGCCAGATCCACCAATGGCCGGCCTGACGTAGAGCCACCGGACGCAACGCGAGCCACCGTGCCCCACCAAGCACCATGCCGGCAAGGAGCAGAGGGGTGCTGCCCGAGGCCAAGAACCACCATGGTTCCGGGCTGCAGCCATACATCAGGCACGCCGACGCGCCCCGCGCGCGCCACCGCACGTCTCCCGAAGGCCAGAACCAAAGCGCCCGTAGTGCAGACTGAATGCGGGGGGATCGAACCTTGCTGTTGCAGCACCTCCCACAAAGAGCCGCATCCGGCGCGACGCACACCACAAGACCAAAATCACCAGGAGAGGAGCACGGGCTACCACCCCGAAGCTCCGGATCCAGCCGCACGAAGATGCCACCCCGAGCTGCCACCACCAGATCCATCCGAAGTTGCCACACGAGGTCCAGCTCCAGATCCGCCCGAAGCAGCCACCGCCAGGACCAAACGGGGCAGCCCGCCACACAGCCGCACGAGCGTCGTCCCGCAGGAGGTCGCCGGCGAGGTCGTCGAGGTACTCCAGCCGCCAGCCCGTCGTAGTCACGCCGCAAGACCCCATGGCCGAGCCTCCCTCCACCCCAGCACCACCGCCCATGAGTGAAGCCTCGACCGCCAGATCTGGCCACGCCAGATCGAGCCCCCAAGGCAGCCTCGGGGAAGCCTCGCGCAGTCCACCACGCAGCCCCAGGAGCAGCCGCAGCCGCGCAGCACGCACGAGCGCCCGCCACTGCCACCCCTCGCCGCGCCGCCGCGCCTTGCCGTCAGCGTGCCGCCGCCAGCTGTACAGACATGCAACATCCGTGTGCCCGTGTGGGTGTGTCTAGCCATCGGATGCCGCTAGTACTACTAGTTGATATCGAATGCCACCGGCACGGCAGAGATCGGCGAGAGCGACGATTAGAACATAGTTGTCGTGAGATACGAGACCACGAGGTGGGCCGATCCCGCTGACCCAACGGGTCACTTGGTGCCGGCTCTACTGGCCCAAATTTTTTTTTGAGGCCAACCCATGTGACCCATCAGCCCCGAATTCTTGGGCCGGGTCAGCGACCCAGCGAGTCGACCCGGCCCATTCCCATCTTGATGGATAACCTCCATTAGCTTGATGCTTAAGAATTACAAGCATTGGGAGAACCAATTAACAAACTTTGGTGTTTGGGCTGACAGGTGAGAACAACGAAACAGGCTCTATGACCACTTGCGCTATAAATTTCAAGAAATAGTTGTTTACACATCACCTTACGTCACGGCACTTGACAATCTTGTTCGTCCCAAGAACTATGCAAGTCCTTCTCAAGCAAGTCCCAAATGACCATTGCCTTGTTCAGCCCATAACATTTGGTTTATTAGAGTTAGCCCCCTCTTATATCATTCTCTAGTCAACCCTGCATCCAACTACTATCATGGAACCAATCCTCCTAGGAGTGTACAACCACCATTGTAGTTCCCAGTGAGACCACGGCAACCGCGCCGCAATACTGGTCGTCACGCGAGCACACCACCATGTGCACTGGTGCATTGTGTCGGGCGCCGCCGCCGTGCGTTCCTGCCGGGCGGGGCAAAATTTCGTGTTTTGACCTTTTTGTCAAACAAAATCGGGATCTGGCCCCAGTTTGAAAACATTTCGAGATATGATCCTTTTGCTACCGCCAGACGCTCGGGCGGTAGGGTTGCATAGTCTACCGCCGCAGGTTCCGGTGGTAGGTGTGTCTGACGGCCGTCAAACGGTTAACGGCTGCTTACGTACCTACCGCCAAAGTCCACGACAGTAGCCCACACAAACCTATTGTCGAGTGCCCCGGCGGTAGGTTATCATAGTCCGCATGAACTTAACTACTTTGATTTTGTCTTCAATTTTTTTGCCATAGACATAAGAAACAATAAGCACAATTTCATAGACATAACATAGTTTGATCACATCTAAAAAGTTTTGCCATTACGGACTAAGAAACAAGTACCAAATAGCATAGTTTAATCACATAACATAGTTTTACCAAATAACATAACATAGTTCGAAGGCAACATAAGAAGTTTAACAAGTTCAACGGTCATCGACCGCATAAAAGGTTTCATCCATAGATAGCAATCAAACATGATGATCATCAGCAGCCACACGCATATATAGTTTAGATGATATCAATGACGATCATCATCTTCAAGCCTTGACGGTTGGTGTTCCTGATAGTAATAAGGATGGCCTGTCCAACATGAAGATTCTTGTCAACGAGGAAGCTCTTCCACCCACCCGTGCTTAAATGTGTGCGACCGTCCGTTTCCACGCCGTACGCACAAGTAGTGACGGGGCCCCTTGCGGTCAGGCGTATTCCAGCATAGCCTTCTTCATCAGCCTCGATGCCACAACTCTTAGATAGGCTCTTTGGCAATTTCTGAATAAGAAAAACATATCAATTAATAAGTATGGATTATCTAGACTATTAACAATTCCTTGGATTCTACACTAATCACATACCATGACATGTCGATCGATCATGGTACTTGTCAGACGGGTCACGAATGGCGCCCCGATCAACTCAGCACGTGGCAGAAAGTTGTCCCATAGGTTGCACACCTCCTGTTCGCTCAGCCTCACTCTTTGAGCACAGATGGCTTCCTCAAGTGGGTCTTCATAGTCATCATCCTCATCAAGTGGTGGTGGTGGCGCCATGTTCCTTATATAAGCATTGATTGGATAAAATTAATTAAACATCAATATTTGTTCTAATGCAAGCAAAACAAATATCTACAATATTCACACAATAAATCATCACATATGGCTATAAGAAAGACTAAACCTAGGGTTCATCTAGGTTCTAGGGTTCATCTAGGTTCTCGGATTCATCTTAGGTTCTAGGGTTCATCATATCAACCAGAGAGGGTTCCTCGTATGGCTATAAGAAAGACTAAACCTAGGGTTCATCAACTAGGTTCATCACATTGCAATCATCTAGGTTTAGGGTTCATCATATCAACTAGAGAGGGTTCCTCATATGGCTATAAGAAAGCGGATTGATTGACTCAAACTAATTGGGGGATTGGAGGAGCTTACCTTCCTCTTTCCGTAGCCATCTCGATACGCAAAATCCGTGAATCGACGAAGAAGATCGGAGTGGGGAAGTGGTGGAGATGAGAAAATGGGCGAGAGGAAGAAGAAGGCGGCTGGGTGGGTGGGGATTAGGGGTTGTGGTGGGGTGGATGGGCGGCTGGGTTTATAAATGCCCAAATCCTACCGCCATAGGGCGCGGCGGTAGCAGACCACAGCCTACCGCCATCAGACCCGGCGGCAGGTGCCTCCCCCCATGCCGATCTCCTGTGACCAAAAAACCGAGCAGCACAGCGGTAGGGTTGCGCAGCCTACCCTCGAGGCCCTGGGCGGTAGGGTCCTACACCAAGCTACCTGGCGGTAGGGTGCGCAACCCTACCGCTGCGCTGCTCGATTTTTTGGTCACAGGAGATCGCCGTGGGGGGGTGAGGCACCTACCGCCGGGTTTGATGGCGGTAGGCTGTGGTCTGCTACCGCCGTCTTGTATGGCGGTAGGGTGCCTGTGTGTGCATTTTTTGCACCTTCTAACTTCTTTTGTCTTCAAGTTTTGGCATACAACATTTAAACAGCATATGTATGACATATAAAGCACACAATGTATGATATATGATGCACACACCACAAATCTATAAATAAGGTAGGTTCGGTACATAGCAATTTAATGAAACAGTTTCACGAGCAAATTCATATGGT
Source organism: Triticum dicoccoides (assembly GCF_002162155.2). NCBI lineage: Eukaryota > Viridiplantae > Streptophyta > Magnoliopsida > Poales > Poaceae > Triticum > Triticum dicoccoides. Next base: position 651,889,011 of record NC_041383.1, on the reverse strand, counting down.
TCACGAAGCAAATATGCAAGTTTTTAGTTCAACGACACGGCAGCAACTTCAGTCCTTCCTTCCCCTCTTCGACTTTCGGTCCTCATTATCCTTGGATCGCTTCTCGGCCGCCGTCTTCTTGCGGGCCGCAGGACGTGCTTTCTGAAACGGGGATGGACTCTTCCAGTCCTTCTTCGGCACATTCCTCTTCTCACGCTGGGTTGGCTCAGTTGGTGGAGGTCCATCGTCATCATCGTACTCCTCCTCATCATCATCATCCTCATCGTGCTCTTCCTCTTCCTCACCATGTTCTTCTTTGGCGCCCTCTTCTTCTGCGCCCTCTTCTTCCTCTTCCTCTGCATCATCATCATCGTCGTCGTTCTCCTCCTCGTCATCTTGAGCTGCCCTAGACGACGAGGCTGCATGGCTCGATGAAGCGAGGCTACGCATCGGTGCAGGAGGAAAAACATCCTCGGTGTTTGTAGCGCACCCAAGCAGGACCACAAGCCGGCGTGCTTTGTTGACGTATTTCTGCAATGATAACGGAAGAATATATTAACTTCTCGAATGTCCAATGATAACGAAAATGAACTCTGTATTACCTTCACCGTTTCCCTCAACTTGTTCTCACTAGCTCGAGTCCCAGGGACAGGACTAAGCGCATCAGAGGCATGAAAAATGCTTTTGTTCAGCTCCGAAGACTGCAAAGTAATAAAATGAGTCAATAGCATGAAAAGCTGATTTCACATGTTGTGGTTCGAAAGAGGTAAAAACAACATACCACTCTGTTCATGAGGGGTCCGTACTCCCGAAACCCGCCTTGAAGCTGTCTGATGCTCTCGTTGTAGGCTTCATTCTCTGAGGCGTCATCGAACAGGTCTTCGGCATCTGCTGTCGTCCATTGGGGCCTCAGACGCAGACGATGCTTGATGCCATCATCGTACCACAGCATGTGATCCTCGTAGTCGTCCCAGTCAATCACTCTCCTCTCCGTGTCTTTGCGTCCTTTCCACTCGTTCCATTCCTGCACGTATTTCGCATGTTCGCCTTCCCAATCCGTGATTGATTGATTCTTCTGCCTGCTTATCCTGTAATGCATAAGAAAGAATGTAAAACATCCTTCTTGTATGAATGTAAAACATCAAAACAAGAACTTAGAATCGATGAAGACGGCTTGTGGTACTCAGTGGTGTAGGTCGTAGCCACCGGTATCGTGGCCGGCTGGTGGTGTGTGTTGCGCCTTACCAAATTGTGCGGCAACACGCTGTGGCAAGTGGTACTCCACGGCATAGACACAAATTATGGGCACGATGCACCGGAAGAGAAGTTGGTCCTGCTTGCACATGTTGTTCATCTCGAACCCCCACTCTCGATCATCACTATACGACCGCCAAGTAACCTATAACCAAAAAATGTTAGGATCAAGTGAAAGTGTTATCGAAACAATGGTAAGCTCAAGTGAAAATGTAGTTCTTATACCTGGAAAGGCGTGAGAGCATCAAGCTCGTTGCTGAAGACCTTGTACAAGGCCTTCGATTCGCCCGTGTAGACACGCACCACGTCCCAAGCGTATGCGACGGTCGGGTTTCGATCATCTTCGCATCTCCGCCATAGTCCGTCCATGCATGCGAGCGCAGCTTCTCCGGACGTCCCACCGGGATTCGCTCCCACATCCAAATGGAGAGGCCCCATACACATCCACACATACCGGACGTGACTTCCGCTCTCTGGGTCGCGTCGTCAAGCTATAAACCATGTTCAGATGATAAGATGTCAAAATGTAAAGCAGCACACGTCTGATATTTGAAAGAAAGTGATATTCACTTACCGAACGATATAGGTAGGCGAGTCCGGCGGCCCCCTAGCTGTACCCCGCTTCCCATTCCTTTAGGAAGTAGAGATACATCCATAGGGCAGAGTTCCCGGAGCAGTCCGGAAACACTACCTCCGTGAGAATGTACCAAAGGTAGGCCCTGGCGTACTGCTCCACCACCCGGGGCTCGGCATCTTCCGGGCATTTCCTCCGGTGCTCGAGGAGCCATGACAGCGGTATGCCGAAAGTGCAGTTGCTCTTAGCAGGGGGCACTCGCCGATGAGGCTGACAACCCTCTCGTGCCAGTTCACCCTCTCCACTCTTCCTGTGAGAGCACAACCCTCGAGCGGTAGTGCCGTAATCATCGCCCAATCCTCGAGGGTCACGGTCATCTCCCCACATGGAAGATGAAAGTTGTGCGTCTCTAGCCGCCACCGGTCGATCAAAGCCGTGAGAGCTGAGTGGACGAGCGTCGGCGGCTTACGCTTGAACTGCAGGACGAAACCCAATAGTCGGGCTCTCCTGAAGAACGGTGCGTACCGCTCATCGTACTCCATCTTAACCGTCGTCTTGTGAGCCCTCATCCGCAGTGGTGGCAGCATCTGTGAAAATCAATAACCAAAGCATAATTAGCATGGACATAATAGTTACAACTTGTTTTCATCAATTCGAAAGATTTGGTTTGAAATGGTAATTACCACTCCATTCTCAATGAAACGGGCACGGTGACGCTTGTCGAACCTAGGGTCAAGCATGGTGTACTTCCACCGATGTCGTCCGCAAGAGGTGGCCTCCTAAAAGAATTGCATAAGCATATCAAAAGATATCGATGCATAACAAAGGTTCATCACATCCAAAAAAAACTATGAGTTCAATCTTTGAATAATCATATATCTAGATTATCATGAACATGAACTAAATACAATACATATATCAAAAACAAAAACCATGAACTAGGGTTCATCTTGAGGGATTAACCATGTTTACTCCAACAAAATTCACTACTTGCATCATATAAGATCCACATGCATCCTATATCAAAACAAATATTTTCAATATTCATCATATATAAAAAAATTTAACACAAAAAATTATGAACTAGGTTCATCTTGAGGGTTCAACATTTGTTCTCCAACAATATCCACTAGTTGCATCATAGCATATCAACATGCATCATCATATCACAATATATTCCTCCAACATGCATCATATCAAAAAAAATCCTCCAAAAATAATATGAACTAGGGTTCATCTTCACATACCAACTAGTGACTAGAGTTCATATCTAACACAATATAACATCTATAATCAACCTAAATCAATCCTAGGGTTCAAAATATTTAAATCTAGTTCAAGAAGGGGGGTGATTTGAATCAAATAATGCGACGAATCGGAAGCTATTTGACTAAAACTAATTGGAGGGATCGAAGGAGCTTACTTTTCTTTCTTCGGGGCCATCTCGATCCGCAAAAATGGTGAAGAAACAACGAAGATCTGAGGGGGGGAGTGGAGGAGAAGAGAGAGGGGCGAGAGGAAGAACTCCTCTGTTCTTGGGGCGGGTGGTTGGGGGAGAAGGGGAGGGGTGGGGCGGCCGGCGGGCTTATAACTGCCCGCACCCTACCGCCGGGGTACCCGGCGGTAGGATCGGACAGGCTACCGCCATGACCGGCGGTGGTAGGGTGGGACGGAGGGGGGACGAAGGCCGTTAACGCTGCTGACGTGGATAAATATCCTACCGCCGCAGTGTCCAGCGGTAGCCTAGGTAATCCTACCGCCGGGCCTCCTGACGGTAGCAAAAAGGTTCAAATGTCAAAAAAAAATTCAAAGAGGGGTCAAATCTCAATTTTGTTTGACGAAAGGGTCAAAACACGAAATTTTACCGCCGGGCGGGGAGTTGAGTCCGCTGTGGTCGTGTGGATAGGGTGAAGGCGCGCAGCGCCAGCTTCGTCGTCCGCCCCCGGCGCGCGCACGGCAGCTACACGCCATCCCGCGCGCTGGCTCAACGACCCAGCGGCCGACGGGTGTCCCCGCGGCCACACGCGGCGCCGCTCCGAGAAGCCACGAGCCCCCCTACACACGTGCACCGGCGGCGCCCTCGCGCACCCTCGTGATCCCGGTAACCACGGGCGCGCGGGAGCAGGGGCAAGGCCACGGAAACCTCAAGGGCCAACATGCAAAGTGCGAGCTACAGTATTTTGCAGCCATTCTCTTCTTCCCACGCTCCCCGAAGCTTTTCAACCCCGCCGTCACGCTTCACAGACAAACCTCCCTCCCTCTCTCTCTTGTCTGTGGCTGTCTCCGGCCGGCAACCGTGAATCCTAGCTGCTCGCGACCAAAACCACCTACACCTCCCCGCCCAACTCCCATGCATAGCCTCTAGCTGTCTAGCAGTTTAGCTCCGGTCTCCGGGCTCCGGCCATGCCGCACCGTCGCCGCCTACACAGCCTCGCGCCGCTGCCGCCGCCTCCCCCTTCGCCTCACACCGCCTTCGACCTGTCCGAGGCCGAGTCGCGGCTGCCGCTCCTCGCAGACTACGGGCGGCTCAAGCCCGTCGACGACCTGTCCGCCCCCGCCGCGCCCCCGTCCGCGCACTGGAGCGCCGGGAGCGCCTTCACCGGCACCGAGCCCGCGACCGCCTCCACCTCCACGGCAGCGACGGGCTCCTCCCTGGCTCCCGCGTCATCCGCCGCGAGGGACGACACGTGGGTGCGCCGCTCCAGGGAGAGCTACTACCTGCAGCTCTCCCTCGCCATCCGCATCACCTCCGAGGCCTTCCTCGCCGGCGTCCCGCCCGAGCTCCTCCTCCGCCGCCTCGGCCCCGGCGATGAGGCGGAGCAGCACGCCGACGTCGCCGCCGATGCCGCCGCCGTCTCCTACCGGCTCTGGGTAATAGTCTCGCGGATCACGCTAATCATTACAAGTACCAACTGATAAATTAATCATGCAGTACGTCTCTCTTCTCCATTGATTTGTTTATGTCTGAAGCTATATGTATGCACATTGAAAATTGCAACTTGAGGCCAATCAAGGCGTGCGACCTTCAGCTTCATCATTGGCCGGATTTTTCTAAGCGACATGGTTATTGACCGGATGCGCTCGAGAAAATTATGTATTCACTGGGTTAGCAATGTGTGGGTGCAGGTGAACGGGTGCCTGTCATGGGGGGACAAGATCGCGCACGGGTTCTACAACATCATGGGCATCGACCCGCACCTGTGGGCGATGTGCAACGCCGACGAGGGGGAGGGCCGCCGGCTGCCGACGCTGGCGGCGCTGCGGGAGGTGGACGCTAGCGACCAGTCGTCGCTGGAGGTGGTGCTCGTCGACAAGTGCGGCGACTCCGTGCTGGTCGACCTGGAGCGGCGCGCGCTTGACCTCTACCGCGCGCTCGGCGCCACGCTCGACCTCGTCCGCCGCCTCGCCCTGCTCGTCTCCGACCACATGGGGTGCGTACGTCACCTCCTCCGATCGATTTTCATTTGATTTGCTTTCGAAGAAAAAGGTTAGCCTGGTCCGTGCCGATGCACGTCTCGCCCGTGTGTGCCCGTGCTCCCTGTGAGTGCGAGTGTGAGTGTGACCGTGACTGACCTTCGATAGACCAGTAGACATGCAAGTTGACGACCTGCTCGTCCGTGAACCTCGGAACCTGGGCACCGACGAACATGTGAACAACACTCCAATTTCAGAGACCACTTTATGTCTTAAAACGTACTAGTACATGCTAGACTCCATGGATCAAACGACCGCCATGGCTGGTCACGTTCCTGTCTGTACATCCATGATGTTATGCCATTCGTTACATTTACATACAACTTGAGCTTTGTTCAAAATTTCCAGTAATTTAATCTGAGCAGACAAATTTCAGCTAAATTTGATGGTGGTATTTGAAGGGGTGCATTGAGGTCGGAGGACGGAGACCTGTACATGCGGTGGAAGGCGGGCAGCAAGCGGCTGCGCAAGCAGCAGAAGAGCGTCGTCGTCCCCATCGGCCGCTTGTCCATTGGGTTCTGCAGGCATCGCGCCATTCTCTTCAAGGTCTCCGGCATTGCTTCACTTACCGTTACAATCCATGCTATGTTACTCTAGGCCAGCAGGTTATTTTCAGTCCAGTCATCTTCTCCAAACTGATGCAGGCTCTGGCAGATTTTATCGGCCTGCCGTGCCGAATCGCGCAAGGTTGCAAGTACTGCTCTGCGCCTCACCGCTCCTCTTGCCTTGTCAAAATTGAAAACGACATAAGATATTCAAGGTACATATGTGCCTTGTTTTTTTCAGCTATATACTAGTATATTTCAGGGCAGAGCTGAAGCAGTGAAGCTGCAGTCTGTTTTTAGCATGATTCTATGTTACTGATGGCTTACATTGACGAGGAAGTATGCTCAGTTTGCTTTGCAATTTTGCTGGTGCTTCTTCAGGGAGTACGTTGTGGACCTCGTGGTCGTGCCAGGGAGCATCTCCAACCCAGACTCGTCCATCAACGGCCAGCTGCTCTCCTCCGTGTCTTCCCCTTTCAAGACTTCTTGCACCGCAAGTTTGGAAAACTATGCGGCACCTGTTGCGGCTTGGAATCGTGCGATAGCTGACGATCGTTGCAACTCGATGTTCTCAGATTCTCAATATTCAGGTACAATCTACAACAGCATAATAGCTCAAAGATATCAGACATCTAGGCCATGCGGATGCACATACTGATTGACCGTGTACTATAGCAGTTGCTGGGGACAAGAACCCTCTTCAGGCAGACACCAAAGAGGGTGTGGTGCTGAAATGCGGTCAGGTCATGCAGAATGACAACTGCAACATGATGTCAGTGTTTCAAGTGCCGAAGCAATTGAAGGCAATGGAGCTCGGCACCAAGGATGTCAATAAGGAGAACATCCCTGGTCTTACACTGCCGAAACACCTGCTCGCTGAGTCATCTTTCGCCATGGATTGGCTTGAGATATCATGGGATGAGCTTGAGCTCAAGGAACGCATAGGCGCTGGTACTTGCTTAGCTTCAGTATTCTTATCAACTTGCTGCATTATGTGGATTTGATCACAGTTTACTGAAGTGCAGGTTCTTTTGGCACCGTTTATCGAGCTGACTGGCACGGTTCTGTAAGTACCTTAGACTTTTCCCTGTGGAGACCTTCTTTCTGTCCAATGAGATAAGTATCCTTTGCAGAGATCATGGAAATGAGGTTGTAGTTTTGGGTATGTAGGACGTTGCAGTAAAAGTGCTTACAGACCAGGGTGTTGGTGAAGCTCAGCTGAAAGAATTCCTCAGAGAGGTTTGCTTCAACATTTCTTTTTTGCATCGAAACTTTACTTACGGTTAGTATGGATCTCAACTGTCTTCTTTAATTCGGGACACTTTTGGACATTGTAGATCTCTATCATGAAACGAGTTCGGCATCCAAACGTGGTATTATTCATGGGCGCAGTGACAAAATGCCCGCATTTGTCGATAGTAACCGAGTACTTGCCAAGGTAAACCCACAATATGAGCTAATTCCCTGCATCAAACAGAATCGCTGAATCCTTATGCTGTGAACAGAGGGAGCCTCTTCCGTCTCATCAGCAAAGCTTCCAGTAGGGAAATACTTGATTTACGGCGGCGTTTGCGCATGGCATTAGATGTTGTATGTATTACAATACTAACTTCTACAGATAAGCATGCTCCTTAAACGTTACTAGTCTCCCTGAATGCGATATGAAGCATTGCTGTGACTGAAATGCAGGCAAAAGGTATCAACTATCTCCACTGTCTCAACCCTCCTATCGTACATTGGGATCTGAAGACACCAAACATGCTGGTCGATAAGAACTGGTCTGTAAAGGTTAGTTGGAATTCATCTTAGCATGATCGAAAATGGCTGCTCTGCTTTCGTCTCTTTATTTACTATCCTTGATATGACTGCAGGTAGGTGACTTCGGCTTGTCCAGATTTAAGGCGACCACCTTCATATCGTCCAAATCAGTCGCTGGAACAGTAAGCTTTGCATGACAGGCTGCTCAGTTAGTAACTTGCCATTACATCTTTTTGGATTCTTAATATAAAATTCTGGTAACTGCAGCCAGAGTGGATGGCACCAGAATTTCTCCGTGGCGAGCCATCCAACGAGAAATGTGACGTGTACAGCTTCGGCGTGATCTTATGGGAGCTCCTGACGATGCAGCAACCATGGGGCGGCCTAGGCCCAGCACAAGTAACCTTCCATCTCATTTCTGTTTTTTCTTATATGGTATAGAAAAAAAGGCGATATTCGTGATTCACTAGAGTAATATTTACAGGTAGTAGGGGCAGTTGCTTTCCAGAACAGAAGGCTCCCAATCCCCAAAGACACCATCCCAGAACTAGCTGCTCTTGTTGAATCCTGTTGGGCTGAGTAAGCAAATTTCCCATGACCTGCCAGCCACCTTGATCAAAATTTCAAGTGACGCCATCCATCAGTTCAGCCTACGTTTAAAACAAAATATCATCAGCGATAACACGATTTTGCTTTCTTTTCAGTGATCCAAGGCAGCGCCCTTCGTTTTCGAGTATTGTGGATACGCTGAAGAAGTTGCTCAAGTCGATGCAGGGATCCGGTTCATGACAGTCGATTCTTGGCCGGCCATTCTTTTTCTCTACGCTCTGTCGATTAAAGCTAATCCACAAGAAGGAATAAGGTAAGTTGCCTTCAGGCACATCACATGAGAGGGTAGCTGAAGCAGCACGAGCGCAATGCTGCATCGAGTATGCTGGCTCGTTTCCTGACCATTCATGTTGCCTTTGTATAGTTATTTGAGCTACAAATTCAAAGCTCTAGACGGTCAATGAGGTGGTTATGTAAAATGTCCTGAATGTGTCCAAATAGTTCTACTGGCTGAGCAATAGCACCGTCACTTTAGAAAAATGGGAGATAGATTTGATAACAAACATAACTGCTCACATGATTCTACGCCGAGTTCCCAATTTCCATCAAAGCATCCAACTGAACTGAACTTATATGAACTTCACAACAGGGAGCATCATACTGGAACTGAACATATCCAACTGAACTGAACTTGAATGAATTTCACAGCAGGGGAGCATCATACTGGAACTGAACATATCTCATCGTTTTTAGCATCGTCAACCAGTCCCCCTCCAATGTTTTTAACAGAAATTCCACCATTTCGGCAAGGAGAACGCATATCACGAGACATGACTATATATCATCTAGACCGATCGTTCCGTGGGACAAAATACTATTATCACGGACTACCTACATGGGACAAAATCCACCTCGCTTTGCAAGTTATACCATCCGCTCATCGGACAACATCCACAGTGTTTCGCAGATTACACGATCCGCTCGAGCTCCCGTGCGTAGCAAAGAGATCGCTTGATCATCTGATGCGCTTGTATGCCGACACGGGGTTGGACCTTCGCCATGTGGAAAAGGACCGAATGATTCTGAACCTCCCATTCATGTTGTATCTGCCAACATAAGGAGTACTTGTATAGTCAGGAAGTGGCAGCGTTAACAATCATACAATCTACCAGTACGCATATGGTTATGTCAGTAGAGTAGCAGCTTAGTGGTTTGCACTCGTGCCTCTAACAAGATGTGTTTTACCACCCTTTAAGTTATTCAGACGCCAACCATTCACTATGACATTATTCATCTCGAAACATGGTGATAGGACAGAAGACAAGAGAAACTATCAAATTAACAGTTACCTCTGATATGTACTCCAGAAGCTTTTGCTCAGAGGAAAACATCAGCATTTTTCTGGTATCATCCACTGGCAAGTGATCGTATGCCTGACCACTGCAATCAGCTATCTCATCTCTGCAAAAGAAGACGTAGAGAACACAATCAGGAACTTCACCACATGAGCAAACATAGAAAACATAATGTAAATTCGTTCACCTAACAGTTTCAGCAAGAAGGTCCATGAAGTAGAGGTATGTCTCATGTGGCACAGCTTGTCGACCATCAGTTAATCGGTTGTAGGTACCTTCCATAAAGGATTGCTCAAGCTCCACTGCATATTTGATGCAAGGATGGTCTAGGGCTCTCGGGGGCAGAAGTTCCAGCTCAGTGTGGAATTCAGCTACTCTGTTCTCAGCCAACAGCCTCATAAGATTAAGCCCCAAAATTCGATATTCTTCTGGTGATGGTGGGAGTATGCCTCTGATGAACAATCACAAAAGCAAACACAATATCAATAGCACTCGGCAAACATAAGTTCAGAAATACAGTGCTCCAGGATAGGATATCTAATGTGGAAATGATCAGCCGCATCTTTTAGCCACAAGATAATTGTGCTGCTAAAATTCCAGGAGGTGGCACAGATTAAGACAATTCATAAACGTATCCCCATTCCTCAAAATGTCGACTTGACAAATGACAAACAATGAGACCATGTGCTGACTGCTGAACGAGAAAATCTTAATAAATAATTGCATTTTGGTTACTTATATCAAGGGTGTCCTGCTGACACCTGCCATTCCTCACAGGTGCTGTGAGGAATAGAATGCTAAGGTACTGAATAGTGATTAAACAAAAGGTTAATGGTCACAACTTCCACCAGAATCAAATAGATTGTATCAAGGAAGTGCATGTCCACGATCTGGATGTTTGAAATGTCAATTGTTTTTTAGGAAAAACATAATTGTGTTGGCACAAGAAAATAAGAAAATTTACGTGCACAACTACATAGGATGGATCTATGCAGTAAGTAGGACCAAAATGTGCTTAAGTAGAAAACAAACCTTGTATCCATGTAGAAAACTTTTAGTTGGAAGAAGTTCCTCTCAAATGCATCTTGGTCCTTAACTTTGATGCTGAAGATAACAGCAAACTCGTATATGGCCCCTGAAAATTTCATGATCAGTCACCACAGCTAATTTATACAAAACGTAGATTGCAAAATGGTAAACTGCAATGCAGAAGTATAGCCAACAGTCTTAGAGGAGTTGGTGTTGTAGCATAAAAAATGCCTTCTGGAATTGCAGCTTTTAGTGAAATGGTAAATTGCAATGCAAAATATGTAGCCAACAGTCTCACAGTAGGACAGTTAGTCCACTACACGCTTGCAAAATGGTAGATTCCAATTAAAAATGTAGCATCAAGGAAAACGCGGACATGGCTTTCTCGAATGGTGCAAAGAACTTTTGTGAGTAACAACAATATTCTCTTCAGAAGAATGCTTTGTAGAACTGCAGAACATACATACAGAGCTCCATATATACATCCTTAAAAGAGTATCCAAAAAACACCTTCATCTGCATAGTACATTTCAAATTAAACAAAAGTCCATATGGTGAAATGATAAATTGCAGTGCAAAAATGTAGCCAGCAGTTTTACAATAGGACAGTTAGTCTACTACACACTTGCAAAATGGCAGATTGCAATTAAAAAATGTAGCATCAAGGAAAACGTGAACAGGGCTTTCTCAAATGGTGTAAAGAACATTTATGAGTGACAACAATATTCTCTTCAGGAGAATGCTTTGTAGAATTGCAGTTGTAGTCCACGACTAGCGAACATACATACAGAGCTCCATGCATGCATCCTTACAAGAGTATTCCACAAAACACCTTCAGCTACATAGTACATTTCAAATTAAATGGAAGTCCATATGCAGCATTTTAGGTTCCATGTATAGGAGCATTTCTCTTAAATTGGTTCAGAATCCCACCTTTAACTGAAAATAGAAATGGTTCAACATAATAAAGGACAGAGCACAGTTTTTTCCAAGAACAAGTGCTTACTTGCGAGTCTCAGCTCCGCAACTGCATTAGGTGTCCTCTCAAATGATGGTGGCATGCTAGGAAACTTTGTGAGGAGAACCTGAAATCAACGAAATGAGGAGACATGTCACCTGATAATAAACGCTGAATTTAGGTGAACCCCTGAAATTCAATACTGAAGCACATCACTTCATCCTGCTGTGAAGCCCCAAAACCAGCACCTACATCAGTGTTTGACATTGTTATTGTGGAACTGGATCTGCACATCTCCAGAACTGCAAGCCCTCGCCCCAACTCCTCTCCTCATTTCCAGCAAGCCGCGTCAAACCCTAGGCAGTAGCAGTACAGTCGGGAAATTTCAGGAACCAACGGGGAGCGCATCCCGAATTCCCGGTCCATCCCATCCATCTCCCAAACCTGATCAGACCCTGGTCGAAATTATCCTCCAATCGAAAAGGAAAACTCCCTGAAACTCGCCCAAAACCGCTCATAAACCCCATCCTTTACGCCGCGGAACACCCAAATTCTCCAAATAAACCATGCGCATCCACCATAGTGCCCCGGATTTCAGAAACATGGCGTATGCAGCGGACAAACGCGTCAATGTACTGAATCCCCCTTTCTCGTCACCACGGGAAAAAAGACGGATACGACGTCGAGCCGTGTGGAGGTGGGTCGATACCTTGAGCTCCGAGAGCAGGGTAGCGCAGGAGTCGAGCTCGTCCTCCGCGCAGGCGAGCTTGAGCCACGCGAACTTGCAGTTCGCCTCCTCCAGCTCCCGATCCATGGCGGCGGCAGCTTCGTCCTGCCCAGTTCCCCTCTCCCCCTCTCCCTCTCCGTTGGTCCCGGTGGTTTTCCTCGGTCGCTTTCTCCTGTGGGCTTTCTTGCGGGAGGAGATGGTGCCGCTGGCGTCGTTGCGGGGGTCTCGTGAACCGTAGGATGGGGAATTGACGGTTGCGATCCTTCCCGGGGTTAGTTGGTAAAACGGAATGGTTATGGAGTACCGTTGCGCCTGCAGAATACGTGTTCGCGCTCCGGTGGCGGATTTTGTGCACCCTCTAGGGTATGATTTGTTATTCAGTTAGCAAAAATATACCTATATGAAAATATACGGGATTTGATAAAAAAAACGTGGAGGTGCGGGGAATCGAACCCCGTGCCTCTCGCATGCGAACCGAGCGCTCTACCATATGAGCTACACCCCCGTTGTTGTTTCCTCCAAAACTAGCACTAACATATTCGGGTACGGGATGTGCAGAAGCTTATTACTGAAATATAATATTATTATTTGGATATAATTGCTAGCACGCTTGAGGAATGATGTTAACCAATGCACGCATGCCGCACACATATGCATGCGCGTGCAGCTTCAGGCACGCGATGGCTATCTTGTCGCATCCAACCATAATCAACTGTAGCCAACTCCTAGGGCGTGTTTGGGTTCAGTTTGCAACAATAGTTGCATTGCATGTTCATCTCCATTTAGCCTGGCTTTGGAAAAACAGCCTCATACGCAACATCTATAAATTGTGTGGTTGCCTGCATATGGGCTTCCTGCATTAAGGGATCTACTTTGGCACGTTGTTTGATTACCTGCATTGTCTCGGCGCACACAACTACATGATATTTGGTTGTCTGTATGGGGTATGATTAAGAGCTAGCACTTGCACTTAGCATAAAGGGTTAAGAGCTAGCAGAGGAAGAGGGAAAGAAATGCAGTATGCGCCGGACCATGACGAATGCGGTGGATAGTGGTTGTGGCGCCGTGTCCGACATGACAAGCATGGAGTCGTGGACGAGCGACCCCGTCGGCGGCACGGCGAGCGACACCGTCGGCGAACTAGTTGTGGTGCCCGCGCAAAGACAGTCGACAAAAGAGGAGAATGCAGTGCTCGTGTCATGGTATCGTCAGTGCAGTGGACGAGAGAGGAGGCCGAGATGATCAACACCGGAAACGACTCCAGTGTAGTAGGGCGAGAGAGAGGAGGCCAAGATGATCGACCCCGTCGGCGGCGCAGCGAACTGCAGTGTGCACGAAGGCAGAGGACACAAGAAAGTAGTGTGCGCGTCATTGCAGCGTCAGTGCAGTAGGAGGACACAGAGGGTAGGCCGAGATGAGCGACGCCGAAAACGACTCTAGTGTAGTAGGACGTGGGCAAGAAGATCGACATGGCGACGTCAGTGCAGTAGACTGTTGTTCCAAGAGAGATGAAGCTACGATCGTTGAAACCAAAAACTTACAACATGAATGTTGTGAGGAACTATGAAATTAGGCTGCTGGTTAAAGGAAATTTCAAATGATAGATCGTGCGCGATGAATCTGACAAAATTCGTACAGAATAGCTCCAAACGGAAAGACGAAATTAAGAACTTACGGCCGACGAAATTACGAACCGATCGGCTGAATGAAACCGTAGCATCGATGTGCATCTTTTTCATGTAGAGCTCACTTCAAATCGAAGCACCGTTGTGTAGATCTGAGAGGGAAGATTAGATAGGAGCTTACTTGAGGTTGAAAAAGATCTCACATAATCACCTCTCATCTCTCCCCTCTTCACTTGTGTAAGGGCCTGCTCGCTTGCGCTCAGCTCGGCCTGCTTCGCGAAAAACTGCCGATTCAAGCGTTTGCAACAAGCCAGACTCTGGACTGCTTTTAAAAAACGTGCGATACAGATCCAACAATGAAACTAGACAATCAAACAAGCCTCGTCCTTTTCGCGCAGGCCTGGTTGGGCTTGATGAGGGCAATCAAACACGCCACAGCGGCCACCGGCAGCTGAAATGCTGCGTTGTTGAGTGGTCTCCGGCCTGGTTCAGAACTGACTTTCAGACGCTTTCAGCCACCGTTGCCGTCCGCTCTCATGCACTGCACCCACGCGTCACGTAGGATGGATAGATAGAAACGCTGTAACGGCCCTTTACACCGCACTCTCGACCGTGTCGTTTTCGGTCACTCTAGCTTGAGTCATGTAATGCTGGGCAGCTAGCTTGCTTTGATTAACGTACCGTTGATTGGATTTCAATGCGGTCGCGGCCCGGCCAGGGTGGACCGATCGACCGGGTTCGATTCTTTTTTTCGGATATATTGAATTTGCGGTCTGGAACTTGAACAAACGCATGAAAAGTTGAGGCTCAAATTATGGGGATGTCTACTCTCTGCACATGTCAGTGTCATGCTTAGCTGCTTAGGGCAGGGGTCTCCTCAAGCATCCCCGCAAAATAAAAAGGGGGTCTCCTCAAGCTCAAGATAGGGACGGGGACAAGCGGGACGATATGATCGAATTTAAGTTGATCATGCTGTCACGTCGCTTGGTGTCGCTAGAAATTTTTGCTTGGGATCACCAGCCCAACTCCCAACCCTCCGCGACGTTCACTGTGCGCGCTCGTGTCTCTTGTGCGCCTCCGAGCTCGTTCGGCCTGGCCGCACGCACGCGCCACCTGCCTCCAGCCCAACCGTCTGTTGTGATCGATCTTCTGCGTTACTGCTTCGGAAGAAGGATTACGCGACCTCTGGCTCGAAGAGTTCTTGCAGGAAGATGGAAGATGAACGAAAGCTGTCCCAGCATCGGCGTCGCCGTAACTACGCAGTGCTTGTGCGTCCTCCGCGTTTAATCTCTTCACCCACCCCGGGCCGCAGTTCGTTGCCATTCTGGCCGAGTCGTGCCAGCTTGCTGGCCACTGCCAGTGCCATCTACGGCTCCAACGCACTGCATGCACGTGCCCTGCCCCTGCCCCGATCGGAGAAGGTCAGCGATGCTACACACACGGGGAGAATTTTACAGGATTCACGGGATGGCTTAGTTGGGATTCCTTGATTGGCCAAAAATCAGGATGAGGGGCTCACCCCCACTGAAAACAAAAATGCTACACCTACGTAGGCTCTTACTTAGGCTGGTCACAATGGGCAAGAACATAATCTAGTAACTTCACACTTTCCTAGACTATGTTACTACCTCTATAGTGGGTACGAACATCTATGTAGTGTCATGCAACAATGTATTTATTAGGTTATAGACTCATTGTTTCTTGGAGTGTGTGATGTTCCGGTAATTTAGCTAGTTACCACAAGCACTTCTCTCTTCATTAAATACGTGGCACATAAGCAAAGTTGTATTGGAGTGTGTGATGTTACTCCTAAGTTCCTCCCCACTGTGACCAGCCTTAATGTTACGTAATCTTCCTTGCTACAAACTAATCAGCCCCCCTATTTTCATGGGGTGGGCCTGGGCCGTTTTTACATCCAACCAAATCAGGCCACATAAGCTTTTACGTAAATTTCGTAAGAGCTTTTACGTAGATGTAGCAAAACTCCACTGAAAATCAGGGGGGAGAAGATTAGTTAGAAGGGTAGTCCGTGATAGGCCCGTAATCACCCCCTGCGTCTAGGATTTTTGTTTTCGGGGTATGGTGGCAGCTTGTCGGTTTGATTACAAAGATGGGCAGTGTCCTACGAAAATGGTTCTTCCCCTCCGTGCCAGGTGGCGTGACCGCGCCGGTACGCAGACCCCAAGCAATGAAGGCCTCGAATAATAACAAACAACTTCTCACTTCGTAAAGAAATATAAGAGCGTTTAGATCACTAAAGTAGTGATCTAAATGCTTTTATATTTGTTTACAGAGGGAGTGTTGGAAATATGCCCTAGAGGCAATAATAAAAGGATTATTATTACATTTCCTTGTTCATGATAATTGTCTTTTATTCATGCTATAATTGTATTATCCGGAAATCGTAATACACGTGTGAATACATAGACCACAATACGTCCCTAGTAAGCCTCTAGTTGACTAGCTCGTTGGTCAACAGATAGTCATGGTTTCCTGACTATGGACATTAGATGTCGTTGACAACGGGATCACATCATTAGGAGAATGATGTGATGGACAAGACCCAATCCTAAGCATAGCACAAGATCGTGTAGTTCGTTTTGCTAGAGCTTTTCCAATGTCAAGTATCTCTTCCTTAGACCATGAGATCGTGTAACTCCCGGATACCGTAGGAGTGCTTTGGGTGTACCAAACGTCACAACGTAACTGGGTGACTATAAAGGTGCACTACAGGTATCTCTGAAAGTGTCTGTTGGGTTGACACGGATCGAGAATGGGATTTGTCACTCCGTATGACGGATAGGTATCTCTGGGCCCACTCGGTAATGCATCATCATAATAAGCTCAAAGTGACCAAGTGTTTGGTCACGGGATCATGCATTACGGTACTAGTAAAGTGACTTGCCGGTAACGGGACTGAACGAGGTATTGGGATACCGACAATCGAGTCTCGGGCAAGTAACGTACCGTCTGACAAAGGGAATTGTATGCGGGGTTGATTGAATCCTCGATGTCGTGGTTCATCCGATGAGATCATCGAGGAGCATGTGGGAGCCAACATGGGTATCCAGATCCCGCTGTTGGTTATTGACCGGAGAGCCGTCTCGGTCATGTCTGCATGTCTCCCGAACCCGTAGGGTCTACACACTTAAGGTTCGGTGACGCTAGGGTTATTAGGAAGACATGTATGTGATTACCGAATGTTGTTTGGAGTCCCGGATGAGATCCCGGACGTCACGAGGAGTTCCGGAATGGTCCGGAGGTGAAGATTTATATATGGGAAGTTGTCATACGGTCACCAGAAAGTTTCGGGGGCATATCGGTATTGTACCGGGGCCACCGGAGGGGTTCCGGGGGTCCACCGGGAGGGGCCACCCCTCTCGGAGGGCCTCATGGGCCGTAGGGGGCAGGGAACCAGCCCCTGGAGGGCTGGGCGCCCCCCCTTGGGCCCATGCGCCTAGGGTTGGGGGGGAACCCTAGTGGGGGCGCCCCCCTTGCTTGGGGGGCAAGCCCCCCTCCCTGCCCCCCCCCCTCTAGATCTCATCTAGAGGGGGCCGGCCCCCTTCCCCCTTCCCCTATAAATAGAGGGGCGAGGGGAGGGCTGAACACCTGATCCAAGGCGCAGCCCCTCCCCTCCCCAACACCTCTCCTCCTCCGTTAAGTGCTTGGCGAAGCCCTGTCGGAATACTGCCTCTCCACCATCACCACGTCGTCGTGCTGCTGTTGGAGTCTTCTTCCTCAACCTCTCCTTCCCCCCTTGCTGGATCAAGAAGGAGGAGATGTCATCCGCTCCGTACGTGTGTTGAACGCGGAGGTGCTGTCTGTTCGGCACTTGGTCATCGGTGATTTGAATCACGCCGAGTATGACTCCATCATCACCATTCTCTTGAATGCTTCCGCACGCGATCTACAAAGTGGTATGTAGATGCAATCTCTCTCCCATGACTCATTGCTTAGATGAACTCATAGATGGATCTTGGTGAAACCGTAGGAAAAATTTTAATTTTCTGCAACGTTCCCCAACAGTGGTATCAGAGCTAGGTCTATGCGTAGTTCTCTATTGCACGAGTAGAACATAATTTTGTTGTGGGCGTAGATCTTGTCAACTTGCTTGCCGCTACTAGTCTTTTCTTGCTTCAGCGGTATTGTAGGATGAAGCGGCCCGGACCGACCTTACACGTACGCTTACGTGAGACAGGTTCCACCAACTGACATACACTAGTTGCATAAGGTGGCTAGCGGGTGTCTGTCTCTCCTACTTTAGTTGGAGCGGATTAGATGAAAAGGGTCCTTATGAAGGGTAAATAGAAGTTGACAAAATCACGTTGTGGTTATTCGTAGGTAAGAAAACGTTCTTGCTAGAACCCAATTGCAGCCACGTAAAAGATGCAACAACAATTAGAGGACGTCTAACTTGTTTTTGCAGCAATTATCATGTGATATGATATGGCCAGAAGTTGTGATGAATGATGAATGATATATTGTGATGTATGAGATCATGTTCTTGTAATAGGAATCACGACTTGCATGTCGATGAGTATGACAACCGACAGGAGCCATAGGAGTTGTCTTTATTTTTTGTATGACCTGCGTGTCATTGAATAACGCCATGTAAATTACTTTACTTTATTGCTAAACGCGTTAGCCATAGAAGTAGAAGTAGTCGTTGGCGTGACAATTTCATGAAGACACGATGACGGAGATCATGATGATGGAGATCATGGTGTCATGCCGGTGACGAACATGATCATGGAGTCCCGAAGATGGAGATCGAAGGAGCTATATGATATTGGCCATATCATGTCACTACTTTATATAATTGCATGTGATGTTTATTATGTTTATGCATCTTGTTTACTTAAAACGACGGTAGTAAATAAGATGATCCCTTATAATAATTTCAAGAAAGTGTTCCCCCTAACTGTGCGCCGTTGCTAAAGTTCGTCGTTTCGAAGCACCACGTGATGATCGGGTGTGATAGATCCTTACGTTCACATACAACGGGTGTAAGACAGTTTTACACATGCATAAACACTTAGGGTTAACTTGACGAGCCTAGCTGTACAGACATGGCCTCGGAACACAAGAGACCGAAAGGTCGAACATGAGTCGTATGGAAGATACGATCAACATGGAGATGTTCACCGATGATGACTAGTCCGTCTCACGTGATGATCGGACACGGCCTAGTCGACTCAGATCGTGTAACACTTAGATGACTAGAGGGATGTCTAATCTGAGTGGGAGTTCATTAAATAATTTGATTATATGAACTTAATTATCATGAACTTAGTCTAAAAATCTTTGCAAAATATGTCTTGTAGATCAAATGGCCAACGCTCATGTCAACATGAACTTCAACGCGTTCCTAGAGAAAACCAAGCTGAAAGATGATGGCAGCAACTATTCGGACTAGGTCCGGAACCTGAGGATCATCCTCATAGCAGCCAAGAAAGATTATGTCCTAGATGCACCGCTAGGTGAAGCACCCATCCCAGAGAACCAAGACGTTATGAACACTTGGCAATCACGTGCTGATGATTACTCCCTCGTTCAGTGCAGCATGCTTTACAGCTTAGAACCGGGGCTCCAAAAGCGTTTTGAGCGACACGGAGCATATGAGATGTTCGAGGAGCTGAAGATGGTTTTTCAAGCTCATGCCCGGGTCGAGAGATATGAAGTCTCCGACAAGTTCTATAGTTGTAAGATGAAGGAAAACAGTTCTGTCAGTGAGCACATACTCAAGATGTGTGGGTTACACAACCGCCTGTCCCAGCTGGAGATCAACCTCCCGGACGAGGCGGTCTTTAACAGAATCCTTCAGTCGCTCCCACCGAGCTACAAGAGCTTTGTGTTGAACTACAATATGCAGAGGATGGTGAAGACCATTCCTGAAGGATTTTCAATGCTGAAGTCAGCAGAGGTTGAAATCAAGAAAAAACATCAAGTGTTGATGGTCAATAAGACCACTAAGTTCAAGAAGGGCAAGGGTAAGAAGAACTTCAAGAAGGACGGCAAAGATGTTGCCGCGCCCGGTAAGCCAGTTACCGGGAAGAAGTCAAAGAATGGACCCAAGCCTGAGACTGAGTGCTTTTATTGCAAAGGGAAGGGTCACTGGAAGCGGAACTGCCCCAAATACTTAGTGGACAAGAAGGCCGGCAACACTAAAGGTATATTTGATATACATGTAATTGATGTGTACCTTACCAGTACTCGTAGTAACTCCTGGGTATTTGATACCGGTGCCGTTGCTCATATTTGTAACTCACAGCAGGAGCTGCGGAATAAGCGGAGACTGGTGAAGGACGAGGTGACAATGCGCGTCGGGAATGGTTCCAAGGTCGATGTGATCGCCGTCGGCACGCTACCTCTACATTTACCTACGGGATTAGTTTTAAACCTCAATAATTGTTATTTAGTGCCAAGTTTGAGCATGAACATTGTATCTGGATCTCGTTTGATGCGAGATGGCTACTCATTTAAATCCTAGAATAATGGTTGTTCTATTTATATGAGAGATATGTTTTATGGTCATGCCCCGATGGTCAATGGTTTATTCTTAATGAATCTCGAACGTAATGTTACACATATTCATAGTGTGAATACCAAAAGATGTAAAGTTGATAACGATAGTCCCACATACTTGTGGCACTGCCGCCTTGGTCACATTGGTGCCAAGCGCATGAAGAAGCTCCATGCTGATGGACTTTTAGAGTCTCTCGATTATGAATCATTTGACACATGCGAACCATGCCTCATGGGCAAAATGACCAAGACTCCGTTCTCCGAAACAATGGAGCGAGCAACCAACTTATTGGAAATCATACATACTGATGTGTGTGGTCCAATGAGCGTTGAGGCTCGCGGAGGATATCGTTATGTTCTCACTCTCACTGATGACTTGAGTAGATATGGGTATGTCTACTTGATGAAACACAAGTCTGAGACCTTTAAAAAGTTCAAGGAATTTCAGAATGAGGTAGAAAATCAACGTGACCGAAAGATAAAGTTCCTACGATCAGATCGTGGAGGAGAATATTTAAGTCACGAATTTGGTACACACTTAAGAAAATGTGGAATCGTTTCACAACTCATGCCGCCTGGAACACCTCAGCATAACGGTGTGTCCGAACATCGTAATCGCACTCTATTGGATATGGTGCGATCTATGATGTCTCTTACCGATTTACCGCTATCATTTTGGGGATACGCTCGAGAGACAGCTACATTCACTTTAAATAGGGCACCGTCTAAATCCGTTGAGACGACACCGTATGAATTATGGTTTGGGAAGAAACCTAAGCTGTCGTTCCTAAAAGTTTGGGGATGCGATGCTTATGTCAAGAAACTTCAACCTGAAAAGCTCGAACCCAAGTCGGAAAAATGCGTCTTCATAGGATACCCTAAGGAAACCATTGGGTATACCTTCTAGCTTAGATCCGAAGGCAAGATCTTTGTTGCCAAGAACGGATCCTTTCTGGAAAAAGAGTTTCTCTCGAAAGGAGTAAGTGGGAGGAAACTAGAACTCGATGAAGTACTACGTCTTGAACCGGAAAGTAGTGCAGCTCAGGAAAATGTTCCTGTGGTGCCTACACCGACTAGAGAGGAAATTAATGATGATGATCAAGGTACTTCGGATCAAGTTACTACTGAACTTCGTAGGTCCACGAGGACACGTTCCACACCAGAGTGGTATGGCAACCCTGTCCTGGAAATCATGTTGTTAGACAACGGTGAACCTTCAAACTATGAAGAAGCGATGGCGGGCCCAGATTCCAACAAATGGCTTGAAGCCATGCAATCCGAGATAGAATCCATGTATGAAAATAAAGTATGGACTTTGACAGACTTGCCCGATGATCGGCGAGCGATAGAAAACAAATGGATCTTTAAGAAGAAGATGGACGCGGATGGTAATGTCACCATCTATAAAGCTCGACTTGTCGCTAAGGGTTATCGGCAAGTTCAAGGGATTGACTACGATGAGACTTTCTCTCCCGTAGCGAAGCTTAAGTTCGTTTGAATCATGTTAGCAATTGCCGCATACTATGATTATGAGATATGGCAGATGGACGTCAAAACGGCATTCCTTAACGGCTATCTTAAGGAAGAGCTGTATATGATGCAGCCGGGAGGTTTTGTCGATCCTAAGAATGCTAACAAAGTATGCAAGCTCCAGCGATCCATTTATGGGCTGGTGCAAGCATCTTGGAGTTGGAACATTCGCTTTGATGAGATGATCAAAGCGTTTGGGTTTGTGCAAACTTATGGAGAAGCCTGCGTTTACAAGAAAGTGAGTGGGAGCTATGTAGCATTTCTCATATTATATGTAGATGATATACTTTTGATGGGAAATGATATAGAATTTTTGGACAACATTAAGGCCTACTTGAATAAGTGTTTTTCAATGAAGGACCTTGGAGAAGCTGCTTACATATTAGGCATCAAAATCTATAGGGATAGATCGAGACGCCTCATAGGTCTTTCACAAAGCACATACCTTGATAAGATTTTGAAGAAGTTCAAAATGGATCAGTCCAAGAAAGGGTTCTTGCCTGTACTACAAGGTGTGAGATTGAGCTCCCGACCACGGCAAAAGATAAAGAAGAGATGAGCGTCATCCCCTATGCCTCAGCCATAGGATCTATTATGTATGCCATGTTGTGTACCAAACCTGATGTAAACCTTGCCGTAAGCTTGGTAGGAAGGTACCAAAGTAATCCCGGCAAGGAACACTGGAC
Source organism: Triticum dicoccoides (assembly GCF_002162155.2). Lineage (NCBI taxonomy): Eukaryota > Viridiplantae > Streptophyta > Magnoliopsida > Poales > Poaceae > Triticum > Triticum dicoccoides. The sequence goes on along the minus strand of NC_041383.1, from coordinate 651,866,443 downwards.
AGCGGTCAAGAATATCCTAAAGTACCTGAAAAGGACAAAGGACATGTTTCTCGTTTATGGAGGTGACGAAGAGCTCGTCGTAAAGGGTTACGTCGATGCTAGCTTCGACACAGATCTGGATGACTCTAAGTCACAAACCGGATACGTGTATATGTTGAATGGTGGGGCAGTAAGCTGGTGCAGCTGCAAGCAGAGCGTCGTGGCAGGATCTACATGTGAAGCGGAGTACATGGCAGCCTCGGAGGCAGCGCATGAAGCAATTTGGGTGAAGGAGTTCATCACCGACCTAGGAGTCATACCCAATGCGTCGGGGCCGATCAAACTCTTCTGTGACAACACTGGTGCTATTGCCCTTGCCAAGGAGCCCAGGTTTCACAAGAAGACCAGGCACATCAAGCGTCGTTTCAACTCCATCCGTGAAAATGTTCAAGATGGAGACATAGATATTTGCAAAGTACATATGGATCTGAATGTCACAGATCCATTGACTAAACCTCTTCCGCGAGCAAAACATGATCAACACCAGAACTCTATGGGTGTTCGATTCATCACAATGTAACTAGATTATTGACTCTAGTGCAAGTGGGAGACTGTTGGAAATATGTCCTAGAGGCAATAATAAAAGGATTATTATTATATTTCCTTGTTCATGATAATTGTGTTTTATTCATGCTATAATTGTATTATCCGGAAATCGTAATACACGTGTGAATACATAGACCACAATACGTCCCTAGTAAGCCTCTAGTTGACTAGCTCGTTGGTCAACAGATAGTCATGGTTTCCTGAATATGGACATTAGATGTCGTTGACAACGGGATCACATCATTAGGAGAATGATGTGATGGACAAGACCCAATCCTAAGCATAGCACAAGATCGTGTAGTTCATTTTGCTAGAGCTTTTCCAATGTCAAGTATCTCTTCCTTAGACCATGAGATCGTGTAACTCCCGGATACCGTAGGAGTGCTTTGGGTGTACCAAACGTCACAACGTAACTGGGTGACTATAAAGGTGCACTACAGGTATCTCCGAAAGTGTCTGTTGGGTTGACATGGATCGAGACTGGGATTTGTCACTCCGTATGACGGATAGGTATCTCTGGGCCCACTCGGTAATGCATCATCATAATGAGCTCAAAGTGACCAAGTGTTTGGTCACGGGATCATGCATTACGGTACGAGTAAAGTGACTTGCCAGTAATGGGACTGAACGAGGTATTGGGATACCGACGATCGAGTCTCGGGCAAGTAACGTACCGTCTGACAAAGGGAATTGTATACGGGGTTGATTGAATCCTCGACGTCGTGGTTCATCCGATGAGATCATCGAGGAGCATGTGGGAGCCAACATGGGTATCCAGATCCCGCTGTTGGTTATTGACCGGAGAGCCGTCTCGGTCATGTCTGCATGTCTCCCGAACCCGTAGGGTCTACATGATGATGTTATGTACCTAGGGTAGGGTCATGGATCTATACAGGATACCATGCCCAAGGACACCCTTAGAGGAAGCTACCTTCCAGTCGACCAAGAGAGGCTCCACTCGACCGGCTAGAAGACACTCGACCATGAAGACTCACTCGACCATCAGAAGTTCAGGATCTACTCTGCATCCAAACGGTCTGTAATTAAGTAGTCTTAATGGTCATGATGGCACTTTATGTAGGCGTTACCAGTACCGCCAGACCTTAATGTACTTTAACCCTCTGCTAATGTGGGCTGGCTGGGGTCTTGGCGTCCTCTATATAAGCCACCCCCCTCCACTGGTAGAAGGGTTCGCACCCCTGTAATTCATGTACACAGAGATCAGTCGACCGCCTCAGGGCTCCGAGACGTAGGGATGTTACTTCCTCCGAGAAGGGCCTGAACTCGCTAAACACTCGCGTGTACAACTACTCCATAGCTAGGATCTTGCCTCTCCATACCTACCCCCCTATTCTACTGTCAGACTTAGAACCACGACAGTTGGCGCCCACCTTGGGGCAGGTGTCTTAGCGACTTTTTTGGAGAAGTTGCAATTTATCCGATCGCCTTCATCATGGTTTCCGGCGGAGCTTTGGTCGAGGGCCACGAGATCCGTCTCAGTGCGCTCACTTTCATCGCCGATGACTCCGCTTGGCTCCAGGAGGCACCACTCGACATCGACGCACTCCTCGTCCGCGGGGCGACGCACTTTCGGGCGTGTGTCCGCGGCGTCTTGCTGTGGCAGCCGTCAACCCCATACCGGTCGACTCCTGTGCCGTCCTCCCTCCCTGTCTCCCACCAGCGCAAGCGCTCTGGCCGGTCGAGGCTCCAACGATGGGTGAGGCACGCAGTGGCTCGCCAATCGGCCACCACCCAAGTCGCGGCGATTGAGCCTGACGAATCTCTCTACGGCCTGTTCGACCTGTCGACTGGCTTCGTAGAGACTGCATCCGAGTGCGATAGCAGTGATCCTGCGGCGGAGGTCCTGATGGTCAACGGGCCCCGTAGTCCTCCCGGTTTCCCCCGCGGCGACGGGATGGACGACGAGGACGACCCCGCTCAAGCCCATGAAGAGTACCAACCCGAGCCGCTCACTTCCCAGCAGAGGGAAGAACTTCGCCGCCGGAACATGGATGCCCTGCATACTCCCATTGCAGGAGAAACACCTGAGGCTCGTGCCCTGGAAGAGGCACATTTAGCCAATCTGGCTGAACGCACTCGACTAGAGAACCTTCATCGAGCACTCGACGAGCGCGCGCGTCAACGAGTTACCAACTCCAACCGATGTCAGCTCTTTCCGCAACCGACTCAGGTATATCGAACCCCAATTCAGAATTTGGTAGCTGCAGCCCGCATAGCAGAGTCAATTCAGCCCTCTCAGTCAGAGGCTGGAAGAGGCTTGATGCAGATCAGAGATTTTCTTCGAGCGGCAGGAGATCAGAATTCAGCTGTGTCGCAGTCGCGCAACAGGATTCACAGTCGATCTGTCGCTGCGAATACTGTTCATCAGCTCACAGTCCAAGGTCGCCTCCGAGGCGCGTGGGATGTGAGGGCCGGTGGGACCACTATGATGATCGATTTGATCGTGATGACAGGCGTCGAGTGCCCATTCCTCCTCCGAGAAGTGGGTCTAACGCCCATCGGCAGCAAGATGACAGACGCCAGCTCAGTGTTGGGCTGAGAGCTCCAGTTGACCCCAGAGAGCCAGGCTTTGACGCGAGATCCATCATCGTGCAAGGTTTGGTCGATCGGAACAGAGCTCATAGAGGTGGTCATGACAGAGATGTGCCAACGAGCAGCCGAGTCCATGTGTCAGGTCCAGAATGTTTTAGCAGAGCGATCAGAGCCGCAGTGATACCCCCCAACTTCAGGTTGGCAACTGGGGTGAGTAAGTTCACCGGAGAGTCTAAGCCTGAAACTTGGCTCGAAGACTACCGAGTGGCTGTTCAGATTGGTGGCGGTAATGATGAGGTGGCCATGAAACATTTGCCACTTATGCTAGAGGGTTCGGCCAGGGCGTGGTTGAATCAGTTAGCTCCCAGTAGCATTTACACCTAGGAAGATCTTTCTCGAGTGTTCGTCAGGACGTTTGAGGGAACTTGCAAGCGACCTGCCGGATTGACTGAGCTACAAGTTTGTATACAAAAGTCGAGTGAAACACTGAGGGATTACATCCAGAGGTGGATCACTTTGCATCATACTGTAGAGAATATGTCAGATCATCAAGCGGTTTGCGCCTTCAAGGACGGTGTCAAGAACAGAGAGTTGAGCCTGAAGTTTGGTCGAACTGGAGATATGACCCTGAGTCGGATGATGGAAATAGCCACCAAGTACGCCAACGGCGAAGAAGAGGACCGACTCCGGAGCGGCAAGTACAAGCCAAGTCAGTCGGATAAAGGAAACTCCAGTCGGAAGCAAAAGCGGAAGGCCGAGCCAGCGGCTCCTGGAGAGGCTCTGGCCATGACACAGGGCAAATTCAAAGGGAAGCCCAAAGGATCTTGGAACCCCAAGAAAGTAAAAGATAAGGAAGGTAATGATGTGATGGATCTGCCGTGTCATATCCACACGAAGAAAGACGAAGAGGGTAACTTCGTCTACCCAAAGCATACCACTCGCCAGTGCCGACTCTTAATCCAACAGTTCCAAGGGAAACAGCCGAAGGACAAAGAGAAGGAGTCGGACAAGGCTGAGGACAAGGAGGACAGTGATGGAGAGTACCCTCATGTCAACTCTACTCTGATTATTTTTGATGATGTAGAGAGCAAAAGTCGACTGAAAGTGATCAACCGTGAGGTCAATATGGTCGCCCCGGCGACACCAAACTATCTGAGATGGTCGCAAACTCCCATTACTTTCGACCAGTCTGACCATCCTACTCATATTGCCACCCCTGGGAGGCAAGCACTTGTGGTCGACCCGGTCGTCGAAGGCACTCGACTGACGAAGGTATTGATGGATGGCGGCAGCGGGTTGAATATACTGTATGCAGAGACGCTCAAGGGAATGGGCATTCCGATGTCCAGGCTCAGTTCCAGCAACACAAGTTTTCACGGAGTCATCCCAGGAAAGAAGGCTGAGTCACTCGGCCAAATAGCTCTGGATGTGGTGTTCGGCGACTCTAAGCATTTCCGCAAAGAGAAGCTGACATTTGAAGTCGTGGATTTCCGGAGCGCCTACCACGCTATCTTGGGAAGACCAGCCTACGCCCGCTTCATGGCTCGACCATGTTACGTGTACCTCAAGTTAAAGATGCCTGGCCCCAAAGGCGTGATCACTGTCACTGGCAACCGGAAGAAAGCAGAGGAGTGTTTCCAGAAAGGCTCAAAGATTGCAGATGACCAGATAACAGTGGTAGAGCTAGAGGGATACAAGAAGAATGCAGATCCGAGTGATTTACTGCGGGCCAAGAAGCCCGCCACAGATTCAGCATTTCAGTCGTCCGGTGAGACGAAGCCAGTTCACATCCACCCGACTGACCCCAATGCAGCTCCGACCCATATTTCCACAACACTCGACTCTAAATAGGAAGAAGCGCTCATCCAGTTCCTCCGTGAGAACTGGGACATCTTCGCATGGAAGCCAGCTGACATGCCGGGTGTTCCCAGGGGACTGGCTGAGCATCGCCTTAGAGTCGATTCAAAAGCAAAACCTGTTAAGGAACATCTTCGACGGTCTGCCGTTCAGAAGAAAAAAGGCATTGGCGAAGAGGTGGCTCGACTCCTTGCAGCAGAGTTCATCCGAGAGGTATACCACTCCGAGTGGCTCGCCAATGTCGTTATGGTTCCCAGAAAGGACAATTTCCTTCGTATGTGCATTGATTTCAAACATATCAATCGGGCCTGCCCAAAAGATCATTTTCCTCTCCCTCGCATCGACCAAATTGTCGACTCGACCACAGGGTGCGAGAGATTGTCTTTTCTAGACGCTTATTCCGGGTATCATCAGATTCGTCTGTATGGGCCCGACGAAATCAAAACAACTTTCATCACTCCATTCAGGTGCTTCTGCTATATCACCATGCCATTCGGCCTCAAGAATGCCGGAGCCACGTTCATGAGAATGATTCAAAAGTGTTTACTCACTCAAATCAGTCGAAATGTGGAAGCATACATGGATGATATCATGGTCAAGTCGCGAAAAGGTTCTGACCTGTTGACTGACTTAGCTGAAACATTTGCCAATCTCAGGAGGTATGATATCAAGCTCAATCCTTCAAAGTGCACATTCGGAGTACCTGGCGGAAAGTTACTCGGTTTTCTTGTTTCCGAACGAGGAATCGATGCTAACCCAGAAAAAGTTGGCACCATACTCCGAATGAAACGCCCTGTGCGTGTGCACGACGTCCAGAAGCTTACTGGATGCTTGGCCGCGTTAAGTCGATTCATCTCTCGCCTCGGTGAAAAGGCGTTGCCCCTTTACCGACTGATGAAAAAGGCAGACAACTTCGAGTGGACTCCAGAAGCTGATGCAGTGTTTGCCGAGTTAAAAACTCTTCTCTCCATCCAGCCGGTGCTTGCTGCTCCAATCAGCAAAGAGCCTCTGTTGCTTTATATTGCAGCCACAGGACAAGTCGTCAGTATAGTACTTACGGTCGAGCGGGAAGAAGAAGGGAAAGCCTTCAAAGTTCAGCGCCCAGTGTATTATCTCTCTGAAGTTTTAACCCCATCGAAGCAAAGATATCCTCATTATCAGAAGCTCGTATATGGGATCTACATGACCATGAAGAAGGTTGCTCATTTTTTCTCTGATCATGACATTACAGTCGTCAGCGACGCACCATTGTCAGAAATTCTGCACAATAGAGATGCAACTGGTCGAGTGGCTAAATGGGCGATTGAACTCCTTCCCCTTGATATCAAATTCGAGGCAAAGAAAGCCATTAAGTCCCAGGCTATAGCAGATTTCCTTGCCGAGTGGATTGAGCAACAACAGCCGACTCAAGTCCACTCGGAGCATTGGACCATGTTCTTTGATGGCTCTAAGATGTTAAATGGTTCTGGTGCTGGGGTTGTTTTGGTTTCCCCCCGAGGTGACAAGCTCAGATATGTGCTCCAGATCCACTTTGATTCCTCCAACAATGAAGCAGAATATGAAGCACTCTTGTATGGATTACGCATGGCCATTTCACTCGGCGTCCGTCGCCATATGGTCTACGGCGATTCAGATTTGGTGGTCAATCAAGTGATGAAGGAGTGGGACGTTAGAAGCCCAGCCATGACTGGATACTGCAATGCAGTGAGGAAGCTCGAAAAGAAGTTCGAAGGGTTAGAGCTCCACCACATACCCCGACTGAAAAATCAAGCAGCTGACGACCTGGCGAAGATAGGATCCAAGAGAGAAGCCATCCCTAGTGGTGTGTTTTTAGAGCATATCCACACTCCGTCAGTCGTAGAAGATCCTTTTACCGATGAAGCCCCGCAGCCTAAGAGTGTCACGGATCCGACTGAGGTTGAAGTCCCAGCAGTGGTTGACCTGATCATGGAAGTTCTAGTGATCACTCCAGATTGGACAATACCATATATCGCGTATATCTTGAGGAAAGAGCTCCCGGAGGACGAAGAAGAGGCTCGACAGATCGTCCGCCGATCTAAAGCCTTTACTGTGATAAAGGGACAGTTGTACAGAGAAAGCGCAACTGGAGTTGGTCAGAAATGCATAACGCCAGAGGAAGGTCGAATAATCCTTGATGACATCCACTCGGGGACTTGTGGCCATCATGCGTCCTCTCGGACCATCGTGGCCAAAGCATACCGAGCCGGGTTTTATTGGCCAAGAGCGAATGAAATGGCGAAGGAGATAGTCGACAAGTGCGAGGGGTGTCAATTTTATTCCAATATGTCACACAAGCCCGCGTCAGCTTTGAAGACTATACCACTCGTCTGGCCCTTTGCAGTGTGGGGTTTGGATATGGTCGGTCCTTTGAGAACAGGCAGAAGCGGTTTTACCCATGTGTTGGTAGCAGTCGACAAGTTCACTAAGTGGATCGAAGCTAAACCCATCAAGAACCTCGATGCCGGTACTGCCGTCAGCTTCATCAGAGAATTGATATTCAGATATGGAGTCCCGCACAGCATCATCACTGACAACGGGTCAAACTTCGACTCTGAAGAGTTCAGAGCCTTCTGCACATCCCAAGGCACACGAGTCGACTACGCTTCAGTCGCCCACCCATAGTCGAATGGACAAGCTGAACGAGCCAACGGTTTGATCCTCAAAGGGTTGAAACCCCGTTTAATGCGTGATCTTAAGCATGCGGCTGGTGCATGGGTCGACGAACTTCCCTCAGTGCTTTGGGGCTTAAGGACCACGCCCAACAGGTCGACTGGGAGAACTCCATTCTTCTTGGTCTACGGGGCTGAAGCAGTCTTACCGAGTGACCTTCTCCACAATGCTCCTCGAGTCGAGCTCTACACTGAAGCAGAAGCAGAACAAGCGCGGCAGGATGCAGTCGACCTGTTAGAGGAAGAGAGGGAGATGGCTCTGATCAGATCGACAATTTACCAACAGGACTTGCGTCGCTTCCACGCAAAAAACGTGAAGAGTCGAGCCTTCCAGGAAGGAGATTTAGTTCTCCGAGTGGATCAGCAGAAACCACACAAGCTTGCTCCTTCTTGGGAAGTTCCCTTCATCGTCACCAAGGTTCTCCACCATGGAGCGTACCGCCTTTACAATGTCGAGCATCAGATCGACGAGCCCCGAGCTTGGAACGCGGAACTTCTCCGTCCCTTTTACACCTAAGTATTCACTCAGACGAGTTGTAATAAAAGTACTTCTGTAGTTTGTTGATCAAAGACAAGAGACTTATAATCTCCCCTGTAATCGTTATTTCTTTTGTCTAGTCAAAACAATCCCCCAGTGGGTGGCTTGGCTGCGAATCCGATTCGCCCAAGTCTGTAAAAAAAATCCTAACCGAGTGGTGAGCCAGCCTCCCACGCGAAGGCTTAGCTGCGAAATCCGTTTCGCCTAAGATACATAAAATCCTACCGAGTGGTAAGCCAGCCTTCCACTCGGAGGCTTAGCTGCAGTCCAAGTACTCGCCTAAGATAAATAAAATCCTACCGAGTGGTAAGCCAGCCTTCCACTCAGGGGCTTAGCTGCAGTCCAAGTACTCGCCTAAGATAAATAAAATCCTACCGAGTGGTAAGCCAGCCTTCCACTCGGAGGCTTAGCTGCAGCATTGCGCTCGCCTAAGTACGAATACAACGTGCGCTTTTCAAGGAGGACGAGGTGCAGGTCGACTGCTACCCTCTCCTTCCGAGCTACGCCACAAGTTCAACATGCGCTCTGCAAGGAAGACGAGGTGCAGGTCGACTGCTACCCTCCCTTTCCGAGCTGCACCACCAATTCAAATCCTACCGAGTGGAGAGCAAACCTCCCACTCGAGGGCTTAGCTGCAGCCCAGTGCTCACCTAAGTATTTGAAATCCTACCGAGTGGAGAGCAGACCTCCCACTCGGGGGCTTAGCTGCAGCCCAGTGCTCGCCTAAGTATCTGAAATCCTACCGAGTGGAGAGCAGACCTCCCACTCGGGGGCTTAGCTGCAGCCCAGTGCTCGCCTAAGTATTTGAAATCCTACCGAGTGGAGAGCAGACCTCCCACTCGGGGGCTTAGCTACAACCCAGTGCTCGCCTAAGTATCTGAAATCCTACCGAGTGGAGAGCAGACCTCCCACTCGGGGGCTTAGCTGCAGC